>NC_086321.1:299976570-300284070 GCF_036172605.1 Pelobates fuscus | reverse complement strand
TTGTAGAACTACAAATCTCATGATGCTTTGCATACCTTTAGAATGACAAAGCATCATGGAGGCGGTAGTTTAAAAACATCTGGGCAACTACCTTTTGGGCACCCCTAATTTGAGTGATCCAGGTCTTTTCACAGTGCATCTACATTCACCATCAATGTTACAAGTGTTTCACTCTATGGAAGACAGGAACACAGACTCGCACTTATGTCAAAGTATGAAAATAATTTAATAAATAAGAGAGCGAATAAACGCACTGAATACTAAAGGGGCAGGGGTAATTCTGTTTTCCTTATGTACACTGAACAGCCACAACATTAAAACCACCTGTCTAATATCATGTAGGTCCCCCTCGTGCTGCCAAACGAGCGCTGATTTGTCATGTCAAGGCAAAAACTCCACAAGACCTCTGAATGTGTCTTGTGTAATCTGGTACCAAGACATTAGCAGCAAATCAGATTTGTTGTCCCAGTACATCACAAGTAGTGATGTCGCGAACATAAAATTTTCAGTTCGCGAGCGGCGAACGTGAACTTCCGCAAATGTTCGCGAACCGGCGAACCACCTAACATTCCTAAATCACAATGGATATGGATTGACACCTGACATGACATATTGACACCTTGACATATGGATTGACACCTGCCCTCATCGATCCTGATACACACTGACACAGAGCAGAATAGGGACTGTTCCCCCTACATAGGGTCACTTGGCAGATATGGGTTGACACCTGTCCTCAGGGACCCTGATACACACTGACACAGAGCAGAATAGGGACTGTTCCCCCTACATAGGGTCACTTGGCAGATATGGATTGACACCTGTCCTCAGGGACCCTGATACACACTGACACAGAGTAGAATAGGGACTGTTCCCCCTACATAGAGTCACTTGGCAAATATGGATTGACAAACAAAAACAGCAAGATATGTGAACACAACCCAGTGAAAAGAAAATATAAATAAAAGCAAACCAGGACTTCCCCTATATTTTAGGTGGAGTATCCAGGTAGATCCCCGAAGACTTCCTCTTGTCTTCAATAGGTATATGCAAATAGGATAGGGGACAATCTGCTAAACACAAATAAAACAAAACAACATAGCGTATAACTGTGTGGAGACTGGCACTGTTATGTATTCACAATTGGTCACTCACAAATTTATGGAGATAAAACAGCCTTGAGTGATATATTTTTCCTTCAGTGTCCAGAGTGTTGTCCCTCCTCACAAATTCATCAATCCATAGATGTATATATCTCAAGAAAGGGAAAATATATACAAAGAATGTAGTGCACTTCCAGAGTATGAATAAAAAAGTATTTAATAACTTACATTCAAGTTTAAAACAAACAGCATGTCACCATAAAGCGTCCTACGCGTTTCGTCCTTAGCTTGGACTTCCTCAGGGACTTGGTGTCAATAAAGTGCAGTAAAATACAATAGCAGCAGATTGCTGGGAACTGCTCAAGGCAAGAGACGGAGTGGCGGATGGTTGAGAGGGGGCAAGGAGGACAGCAGTGGTTGACGTGGCTGAAGATGCTGGACCAGGAGGAGGATGGCGGCTTTGAGTTTGTGTGCTGCTTGTACTCATGTGTTGATCCCATAGGCGTTTGTGATGTGCGATCATGTGCCTACGCATAGCAGTTGTACCTAGGTGGGTGTTGGACTTCCCACGACTCAGTTTCTTTTGGCACAGATTGCAAATGGCATTGCTGTTGTCAGAGGCAGACACACACAAAAAATTCCACACTGCTGAGCTCTGCAATGATGGCATTCTGGTGGTGGACACAGCATGCGTTGATTGGCGTGCTGTCGGGCTGACCCCAGGTGCCGATGCATGCTGACTGTGCCACTAGCTCCTTGCGACGACCTCCCCCTGCTTCCAACTCGTCTCCTCCTCCTCCTCTCTGTCTCCCCATCTGAACTTTCGCCCTGTTCTTCTTCCTGCCGAGCAGGCACCCACGTGACATCCATGGACGCATCGTCATCATCAACCGCTTCACTTGTATCTGACAACTCAGCAAAGGAAGCAGCAGCGGGTACAACATCATCATCATCACACCATACGTCCATGTGTGTAATGCTGCCTGACTGAGATATATCCCTGTTATCTACATCCTCTGGCAATAATGGTTGCGCATCACTCATTTCTTCAAACGGATGTGAAATAACTCCTCTGACAGATAAAGTGAAGCGTCTGTGGTGCTAGTGTTGGTGGTGGCGGCAGGCGGGTGAGTGGTATCTTGAGAGGTGCCCGAAGCTAAGCTGGAGGTGGATGTCGCATCAAGGTTCCGAGCGGAAGCTGTAGAAGATTGGGTGTCCTGTGTTAGCCAGTCAACTATGTCCTCAGAACTTTTCAAGTTCAGGGTACGTGGCCTCTGAAAACTGGGCATTATTCTAGGGCAAAAGGGAATCACAGCACCACGACCACGACGGCCCCTGCGGGGCCTCTGCCTTTCATTTTTTTTGATTAGTGGTACTATGCGTGCAAGCTACTGTGACACCAGATATGAGTGGCACTGTGCAGTGGCAGAGGTTGGCAGAGTACACGCTGTAGGCCTGACACACACGCTTGAAGACAACTAACTGCTATTCAATCTAGAACAGTGAAAAAAGCTTTTGGGTTTTTAAATGCAATCTATTGCGACACCAGATAAGAGTGGCACTGGCAGAGGTTGGCAGAGTACATGCTGTAGGCCTGACAACCGCTTGCAGACAACTAACTGCTATTCAATCTATAACAGTGAAAAAAGTTTTGTTGGTTTTAAATGCATGCTATTGTGGCACCAAATATGAGTGGCACTGTGCAATGGCAGAGGTTGGCAGAGTACATGCTGTAGGCCTGACACCCGCTTCCAGACAACTGATATTCAATCTATAACAGTGAAAAAAGTTTTTGGGGTTTTAAATGCACGCTATTGTGACACCAGATATGAGTGGCACTGTACACTGGCAGAGGTTGGCAGAGTACAGGCTGTAGGCCTGACACACACTTATGAAGGACACTGACTGCTATTAGATTACAGTCAAAAACTGTTTTTGTTTTATTATGCACGCTCTTGTGACACCAGATATGAGTGGCACTATGCACTGGCAGAGGTTGGCAGAGTACACGCTGTAGGCCTGACACCCGCTTGCAGACAACTAACTGCTATTCAATCTATAACAGTGAAAAAAGTTTTTTGGTTTTTAAATGCAATCTATTGCGACACCCGATAAGAGTGGCACTGTGCACTGGCAGAGTACACGCTGTAGGCCTGACACACACTTATGAAGGACACTGACTCCTATTAGATTACAGTCAAATTTATTTTGTTTTTAAATGCAAGCTATTGTGACACCAGATATGAGTGGCACTGTGCACTGGCAGAGGTTGGCAGAGTACACGCTGTAGGCCTGACACACAGACGCTTGCAGACAACTAACTGCTATTCAATCTATTACAGTGAAAAAAAAATGTTTGTCTTTAAATGCAAGCTATTGTGACACCAGATATGAGTGGTGGCACTGGGCAAGTGGGCACAGTATCCACTGTGAGCCTGACACAGAAGCTGGCAGACAGGCAACTGCAATTAGATTACACAGGAAAAAAAGCAGACTGATGTTCTAGCCCTAAAAAGGGCTTTTGAGGTGCTGTCCTTACAGCAGAGATCAGATGAGTCCTTCAGGACTGTAGTGGACACTGAATACACTAGCCTAGCTATCCATTTCCCTATCAAATCAACAGCAGCTACACTTTCCCTCCTCTCACTAAGAATGCAGCTTCAGAATGAATCTAAAATGGATGCTGTCCAGTAGGTGGGAGGGTCTGCTAGGGAGGGTGTGCTGCTGATTGGCTGGAATGTGTCTGCTGACTGTGAGGCACAGGGTCAAAGTTTACTCAATGATGACGAATAGGGGGCGGATCGAACCGCGCATATGATCGCCCGCCGTGGCGAACATGAACACGCTATGTTCGCCAGGAACTATTCGCCAGCGAACCGTTCGGTACATCACTAATCACAAGGATCCAATGTTTCCCAGCAGAACATTGCCTTCCATCTCTTCCTCAGGTACACAACATACATGCACCTGGTCATCCACCTGGTCATCCACCTAATCTAAAAGTAAAAAAACAAAAAAAAAACAAGGGATTCATCAGACCTTTTCCCATTGCTACATTTTTCAGTACAGTACAGTTTTCATGCTCACGTCTCCATTTAAGATGGTTTGGACGGCGGACAGGGTTCATTTTATGCTTTCTGACCAGTCTATGGCTACACAGAACTACACATAGCAAATTGTTGTGCACTGTGTGTTCTGACACTTTTTTCAGCAATTTGTGAACTATAGTAGCTCTGAGGGACCAGACTTGCTAGCCTTTGCTCCCCACAAGCATCATTGAGCCCTGGCACTTCATTGCACCACTTTTGGTAGGTACTAACACTGCATACCAGCACCACCCCAGTAGACTGGCCATGTTTGAGATGCCCTGAATCACCTAGCCATCACTTGACCCAAATCATGCAGATCTTTTCGCTTGGCCATTTTTTCTGCTTTTAACACATGAAACTCAATAACTGACTGTTTACTTGCTGCCCAAAATATCCCAAACTCTTGACAGGTGTCATTGTAACACTGACTTCACGGTTAGTAGTTTTATTGTTGTGGCTTATCAGTGTATAGCAGCAATAAAAGAAAGAGAGAGTCCAAAACATAGGGTGAGTACACGGTGGGCATGGCTTAAATAACAGCTGCTGCAACACCTTGTGCCCAAATGATTCTGCCACTGAGACCAAGATGCGTAGTCTATGGTGTTGAATAAATGTGTTGAAAGAAGACCAAGTTGCTGCTTTGGAAAGTCACCTTTTCTGCTCAGTTGCCATCACTTTTGTAGAATGCGCTTTAAAATTTCCCTGCAATCATTTCTTTTAATCCTGTATGCCAGCTGAATAGCTTATGATATCAAGTGTATTATAGAAGTATTGAAAGCTTCTTTCCCTTTATCCCTTCATATAAATTTGATAAGGAGGTGGTCAAAAATTCTCAATTTTGAAGATTGCCTTAACCCCTTAACCCCTTAAGGACACATGACGTGTGGGACATGTCATGATTCCCTTTTATTCCAGAAGTTTGGTCCTTAAGGGGTTAAGGACTGGACTGTTTTTGCGATGTTGTACATTTGCGACCAGGCCTCTTTTTACACTTTTGTGGTGTTTGTGTTTAGCTGTAATTTTCCGCTCTCTCATTTACTGTTCCTATACAAATTTTATAACATGACAGGAGGCTTCGGATTTGCTTAAGTCTCTCTTTACTAGAACTCCACAGCAGCATAGAAAAACAACCAATCAGAAAAAAGTTAGGTACTATAAAACTCCCCTCCCCATGCATCATTTCCTCTTTCTTTGCTGCTCCGCAGACAGTACAGGTCAGAGTACCACTGCCTCCTGCTAACATTAGTGGGTGGCTTTGGGATTTTAATTATATTTTCAATGTTTCACTTACTTTTATTTGGGGACTTGTTTGTGTGTTTCACTTTATTCACCTCTGCCTATTGCTCTGGGGTTTGTGGGGAGTTTATCTTTATTTTGTTATCTCCTCATCTTCCTGGGATGTTTTTCCTTCTCTGTCCCCTTTAATTTTGCCTTCTCTGTTCCCCTGGACCTCATTCCTCCGGTCGCGGGGTGCTCTGTTATTGCTCACACCCGCCGGCCGGAGGCTTTACACGTGGCCGCCTGCCGCCGGCTTTATCCGCGGACCGCATGTCCGCAGGGGGAAGAGGTAGCATTACGCTGCCCCACCTGTGGTTTCTTCTCTTCCGGTCACGGTGTTCTGATACCGCCGATTGGAGGCTTTACACGTGGCTGTCTGCTTACCCGCGGACCGCATGCCCGCCGGAGGAGGAGGGAGCATTACGCTGCCCCTCCTGTGGTTTCTTCTCCTCCGGTCGCGGTGTTATGATACCGCCGACCGGAGGCTTTACACGTGGCCGCCCGCTTACCCGCGGACCGCATGCCTGCCGGGGGAGGAGGGAGCATTACGCTGCCCCTCCTGTGGTTTGCTTCTCCTCCGGTCGCGGTATTAGGATACCGCCGACCGGAGTCTCGGCACGTGGCTGCCCACCTTGGCCAGCTCAATCCGCGGACTGCATGTGTCCGCCGGGGGAGGGGAGGGCAATTGCAACCCGCTCGCCCCCCCGACCCCTCTCCTCACTGTCATGCCAGGTTCTCGTCTTCTCTGATTGTCAGCTCTCCTTCAATGTATATGTTACAGATTACTGTGTTTAGGTGACATGGGCTTTTTGGCATATTCTATCTGAGATTGATGTGTGTTTGTTTGGCACATATACACAGTTTGCTGTAAATTTTGCTCTGTGGGTTTTTTTGCTGACAGTGTATTTCACAGATCGCTGTATGTTTTACTGACAGCGTATGTCTAGATTTAGTTTTTCTACCATGTATATGCAGTTTGCTGTGTGTCTGACTGACGCTGTATATCACAGATTTCGTTTTACTGACAGTGTGTATGACAGATGCTTTGAGCTTTGCTGACAGTGCATTTCACAGACTGTTGTGTTTTTCTGACAGTGTATTTCAGGATTTAGTTTTTTCTGACAGTGTATGTCGCAGTTGGCTGTGCGTTTCACTGACAGTGTATTTCTAGATTTTGTTTTCCTACCCGTTTATGTCACAGTTGCTGTGTGTTTGCTGTCAGTGCGAATCACAGATCGCTGTGTGTTTTGCTGGCAGTGTATTTCTCAGATAGCTGAGAGTTTTGCAGTCAGTACATATTGCTAATTTCTGCGCGTATCACAGATTTCTGTGAGTTACAGGTGTGTATGTACTCCGTTGTACAGGCTCTGTACAAAGGTAGACAGTGCCAGTTAGCTCTCAGATTCATAAGCTTCTCAGTAGGAATCTGTTGGCGTTATATAAATGGCAATAATGATAATATATTTTTCTGGTCCAGCTATGAGGTCTCAGATGGGACTGCTCTGGTATGAATTATCTGTCCATGGCATGTATATGGATATCAGACCTGGCTCTGTCTCAAACTGGTATGGGGGACCAGTCTACGCTGATGCGATACAATTTTATCAGGTTCTCGGGGGAATTCATTAATCTGGCTATGGTTTAGCCCTTCTCCTCGAAGTGTCCGTGATTTCACAACCCTGCAGGTGGTATGATGATGGTAATCTATATACGCTAGAATTCCAAACAGATATGTGTGAGCATATGCTTACCTATTTACAGTTCAAGGACAGTATCGCTCAGTGCATCTTACATTCATGGACATGATGGTCACTGGAATACTTCCGCTTATACCCAATACAGCTGGAATACCACTATTTCCCTGCCGGGCACTTAGGGACTGCCAGTCCCGGTTCATGTTATTCACACGGCATTACGCTGTCTAAAAGGGTTGGTGTCTAGGGGTCCTACGTCACAGGATGCTCTGAGGATCTACTATTTTCAGGGGCCTCTTCCCAAACTCAGAGGTTCCCATTCTCACTCAGTACCCCTTGTAAGCACTACGGAATTGGATGGCGCTATATAATAACGTGTTCTAATAATATAACAATAATACACAACCCAGGATTGGCCTGCTATGTCTGTGCCCCATTGATTGGCCTGCTCTGTCTGTGCCCATAAGAACGGCCTGCTCTGTCTGTGCCCATAAGAACGGCCTGCTATGTCTGTGCCCATAAGACCGTCCTGCTATGTCTGTGCCCATAAGACCGGCCTGCTATGTCTGTGCCCATAAGACCGGCCTGCTATGTCTGTGCCCATAAGACCGGCCTGCTATGTCTGTGCCCATAAGACCGGCCTGCTATGTCTGTGCCCATAAGACCGGCCTGCTATATCTGTGCCCATTTAAACGGCCTGCTATGTCTGTGCCTATTAAGACCGCCTGCTATGTGCCTGTGCCCTTCTGACGGGCCTGCTCTATTGGTGCCGAACCCCTTTTAGGCAGCAGGCCTGGGGGAATATCACTGAGGAAAAGCCAGTGCCCACCAATAACATGGGAATTGGCAGGTGTCCAGACAAGCACCATTTCCATACTTTCCAAGAGGACGCCAGCGTACGGCCTTCTGAAGATGGTGGGTAGAGTGAATACCCTACACCTCATGCCTGAAGGGCAGGCTTCCTTATGAGGACCCCGGTCATACATCTCCGTGGAGATCTTCGCACAGGCAAGGATCGGTGCTCAGACACCTACGGGAGAATGCAGTGTTTTTTTTCCTTGTCTTTTACATCTACCTCCGTATATGCTTCCCGGTATCCTTAGAGGTACCGGTAGTTATTTCCTGCGTTAGGTTAGCTCCTGGCTCTGTTCAGTGGGGCTTACCTGTCCTACCTTCCGGCCTGCTATTTGCCTTCTATCTGAAATAGAATTTACGCATTTTTCCCTTATCTACGTTATTTTTCGTTTTCATGACTTCCTTTTCCTTTCGCTCGGGTCGTCGAGAGGCCTGACTTGACCTCCTCCGACCTCCCGGGTGCTCGTGGATTGCGGAGAACGTCTCCAGCTTTCCTCAGGCTACCAACGGTCATCCTGGAACCCGCGCGCACGGGATCCGGGCGGTCAGTTGGTAGTTTTCTTTTTCATTGTTGTTTTTTTCCGTAGATTGCCGTCAGCCTTATGCTGATATTAGTATTTGGTGTACCCTGCAAGTGGTCACCCTGAGTCTCTAGGGACTCTAGTTTGGACCACAGGAGGGTGCGGCCCTCCATCATCTCGATCCTAGAATACTTTATTTTCAGGAACGGAGAGTGAACCCCTCTCAGATACTGGACCGGACACTGATTTGTTATTAGAGGGCGCGGCCCTCCCTCAACCTCGGCCAGATACTGTACTGGATACAGAGGACGTGTTTGGAGGACGCATTCTCATAGAGAGAACTGGTCACGGTTGTAGACTCGACTGTTTGGTTATTAACGGGCGCGGCCCGCTCAGGCTATCAGTCGGACGCTATCACATTAATCGATCACATTAGTAGAGAGCGTGGCTCTCTCATACACTCGACACTCTACAGTGCCGACCATTTGCTCATCACACAGGCTCGTACCTGTGCAGGACATCGATGACTGCATAGAGGGGCGTCCCTCCTGTATTCAATTAGATCTGACGTCCGTGCTATTGATTTCGTTATAGAGGACTGCCTAGTCATGCAAGATATACATTTTACTGGATCCCTCTATTCTATCTCCTGTACTGGATCTACTGGATCCGGACCGCTCTAACCCACACGAGACATTCTCACAGAGGTATAACTCCCCAGACTCCCACTTATTTACACACACTCCTGGAGATGATATGGTTAACGGATGGACCTCAGGTATTACGTGAGTGCAGGCTTTGGTATATTCTGCACCATATAAAACAGAGGATTGCTTTATGTTTTTTGGATATCCACACCATTGCAGAAAACTGCGCAGACAGTTTCTCACATATTTAGGTGACAGGAGTTACGGAGACCTTCATGGAGCAAACGGGCACTGCCCTGCTCGAGTAACAAGATTAAGGAAGGCCTTTTACCCGGTCTGAAGGTAAACCGTTCGCATGGATGACATGGCAAGACCGGTAACCCCGGTTGTATTGAGTACCCCGGCCATTGCGATCTTGAGATGAGATGATAGGACTACCCCATCTCCTCAGAACGCATACCTAGTGATCAGGGTTCGGAGCTGGGGGTCCTCCGTCTATACTCTATTTATCCCTCACGGGAGCCGTTTGGTTCTGGATTTGCACTAACCTACTTTTCTACTACCGTCATGGAGACCTACAAGACTTTATGGGGGTACCTGGTGTTCCCCGACTCCTACTCAGACACCTTTCACTCTTAGACGAGGACATATCTGGATAGAAATCTGCACTCCGGTTTGGCACTGCCCATCACTTTGATTATTCCTGGGATTCGCTACTCCCAGAATAGTCGACCACCGTTCCTAAACACAAGTCAGTTCGGATCCCTGAATGGACGTCCTTTTGGAGTCTTTCAGCTACCACGTCCGAGGATTACACAGTTCACTTGGAATATTGGAATCACTTAGGATACGGCTAGTTTGACCACACTCTTGCCTGCATTATAATTTATTCTCGGAGGAGACATCTCACCGAGTAGGCCAGGAGTGAATGACAGATCCTACTCGGTTCTATTGCGATTGGGTGGTGGACTTTAAAAGACGCTTTACTTGAGATTGAAGATCTGCCGGCAAGGCCACATTGCCAGGTGACCATGGCACGATCGGTAGAGCTACATAGTTACATAGTTACATAGTTAGATAGCTGAAAAGAGACCTGCGTCCATCAAGTTCAGCCTTCCCCACACCCGCTTTTTGCTGTTGATCCAAAAGAAAAAAAAAAAGTTGGGTCAGTGTTCTGAAAGTGGAACACTCCCGTTGGAGACTGATGGAATTCGCCCCTCTTTTCTTTTTGTAACACGGTTTTAAGTCATACCTTATGTGTTTAAAAGTGTATTACACATTCATTAAGTATTTGCCCGTTACATGGTCGAACTATATTGGAAGAATGCCATTTTTGGCCGCAAATGCTACAGGTTCGTCATGTTTAAAGCATATTACACTAGAACTTTATTTGTATTAAATCACAGAGGATATATAAGAGAGGCCAGAAAACAGAAGAAACCGTTCGAGCATTCACGCTTTGAACCCAGATCGGTATTTATTTTATTTTTTTATTTTTTTTAAACTAACATACGCCTCTATCCATTTATCCATCCTTAATGACCACTTGGATGCATCTGCTCATAGCCAAATATCAAATGATGTGTCTCCATTTGTAAAGCATGCAGACATCAGTCAAGACAATTGTTTATTGTTAAAAGAAAACGTAATGAGGAAAATGTGTAATTCACGTTACCTTATACATCAAGAGTTGAGACATGGTGGCAGTGTTTTATCGCGGTCCTAAGCCCGCAAATGACCTTCGAAATTTATAACTGCAAGGAAATGGCTACCGTGTTTCTCCGAAAATAAGACCGGGTCTTATATTAATTTTAGTCACAAAAAACACACTAGGGCTTATTTTCAGGGTAGGGCTTATTTTTTTACGGTACCGGTATGTACATTGAACCCCCCCTTTAATTAATCCACCACCCCTTTAATTAATCCACCCCCCCTTTAATTAATCCACCCCCCCTTTAATTAATCCACCCCCCTTTAATTAATTCACCCCTCCTTTAATTAATTCACCCCTCCTTTAATTAATTCACCCCCCTTTAATTAATTCACCCTCCCTTTAATTAATTCACCCTCCCTTTAATTAATTCACCCCCCCTTTAATTAATTCACCCCCCCTTTAATTAATTCACCCCCCTTTAATTAATTCACCCCCTCTTTAATTAATTCACCCTCCCTTTAATTAATTCACCCTCCCTTTAATTAATTCACCCTCCCTTTAATTAATTCACCCCCTCCCTTTAATTAATTCACCCTCCCTTTAATTAATTCACCCTCCCTTTAATTAATTCACCCTCCCTTTAATTAATTCACCCTCCCTTTAATTAATTCACCCCCCCTTTAATTAATTCACCCTCCCTTTAATTAATTCACCCTCCCTTTAATTAATTCACCCTCCCTTTAATTAATTCACCCTCCCTTTAATTAATTCACCCCCCCTTTAATTAATTCACCCTCCCTTTAATTAATTCACCCTCCCTTTAATTAATTCACCCTCCCTTTAATTAATTCACCCCCCCCTTTAATTAATTCACCCCCCCTTTAATTAATTAAGTCCCAGACATAAAATGCCGGTATCCACTCACCGTTCAAAGAGTCCGACCACTGGGTGCCTCCGCTGGATCCTTCCGCTGAAGATCCGTGAAGGCAGAATGATGGCGCTGCGCACGTCGTCATCACGCTGCGCACGTAGTCATCACGCTGCGCGATGCCGCGGCCCGCAACGCTCCTCCCCCTCCTCCTCATAGAAGAAAGAAGTCCCGCCGAGCCGCAAAGGTAAAATGCCGAGGTCTTATTTTCGGGGTAGGGCTTATATTGCAGCCCACCCCGAAAATTCGGCTAGGGCTTATTTTCAGGGTAGGTCTTATTTTCGGGGAAACACGGTAATAGGTCAGTTTGCCAGCTCAATGGACTTGCTGATAGGTAACAGGTCGCGATCCCATGTACATTGGATCTACCAGCGGAAGATGTTTTTCCATTTTTTGGGATACTTCATCAACTGGCATCTCCATTGGTCGCTGCATTGTCATCTATCGCAGTTGGAAAGTCCATTTGGGATTGCTCGGGTAACCCCGAGAATAGGTACCAGCGAAACAAACAGCGTTGGATTTGTTGACTGAGCGTTAAAACAGCAAATACGAAGCCTCCTGTCATGTTATAAAATTGTAGATTATGCTAGCTTTAGTGTACCTATAATCTTAATTTTATTAATGACAGGAGGCGAGTATTTCCCACCCATTCTTATCCCTCCCTTGTTTTATGTTATAGTTTGGTTTAATCAGGTACTTATGCAACTCTGCTTGTTGTCTCTGCTACCTGTCGCCTGCTCTTATGTCTATTTTTTCATAAGTAGGGTTGGGATATCTACATTTTGAGGTAATTTTGATTGCTACATTGGGTGTGCACATGCTTATTCAGAGTACTTTTCATTGGATAATCAACATGTTCGATTCTGTTTTTTCTCTCGTTTCAGTTTACAGTCCATCAACGCTATCTGGTTTGACAGCTCTTCTCGGAAGGTGGACATCGTCGTATTCATTGTATCTAGGACTTCGTTTCTTCCCCATTATGTTTTCTGCCTCTTGTTCTGTTTTGTCGCAGCTTGAAAGAGGAAATGATGCATGGGGAGGGGAGTTTTATAGTACCTAACTTTTTTCTGATTGGTTGTTTTTCTATGCTGCTGTGGAGTTCTAGTAAAGAGAGACTTAAGCAAATACTCGCCTCCTGTCATTAATAAAATTAAGATTATAGGTACACTAAAGCTAGCATAATCTACAATTATATATTGGGTTTTTTTTTCAGGACAAAAAAGGCTTTCTTTACATACCATTATTTATATAATCTCATGTAATTTAATTTAAAAAAAACAAACAAATATGATGAAAAATTAAAAAAAAATACATTTTTTTTTACTTGAAAAATCTTTTACTCACCTACAAAAGCGAATAAAAAAAAATGCTAAATAGATTAAAAATATTGTCCTGAGTTTTAAAATACCCAGTGTTTACATGCTTTTTTGCAAGTTATAGGGTTATAGGTACAAGTAGGATATTGCGATTTCAAAACATATATTCTTTCAAATTTATCAATAGTGACATTGTAACACTATTATCTGCCAAAAGTCTCTGAATAACACCCCACATGTACATATTTATTTTTTAAAGTAGACAAACCAGGGTATTCAATATAGGGTATGTCCAGTCTTTTTTAGTAGCCACCTAGTCGCAAACACTGGCCAAAGTTAGCGTTCATATTTGTTTTCTGTGTGAAAATACAAAAAAACTAAATTGAACGCTAATTTTGGCCAGTGTTTGTGACTAAGTGGCTACTAAAAAAGACTGGACATACCCCATTTGCAATACCTTTTGTTGTCTTCTTTTGCAAATGGTATGCCATCATGGGGGTAATTCTCATTCCTGGGCTACCATACACTCTCAAAGGCAACATAACCAACCTGGCCATTTTCAATGTAAAAATATTTGACCCATATATTTGACCCTGTAACTTTCAAAAACGCTATAAAATCTGTACATGGGGGTACTGTTATACTCGGGAGACTTTCTTGAACACAAATATTAGTGTTTCAAAACAGGAAAACATATCACAACAATTATATCATCAGTAAAAGTGCTGTTTGTGTGTGAAAAATGAGAAACAAAGTCACTTTCACTGACAATATCATCGCTGTGATAGGTTTTTCTGTTTTGAATCACTAATATTTGTGTTCAGTGAAGTCTCCCGAGTAAAACGGTACCCCCCATGTACAGGTTTTAGGGTGTCATAGAAAGTTACAGGGTAAAATACAGTACTAGCAAATTAAATTCTCTGGAATTTCGGCCTGGGTTGGCAGGCAGGTCCCTCAAATTGCAATTAATAAAATTACTTAATTATGTAAAAATATTACATAAATATGCATGTAGAATTTAAATATATATGCATATTTATATATTTGAAGTCTACGTGTATATTTATATAATTATTTATGTAATTTTGTATATGGACATATGAATATTTCGTATTATATTTATTTATATATATATATAGATATATATACAATTTCATTCTAAGTGTATTTTGATATAAATATATATATTTTAATATCAAAATACAGTTAGAATAAAATTGCATATAGATGTAATTTTTTTTAATTTGTATTATTTTTAATTTATTTAATTTACTTATTATTTGTATTTTATAATAATATATATATATACAATATATATATATATATAGTTATTATATATATATATATGTGTAATTTAATTATAAGTGTATTTTTATATTAATATATGTACATATTAATATAAAAATACACTTAGCATGACATTATATATATGATATATAGACGTATATTATATAGGTATAACATGTCTATATATCATATATATATATATATATACACATATATAATTATTATTTTTTTTATTAACTTTAACTTTGTTTTTTGTTTTTATTTTACACTAGCAGGGAGACTGACTGTCAGCACAGACAGTCCCCCTGCAGGCAGACACATGGACACCTATTGTGACCATGTGGTCGCCCTGTTGGGTGATCACATGGCCACAGGGGTCCTAATCCGCCATGGGGAGACTGTCTGGGCTGCAGGCAGTCTCCCCACAACGGGAGCACTGCCGATTGCCGCGGGGAAACGAGGGCGATCAGGTAAGTACATCTGACCGTTAGGACGGTTCAGGGCCGTCATCGGTCGGCAACGCAAAAATGCCGATGACTGTCCTGAACCGTCCTCGGTCGTTAAGGGGTTAAGTTAATTTCTAGAACTCTTTTTACATCTAGACAGAGTAATCGCTCTTCCTTAGATGATGGGATTAATGATGCCCTTCTCTTTACACAGTGCTTTTAGAATGGAAAGAAGGTTTAAGATCTAACACCACCTCAGGATAAAATGGCCTAAACTCTCAGACACTTGCACCTTTAGTGTACATGTGCTTCTGAAGACATCCTAGAGAAACTCTAATATTACTGGAATAGACTTATTTTTGCCATTGAAGTGTTTTAGTTTACAACATTTGAGAAGTATCCTCCATATAATCCAATATATTCTTAGGATAGAGACTTTCTGGTAGATAAAATAAGCATGTCTAAGATATCTATATCTCGGATTTCTTCATTCTTTAGAATTAACCTTGCAATAGACATGCCGTGAGTCTGAATGTTCTCTGTGTTTCTTTTGAAACATTCTTCTTCTTCACCAAGATAATCCTCCTAGTCCTTAGAATTTTCCACTGTCTCCTCTTGCCACCTGCAGTAGTTCTGAAAACCAATTGCAGTTTGGCCAACATGCAATGGCTATTGTTGAGGACTGATATGTGCAAATCAATTCTAATGATCTTGGTATTATTGCCAAAAGTAGAAATATGTACTTATACAGGATTTCTATTCTAAAGTTTCCGGGTTTGAAGTGCCATGGAATTGTGCCTGGCACCTGGGTATTTGTCAGCTGTTCACCTAAAAGAGGGAGTAAGCTGAGGGAGAGTGGAAGCGGATAGGCTGTCAGCTGAAAGTGAGTGGAGGCGGGCGGCTGAGGCGGAGTGGAGAGCGGGCAGGCGGCTGTAGAAATGGAGGTGGTAAAGGAGCTGTGCTCTTCTTACTCTGCTCACTCGCGTGCCCTGTAGTTATGCCAGGAGCTGGAATATGAGATCTCTCCGGCCCGGTATCGCTAAGCTGTGCGCGACGACGCAGAGCAAGAAGATGACAGCAGCTGATCCATGCTAGCTCTTCCAAAGGGAGGGAGGCTTAAACTGAATTTAAACTGAATGGAAACAATTTGTGAGTGTTTGAGAGAATGTGTGTGTATCAGTGAGTCTTCCAGTGTATGTATGTGCGTCTGTCTGTAATTGTATGTGTGTAACAAAACCCCTCTGTGATTGCAGTAGTTATGGTGGTTTTTACCTTCCCTACAGTGATTATGGTGTGGTTCTCCTTTCTGATATTTTATTGCAACAAAGGACATGTCCCTGGACTTCGTTTTCCCCTTGTCATTGCTTGGATTTTATTTAAGGCACTGGTTCTGCCCCTTTACATTATATTGGAACAGTTCTACACTTTTGAAGTGGCACTTCAGATACAGCCGAAGTAGTCAAAGTGGCCGCCATTCGACATACAAACACGTGGCCATTTAAATTCAGTCAAACGCGTTCAGCTGTGTTTGTTGGTCGAATTCATAGAACTAAAATCGGACACGCGACAGCACGAACACCGCTGAACTTTACCTTCCCCAGAACTTCGACGGCGTTCGACAATACGAACGACACTTTAAACTTGGTGTGATAAGGTGAATGGGGTGGTCTGTGAGGGAGTCTATATCTCGACAGAATTGTTCAGAGAGGCATATGATTTTTAACCCCAGGGGGAGAGTATGATTCTGTGTATATAACCAGAATGATTGTTTAGTTATGGGCCCCTGGGGTGGAGCATTTGGAGAGAAGGGTGGGCCAATGCTCCACTCCGCAGTTTAGCGGTTTTCTTGGAAGACATAGATCCAGGCCAGGGTTTTTGGACTGTCTCCAACCTACTGCTCAGCTGCAGGTAATCTGCTGCAGCAGTGGGAATAAACCCCTCCCTGCTAGGCAGGTAAGGGGAGAATGTTTTGTTTCTCTCAAAGGCTGGGAGCAGCAGGCTGGCTAAATACTGGAGTGCTGAGAGTGGACAAAGACTCTAGGTTGGTGAAACCAATATTGTTTTGTTTAGTGTAACCCCTGAGAGATAGGGAACCTGATATTAGTTAGTGCTCAGACGAGCTAGGTTTTTGTTTAAAGGGATTTATGTTTTCATTTACTGCTGTCTCCTGTGTGGATTTACAATAAAGTTGCCTGGATTATATAAAAACCAAAGGACTGTGCCTGTTGTTTACCCTAGAGGACCGTGCTATCTACAAACAAGGATCACATTGGTTAATTGCACGAACGGCCCCGTTCGTGTATTCAAACGGAACTTAGTATTGAAAATAGACCTGCCGCACAGCCTGAATCTGTGGAACTACTTTGGGCATGAAAGCCATGCTTGCGGTCGGTCAAAAGAGACTTCCATAAAACTTTTAAACCCCTGCTCTGATCTGGGTGATTTTTGGATATGTTGTTCGCCCAGAGCAGAGCTATCCAGGGATGTATAATTTGGGGATATGTTTGAGTTTTGGGGTGTTTCTGAACTTTGGTTAAAATTGATATTTTCTGCCTGTGGATAATTAACTTATTCCATTAGCTAGCTTAATTATATCACAGGCAGAGGGGAGGGATTGCTGACTGTATGTGGGAGTGTTACTGTGATAATTATTGTTCCTATTGGTTTGTGTTCCTTTTGTCCCTGTGTTCCATCAGGTCCACGGGGTGTGCCTCTGGCCTGAAAATGTGTATAAAAGAATTGCCTCTGTGCTCAATAAACCAGACCTTCTTACCCTAAACTCGCAGCCTCGTCTTGTAGGGAACTGCTATATCACTGCTAGCTCTTGTAAGAGCTCTCTTCAGCTATACAGCTATACTAGCTCCTCAGGATATCGGGTTGGAACTCTGCAGCGCTCTCCATCTATGGAAATAAGGATGCCCAGACGGTAGATACCCTCACTCTATAGGGGTAACCGTCACAATGTGTCTGCTACTGAGTGTGTGTCTATCATGGGCATAGTGTTTTAACCACCCTTTTTACCACGCCATGCTGTCTTTTTCTGAGGCTGGCCCCACCTCCATGACAGAGAATCAAGCTTGCTTGAAGGCTATTGTGCATGATCGTCAAAACACTGTACCAATCAGCATCTCCTAATAGAGATGCATTGAATCAATGCATCTCTATGGGGAACGTTTAGTGCCTCCGTGAACAGCATTGAGACGCTGAATGTAGGTGCTGCACACTACAGCACGGATATCGGATGGACTTTAGTGGCTGTTGGGAGTGTTACTTTATAAAATGTAAATCTGAGGGACAACCTGAAATATAATTAGAACGTGTATAATTGGAACCTTTTCAAACACTCCTTTTTGAAGGAGCTCTATAGCTCTTGAGAAATGGCTTGTTTTTCCAGCTGGGTGACATAAGTGGAAGAGAGAAAGTTAGAAGTAGCTTTGTTTAAAAAAATAAAAAAAACGTATTTTATACATACATAAAAAGGCGGAGCTCAATGCAGCAAATATTCTGAAAAATAAAACAATGCAGCAAAATAGTGTAACACAGTATATGAAAATTTCAATATAAGAATGTAGTAATATCACTCACAAGCCTAGAGTCATACCATCATATGACTCAGGTAGTATACGCCTCTGGACCATTCAAGGTTGTCCAAACCCCTTCTGTATAAGGTGCTTTCTTTAAAGTGCTGTGATTTCTCCTTCCAAGTGCTTTGGGTTCTTCCTTTCCCTTTTTGGCCGGTTTCAAATAATAGATACACCAGGTCCAGGGTAGTGAATCCAATAAAGTGCTTTATTCATTTAAAAAATCAAAAAGTATAAAATAAATATATCTGTGCCAGATGTGTACCTGGATAGACTAAATAGTCAATGTAAATTGTCCAAAACGCGTTTCGCCTTGTTAAAAGGCTTCCTCAGTTGGCTGTTCTGTCTCTTCCTCTCTCCTTCTGTTTTTAAATCGCCCGCTTCAAATTGTTGGTCCTTGTGCTTCCGTTTCCGGTTTTTCGTTACGTGGAACGCACGTGCGTTCCACTGTGCGTCCTCACTTCTTTAGCCATTATTTCGGTGGAATGCCACCTGCGTCGTGTTTCCGCTTCCGGTTTTGCGGTCTGTGGAACGCACGTGCGTTCCAGCTTGCGTTACCACGATCTTATTAGTCATAATCACTAGGCAGAAATACATACATATGCAATACATATAGATAGTGCAATCCTTCACATCAGAACTGGACCTTATTGTTTTAATGTATTCAATTCCAGAGTTACTCTTATAATACTGCTGTATTTCTATATTGATATATCTTTCAAGAGTAACTTCATTAATATTTATATGGATTTCTAATGTTTTGGTTGTATTTACCTCCATGTATGTTAGGTATTATAATCATGAATATGTTTATAAAAAGAGACTGTTTAAAATGAACTTGTAAATAAAAGGCAGTGCTGATATGATCTAGAAAACATACTGATAAAATGAAGTAATAATTCAAAGCCAATTTTTAAAATAATTAATTAAGATGTACCACATTAATTCATAAAGTGACATAGTTCAAAATCATTATTTAGCCCATGTGGAGTCATAGTGTTAAAATTGTAAATAAATGTCATCTCTTCCCTTCCAATTTTTTTAATATAGTCGCCACCTCTCCAGTCCTTCTTCACTGTTTTGATTGCCATAAAAATTAGTCCTTCAGGGTTAAGGTTGTGGACTTTTTTTAAAATGGTTTGAGACGCTATGCGTCTCTATTCCCTTTCTTATGTTTCTTATATGTTCTGCCACTCTTGTATTTAGGTTTCGGATTGTTCGGCCTACATATAAAAGGTTGCATGGGCATTTTAAAACGTATATTACTCCCTTTGAATGGCAGGTTAAATGGTCTTTTATTTGAAACTTTTGATTTATGATGGGTTCCACATCTATTATATGACGTTTTTTGCTTTTGGTATTTCTGCATGCCAGGCACTGCCCACATCCATAAAAACCATTACTCATATTAAAAAAGGTTTTATTGGATGGTGTTATGTCTTTGTTACAACTTTGCACCAGCGTGTTTTTTTAATTCTTCGCCCCTCTATATATTATTTTAGGTTTGTCTGGTAGAATGTTTTTAAGGACAGGATCATCTTTCAAAATGTGCCAGTATCTATTTAAAATCTTATTTATTTTCCTATTGTTTCCATTAAAGCTGCATATAAATGGAGTGTTATGGCCACCCCATTTCGGGTTCTTCTTTCTATCTTTATAAATTAAAGTGCTTTCTCGTGGGATCCTAAGGACCTCTTCTAAAGCTACTTGAAGTTTTGTTTCCTCATACCCCTTTTGTAAAAATTGGTTCTTAATTTTGTTCGCTTGTGTTATATAATCATGGTCTTCTGTGCAGTTGCGTCTAATTCGCAAGAATTGTCCTTTTGGGGCGTTCATTAGCCAAGGTGCATGGTGGCAGCTTTCCTTACTAATGTACCCGTTGGCATCAACCTCCTTGAAGTGGTTTTTTGTTACGATCCGTGAGTCCATTATGTTGATTTCTAAATCTAAGAAGTTAATTTTATTCATGTTAATCTCTGCGGTTAAAACAATGTTCCATTCATTGGTGTTCAAATGTGTGATAAAATTGTTCAAATCCATATTGGTACCTGTCCAGATAAAAAATATATCATCTATAAAACGGCGATAGCACACCAAGTTCGCCCCCCATGGGTGCCCTTGGTATACAAATTGTTCCTCCCAATAAGCCATAAACAAGTTGGCATAACTTGGGGCGAACTTGGTGCCCATCGCCGTTCCCCTAATCTGTAGGTAAAAGGTCTCGTTGAACCAAAAAAAATTATTGGTTAAAATTAAATGGATGCCTTCTAAAATGAATAAAATTTGTTCTTCTTTAAAATTATTTTTCTTTAAAAAATATTGCACTGCTTCTAGACCTTTTTCGTGCGGTATAATACTATACAAAGAGGTCACATCGCACGTTACTAAAAAATTGCCTTCTTGCCACGTTATTGCCTCAATTAATTGTAAGATCTGTAAGGTGTCTTTTAGATAGGCTGGATTTCGGACAACTAGGGGTTGTAGTAAGTGATCGAGGTACTCTGATACTTTTGCTGATATAGACTCTATCCCAGATATAATGGGCCTCCCTGGTGGGTTCTCTTTATTTTTGTGTACCTTGGGGAGGTGGTAGTACACTGGGGTTTTGGGATGTGGGGTGGCTAAGTACTTGGCTTCCTTAATTGTCAGTATTCCCTTCTCTAGCCCTTTTTCAATATAATCGTCAAATTTCTTTTTTACAACTTCGATTGGATTCTTATCCAATTTTTGGTATGTGTGTGAGTCTGAAAGGATCCGTTCTGCTTCCTGTAGATACTTGCTATTTTGCATAACCACTACACCCCCCCCTTTGTCCGCCGGTTTGATCACAATTTCCTTATTTTGTTTTAATTCTTTCACTATTCTTTTTTATTTACTAGACATGTTTTGGTGATATTTATTTAATGGTTTGATTTTCTTTATTTCTTTCATTACCATTATTTCAAAGGTTTTTATCTCGTCTGAGATAAGATGTTTGGGAAAGAAGTCTGATTTTGATTTGAGTTCAGTGTGTGTATACTCAGATGTCTCTTCTTCCTTTTGCGTTTCTTCCCTATTATAAAAAAAAAATTTTAAACAAAGATTTCTAATAAATTTGTTAATATCTATAAAAAAATCGAATTTGTTAAGATCAGAAGTTGGGGCAAATTTTAAGCCTTTCTGTAAAATTTCCACCTCCCCCATGGGTAATTCCTTTCCGGTTAAGTTGAAGATTCCATCTGTATTTACCTCTTTCCTCTCTTCTCTTTGTGTGTCTCTTCTTCTGTTTCTATTTCTCTTTCTTCTGTTAGTGATCTCTGTCTTTTTCCCGGAGACTCCCATATTTTGATTGGACGTGCTTGTTTCAACCTCTCTATTATTGGGTCCTTCCGAAAAGGGGCTGGTGTTTGTTTCGATGTATGTGGTTCTTCTTCTATCCTTTCTATTCTATTTCTTCGCTTTTGAGTCATATGACGGTATGACTCTAGGCTTGTGAGTGATATTACTACATTCTTATATTGAAATTTTCATATACTGTGTTACACTATTTTGCTGCATTGTTTTATTTTTCAGAATATTTGCTGCATTGAGCTCCGCCTTTTTATGTATGTATGCTATGTATTGTTAAGTGGTGTAGGGGATACCACTTTTTAGGTGTTTGAGCATTAGTCCCTAATCACCCCCACATTGTGCACTCATTCTATTGTATTGTTTTTACTATTTTACCCCTAGCACAAAGTGGTGGTATAAAGAAGCACCATAATATGGCTTCAAATGAATATAGGGAATATTCAACCAATAATATAGACCAAATGTTTGCTTCAACAGAGCATTTGCCTAATGAAACTCCATATGTAGATTCAGAAAAATTTAAATATAACCTAGAAAAAACCCTCATACGAGAGATGAAAATTAAGTGGGAAGTAGCCACCTTGAAAAAATATGTAAGAGAAAGGATCACACCGAGAGGTTTGAGATTTCAAAAAAATCCCTCTTTTGACAGAGAAGACGAGGGTTTTATGACAGGATGGAATAAAATGCTGGAGGGTTTTTCCTTCAGCACTATGGGATACATCGTCTCTAGACGAGAGGAGACCCTGTCACAAATAGATAAAGAAATAATAACTTGGAAAGAAAAAATAAGTGAAACCACCAATCCCGAAATATATAGTCAAATAATGAGAGATATAAAAACCAAAGTAGAAAAAATTGAGAAGGAAGTAATTGAAATAAAAAAAAAGAGTAAATATGAATGACTATAAAACGGGTAATATAAACATTTTAAAAAATCAGAACCAAAAAAAGGTACCATACAAAAAGCAATATGACTTCCCAAAAAGGAGGAGGTCCATAGGGATAAGAAGAAGCAGATCACCCCCTAGAAATAAATCAGCAAGGAGATCTAGATCACCCTCTGGAACTAGACAAATTAATAGACATAAAGGGCAGACAATTAATACAACACCCAGACAAGAATTAATAAGAGAAACAAACCTAAAAGTGAGAAGAGACCAGGAAAGTCTAGACTCATTGAGACAGAAACAGATCTACCCCCAACGGGGAAATTATAGGGGAAACCATTCCCCTCCACCAAGACGAACCGACTATAGAAGTTACAGCCAGGTAGTTCAATCAAATCCACCAGAAAGGGAAAGAAGAAGATGGAATGAAGATGAGAGAAGAAGAAGAAACGACAGACGATCCCCTGAAAAGCGAAGAAATAGAATAGAAAGGATAGAAGAAGAACCACACACATCGAAACAAACACCAGCCCCTTTTCGGAAGGACCCAATAATAGAGAGGTTGAAACAAGCACGTCCAATCAAAATATGGGAGTCTCCGGGAAAAAGACAGAGATCACTAACAGAAGAAAGAGAAATAGAAACAGAAGAAGAGACACACAAAGAGAAGAGAGGAAAGAGGTAAATACAGATGGAATCTTCAAATTAACCGGAAAGGAATTACCCATGGGGGAGGTGGAAATTTTACAGAAAGGCTTAAAATTTGCCCCAACTTCTGATCTTAACAAATTCGATTTTTTTATAGATATTAACAAATTTATTAGAAATCTTTGTTTAAATTTTTTTTTTTATAATAGGGAAGAAACGCAAAAGGAAGAAGAGACATCTGAGTATACACACACTGAACTCAAATCAAAATCAGACTTCTTTCCCAAACATCTTATCTCAGACGAGATAAAAACCTTTGAAATAATGGTAATGAAAGAAATAAAGAAAATCAAACCATTAAATAAATATCACCAAAACATGTCTAGTAAAGAAAAAAGAATAGTGAAAGAATTAAAACAAAATAAGGAAATTGTGATCAAACCGGCGGACAAAGGGGGGGGTGTAGTGGTTATGCAAAATAGCAAGTATCTACAGGAAGCAGAACGGATCCTTTCAGACTCACACACATACCAAAAATTGGATAAGAATCCAATCGAGGTTGTAAAAAAGAAATTTGACGATTATATTGAAAAAGGGCTAGAGAAGGGAATACTGACAATTAAGGAAGCCAAGTACTTAGCCAACCCACATCCCAAAACCCCAGTGTACTACCACCTCCCCAAGGTACACAAAAATAAAGAGAACCCACCAGGGAGGCCCATTATATCTGGGATAGAGTCTATATCAGCAAAAGTATCAGAGTACCTCGATCACTTACTACAACCCCTAGTTGTCCGAAATCCAGCCTATCTAAAAGACACCTTACAGATCTTACAATTAATTGAGGCAATAACGTGGCAAGAAGGCAATTTTTTAGTAACGTGCGATGTGACCTCTTTGTATAGTATTATACCGCACGAAAAAGGTCTAGAAGCAGTGCAATATTTTTTAAAGAAAAATAATTTTAAAGAAGAACAAATTTTATTCATTTTAGAAGGCATCCATTTAATTTTAACCAATAATTTTTTTTGGTTCAACGAGACCTTTTACCTACAGATTAGGGGAACGGCGATGGGCACCAAGTTCGCCCCAAGTTATGCCAACTTGTTTATGGCTTATTGGGAGGAACAATTTGTATACCAAGGGCACCCATGGGGGGCGAACTTGGTGTGCTATCGCCGTTTTATAGATGATATATTTTTTATCTGGACAGGTACCAATATGGATTTGAACAATTTTATCACACATTTGAACACCAATGAATGGAACATTGTTTTAACCGCAGAGATTAACATGAATAAAATTAACTTCTTAGATTTAGAAATCAACATAATGGACTCACGGATCGTAACAAAAAACCACTTCAAGGAGGTTGATGCCAACGGGTACATTAGTAAGGAAAGCTGCCACCATGCACCTTGGCTAATGAACGCCCCAAAAGGACAATTCTTGCGAATTAGACGCAACTGCACAGAAGACCATGATTATATAACACAAGCGAACAAAATTAAGAACCAATTTTTACAAAAGGGGTATGAGGAAACAAAACTTCAAGTAGCTTTAGAAGAGGTCCTTAGGATCCCACGAGAAAGCACTTTAATTTATAAAGATAGAAAGAAGAACCCGAAATGGGGTGGCCATAACACTCCATTTATATGCAGCTTTAATGGAAACAATAGGAAAATAAATAAGATTTTAAATAGATACTGGCACATTTTGAAAGATGATCCTGTCCTTAAAAACATTCTACCAGACAAACCTAAAATAATATATAGAGGGGCGAAGAATTAAAAAAACACGCTGGTGCAAAGTTGTAACAAAGACATAACACCATCCAATAAAACCTTTTTTAATATGAGTAATGGTTTTTATGGATGTGGGCAGTGCCTGGCATGCAGAAATACCAAAAGCAAAAAACGTCATATAATAGATGTGGAACCCATCATAAATCAAAAGTTTCAAATAAAAGACCATTTAACCTGCCATTCAAAGGGAGTAATATACGTTTTAAAATGCCCATGCAACCTTTTATATGTAGGCCGAACAATCCGAAACCTAAATACAAGAGTGGCAGAACATATAAGAAACATAAGAAAGGGAATAGAGACGCATAGCGTCTCAAACCATTTTAAAAAAAGTCCACAACCTTAACCCTGAAGGACTAATTTTTATGGCAATCAAAACAGTGAAGAAGGACTGGAGAGGTGGCGACTATATTAAAAAAATTGGAAGGGAAGAGATGACATTTATTTACAATTTTAACACTATGACTCCACATGGGCTAAATAATGATTTTGAACTATGTCACTTTATGAATTAATGTGGTACATCTTAATTAATTATTTTAAAAATTGGCTTTGAATTATTACTTCATTTTATCAGTATGTTTTCTAGATCATATCAGCACTGCCTTTTATTTACAAGTTCATTTTAAACAGTCTCTTTTTATAAACATATTCATGATTATAATACCTAACATACATGGAGGTAAATACAACCAAAACATTAGAAATCCATATAAATATTAATGAAGTTACTCTTGAAAGATATATCAATATAGAAATACAGCAGTATTATAAGAGTAACTCTGGAATTGAATACATTAAAACAATAAGGTCCAGTTCTGATGTGAAGGATTGCACTATCTATATGTATTGCATATGTATGTATTTCTGCCTAGTGATTATGACTAATAAGATCGTGGTAACGCAAGCTGGAACGCACGTGCGTTCCACAGACCGCAAAACCGGAAGCGGAAACACGACGCAGGTGGCGTTCCACCGAAATAATGGCTAAAGAAGTGAGGACGCACAGTGGAACGCACGTGCGTTCCACGTAACGAAAAACCGGAAACGGAAGCACAAGGACCAACAATTTGAAGCGGGCGATTTAAAAACAGAAGGAGAGAGGAAGAGACAGAACAGCCAACTGAGGAAGCCTTTTAACAAGGCGAAACGCGTTTTGGACAATTTACATTGACTATTTAGTCTATCCAGGTACACATCTGGCACAGATATATTTATTTTATACTTTTTGATTTTTTAAATGAATAAAGCACTTTATTGGATTCACTACCCTGGACCTGGTGTATCTATTATTTGAAACCGGCCAAAAAGGGAAAGGAAGAACCCAAAGCACTTGGAAGGAGAAATCACAGCACTTTAAAGAAAGCACCTTATACAGAAGGGGTTTGGACAACCTTGAATGGTCCAGAGGCGTATACTACCTGAGTCATATGACGGTATGACTCTAGGCTTGTGAGTGATATTACTACATTCTTATATTGAAATTTTCATATACTGTGTTACACTATTTTGCTGCATTGTTATATTTTTCAGAATATTTGCTGCATTGTGCTCCGCCTTTTTATGTATGTATGCTATGTATTGTTAAGTGGTGTAGGGGATACCACTTTTTAGGTGTTTGAGCATTAGTCCCTAATCACCCCCACATTGTGCACTCATTCTATTAAAAAAACGTATTTTGTTTCCTACATATTGCATACACAAACTTGTCAAACGTGTTCATGTTTTCATTAGTGATACTACAATGTTGCAGGTTTCAAATTATTGTAGATATAAAGTATAACAATGGAGAATATGAATATATATATATATATATATATATATATATATATATATATATATATATATATATATATATATATATATATATATATATATATACACACACACACGCACGCACACCAAAATCATGCAAAGTGTTTCTACCCAGTGGTAGAAACTGTTCTGGTTGAATGAGCTTTAAGATGCAGAGGTGGAGGCAGGTTTGAGTCACTGCAGGTCAGTTTAATTGCTTCCTTGATCCATCTGGCCAAGAATCCCTTGGAGGCCAAAAATGCTTTCTTCTAGCACTAATAGAAGACAAAACAGTTGTTCTGAGCGTCTGAATTTCTTCAACTTTCCCAAGTAGCAGAAAAGAGTTCTTCCCATCCAAACAATGGAATTTTCTCTCATTCTTTTTTTCTTTTATTCTTTATTTGTAGTGTGCAATCATGAACATACAGAAACAATCGGCCACATTAGCCACTTCGAACATGTCTAAACAGGTACAGAGTACGATATTGTTTACAGACAAAAAGATCTTGTATATGTCATGTCGCTGTAGTAGGTTAATGATATACTCGCGTCAAGGCATGTCAGCAAGTATACTATGTGATGTACAGTGTAGAAGACATGCTATTCTATATATCATGTGACATTCGAGGCTAAAAGACGAAAATATATTTCGTCTTTGTACCATTAGCCTTTAGTGGCTCTGAAAAATAACTGCACTTTTTTTTAATATCTTTGTCTGCCTTTAACTGCCAGAACCTGCTGGGTGTCTCGCCATGGTGCACACAACCCCAAGAATTTCAACAAAAAGGAAAACATTAGTCTGCAGATCTTGAGTCAAAATCTTCTGTTTGAAGCTTCGCAGTGGGTTAATGTATTGGAGGCACCCAGGTATGCGAGTGTATAGTTGGGAGAACTTGCCCGTCTGAGATAGGAAAGAAAAGAGAGAATAGGAGAGTGTTACGGTTACTCCCAGGCTAGCTGAAAGCTGGACCGCTTGGATGATCTGGATCCCAGTGTAGAGGAAGAGAAGAGCCGCTTCAGTTAGTAGTCCATACTAATCCTGTAAATGTAGAACAATCCCAATAGCTATTATACAGCTAGGATACTCTTTCCCCCACAAAACGAATCGAGGCTGCGATTTGAAGTTCAAAAGAACTGGCTTTAATGACACACAGGGATAGGTATTTATGCAAAACCCCAGGTCAAGAGACAGCCCCCTCTGGACCTGATGGGATACAGGAATGTTACAAGGGATCAACCAATCAGAATACAATGCATCGTTTGAATTTGATACCGCCCAGCTTGGATACCGCCCATCCAACGGCTTTGACAATACAATTATCTCCAAGCGCCTGAATACCACGTTTTTATTACACACAAAAAACAGGTTAAAAATATATAACTTCAACATTTTTAGTTACAATTCAGGACTTCCACCATTCATTCTATAGCCCCGGTCTGGGTGTAATAGTTCACCGAAGAGCGCCTCAAACCCACGAACCATATGCTTAGTTTCTTCGTTACAAAGTCCGTTTGCATATTTGGTCCCTGAGCCTGAGATGGCAGCCATGTTTTTGAGTGCTTCAATAGGCAGCGGGACCTCGCAATCAAACTCGTGGAACGAGAACCTACCAGAGTTGTGCACGAATCCCCGCTCTCTGGCTGGATGTTTCAGCTGTTCAGGAGACGAACGTAGACCGCCGTGAACGGGGTACTTAACCTGCGGTTAACCGCAACATTCCACATTCTAACTGAGGCCACACGCCAGGCTGTAGGTGGTCCCCGTTCGTGACCCTTTCGGTAGTTAGACTAACGGGAGATAAGGCACGAACGAGAATGCCCGGAGGCCGTCAATTAACCTGCGGTTAACTGCAGACCGCAACTCTCTGGGCGATCAAGTGATAACACGCTCCCCTACCGTTCGGTAGTTTAAAAGGTGACTGGGGTTAAGAGGCGGCACACGCCAGGGACCGGGTGGTCCGTTATTCGTTTCACGAATCGGTGCACGTAATCCGTTCGTGAGCAGAGTACAGGATGCAAGTACCGAAGCCATATATAGTAAAGAACACCATAATGCTTGTCTGTAACAGTTTTGAAAAAGAGTGAAGAAAAGAAGGTACAAAAAGGAGGGGAAGAAGAGGTTAGGGGCGCCAGGGAAGGCGCGAGGGGAACCGGCTGTGATGGAGAAAGGAGGAGAAAAGGGGGAGGGGGATGAGCCCGAGGGATTCCCCCCCCCCAGCTCTGCAGCCCCTAGAACAGGGATAGGCAACCTTCGGCACTCCAGATGTTGTGGACTACATCCCCTATAATGCTCTTACACCCATAATGCTGGCAAAGCATTATGGGTGGTGCAGTCCAAAACATGTGGAGTGCCGAAGGTTGCCTATGCCTGCCCTAGAATGCCACAGTGCAATCTGCGTTAGCTGAGCTGCTAGGTAGTAAAAGTAGAAGTCGGGGAGTCCCAGACCACCTCTCTTTTTCGGGCGGTAGAGAATATGTTGCGATATCCTGTGTTTTTTATTTCGCCATATGAAATTTCCTACCGCCTGCTGTATGGGAGTAAGTTGGGCCTTAGGTGTATCGGCAGCGCTTGAAACATAAATAAGAGCCTTGGAAGCATATTCATCTTTACTCAGTGGATCCTTCTGATCCACGAAATGGGTCTATCAGTCAATTTCTCCATATCCTTCATCAGTGTTTGCAGCAAGGGCGTGTAATTGTATCGGTGTAAAGTCCCTGGGTCCACGGTTAAGTTGATACCTAGGTATTTGAGGGAGTTTTTGGCTATATGTATGACATACATACCGTGTATCGTTGCAGTGTCTGCCACAGTCATCCCTATTGGAAGTGCTCATGATTTGGACATGTTGGCCTTATATCCTGAGATCTCCCCATACTCCCGGAGCACCTCTCTCATAACTGCCATAGAGTCCACCGGCCTCGTGAGCGTCATGAGCACATCATCCACATAAGCTGCTACCAGAAAATCCCTCTTTCCCACTTTAACTCTGTGAATTAAGGGGTGCAATCGGAGCGCCTGTAAGAGGGGTGCTAGCGAAAGAACGAACAAAAGGGTCTTGTACCATTGTGTAGCTGGAAAGGGGATAGAGGGGCGCCCGTGATCTGTATGTGTGCACCGACGTTGCTGTACATAACTTACTACCTGTAACGTGAATATACCCCAACACGCAGGATTCAGCTAAACAGAAGACAACACAGAGGGGAGATACGTCTACCGGACCTTAGAGTGGCCGGACTCGACATATATAGGAGAAGTACATAGTCAGGAACGATCCGAGGTCAAGGGCACAAAGAGACAGCGTAAACTAGGACTAGCCTGGGTCTGGTACACAGTAAACAGCAAGTCGGAAAACAGAACAGATAAGGATAAAGAGATAACATAGTCATAAAACAAAGCCAAGGTCAAGTACGAAGGAATACAACTGAACACAACAAGCGCTAAAGGGAACTGAAACAGAAACCACGATAGGGCAAGGAACCAAGGGAAAAAGGCGAGTATAAATAACTAAACATCTATTTTGATTGGTCCCTGTCATCGCCACGCCCCCAAAAGGTAAGTGTATGGGGAGTGTGGCATGGCAGGGACCAATGGGAGGCCTTTTCCAATTTAGGCTCCCACTGTCCCTTTAAGAGCACGCCCGAGACCCACGGCACGCTCTTAGAGTCAGACGGGACACGTGACCGCTTCTCGCGGTCACTGCCCGCCTTCCAGTTCCTGCCTTCGGATGAGTCGCGCGCGGCTCGAACAGAGGACCCCGGCCGGCCCCTGGAAAGGGGAAGTACCGCTACAGTACCCCCCCCCCCCCCCCCGGGGAGGGCCAGGCATAGCAGGAAAACGAGAATGGAAAGAACGCACAAGGCGAGGAGTGTGAACAGCGTCAGCGGAAATCCAACTGTGTTCCTCAGGCCCGTAGCCCTTCCAATGCACCAGGTACTGAAGTCGACCTCTAAGGAAACGAGAGTCAAGAACAGCAGAAACTTCAAACTCCTCATGACCCTCCACAGAGACAGGAGGGGGAGGAGGAGTATGCCGGGTATAGCGGTTGCATACGTAAGGCTTCAACAACGAGGTGTGAAAGACATTAGGAATACGCAGATTCTTAGGAAGACCTAAGGCATACGAAACAGTATAAACCTTATGCCAAATTCCAAAAAAGGACCAATAAAGCGGGGAGCCAACTTCATAGAAGGCACCCGGAGGCGAATATTCCGCGTGGAAAGCAAAACCCTGTCCCCAACGACATAAGAAGGAGCCGCCCTGCGATGCTTGTCAGCCTGCACCTTCTGGCGAGCAGCAGAATCCACCAAAGAACGCTGAACCTGCTCCCAAGTATTACGTAAACCAGACAAATGCTCATCCAGAACTGGCATGCCCTGTGAGGAGAAAGCAGCCGGAAGAACAACGGGATGCTGGCCATAGACAACGTAAAAAGGACTTTTGCCGGAAGAATTATGAGTAGCGTTATTCCGAGCAAACTCAGCCCAAGGAAGAAGGTCAGACCAATTGTTCTGATGGTGGGATACGAAACAACGAAGGTACTGCTCCAGAGATTGATTGGCACGTTCAGCAGCTCCATTAGACTGGGGGTGGTATGTGGAAGAAAATGAGAGAGTAATACCCATTTCCGAACAAAAGGCTTTCCAGAACCTGGAAATAAATTGGCTACCCCTATCGGACACAATAGATACGGGAATGCCATGCAACCTAAACACCTCTCTAGCAAATATAAGTGCCAGTTCCCTAGACGTGGGCAGCTTGCAAAGAGACACAAAATGGGCCATCTTGGAAAACTGATCTATCATTAGGATAACTGTGTTACCATTCGAAGGGGGTAGTCCGACAATAAAATCTATGGACAGGTTTAGACCAAGGTCTTTAGGGAACGGGTAACGGATGCAACAGCCCACAAGGAACTCTGCGAGAAGATTTCATACAGGCACAAGTAGTACAAGCACCTATATAGTCGGTGACATCCCTGCGTAAGGAATCCCACCAGAAATACTGAGAAACAGCTGCCACCGTTTTGGAAATACCAGGATGTCCAGCAGTCTTAGTGTCATGATACAACGACAGAATATCCCGTCTCTCGGGAACATCAACGAATAGTTTATCAGTAGGCCTCTCGCTAGGAGCCATGCTTTGTTTCGCTTGTATGGCCTGCAAGAGGGACGAGGAAATAGACAAAATAGTAGTAGCTATTATCCTGTCTGGGGGAATGACGGGAGTAACATCAATCTCCTGTTTGTCAGCAGTTTCGAACTGTCTGGACAGAGCGTCTGCTTTAGTATTGCGATCACCTGGCCTATAGGTGATAATATAATGTAAATGAGACAAAACCAGTGACCACCTAGCCTGCCTAGAAGACAATATTTTAGCCTCACTAAGGTAGGATAGGTTCTTGTGATCCGTAAATATAAGGATAGGATCCTTAGTTCCTTCTAACAAATGTCTCCATTCTTTAAGTGCTAAAATAATAGCAAGGAGTTCGCGATTACCCACATCATAATTCTTCTCTGCTTTGGACATCTGTTTGGAAAAGAAGCCAAAAGGATGCAATGGTTTTTCAGGCGACTCTCTTTGGGATAAGACAGCACCTACCGGGGGCGGAGCCTGACCAGCGACCGGGCAAGACGTGTGTTGCAGGAGCTCCTGCCACACGGGCGCTGAAAATGCCTACATTTCCTGCTACAGGGCTCAAATCCTCCTACCATGGTGCCCACGATGCAGAGGAGGCCGGCCGGAGCACAGCGACACCACACCCGACACCCGGGTTGATCAAGCACCGCAACGGCAGAATGAGGCCTAACTCGAGAGGAGGCGAGGAAGGACAGCCGCCTTCTCGCCAAAGGCAAACAGCCACAAGCGAGTATTCTAGCCTTTCCCACCCCCTTATGGACCGGTGGGGGAGATCCCGGTCCCCGCTGGGCGGGGTGCCCCACACTCTGCACCAAATGAGTGTGCCTCCAACTCCTCCAAGCAAGATGAGAGCTGGGGCGCCCAAGATGGCAGACACAAGGGCATCCAGCATGAGAGACAAGCAGCAGCCCGCCGGACTAAGCAACGGCGCACAGGCAAGAGACTCAATAAGTGTAATCTTTGATTGTTTCTGGGCCAAGCTACAGGCACACATGCAGTCAGCAGGTTCAAACAATTCGGAACCTACGAAACACACAGCTCGAGGAATGGGGAGGCCTGGGAAACCTCCGCGGGGCGCCATGGAGCACCAAGCGACAAATCCCCTTGATGGGGGCCCTCTCGTGCTGGGAGCAACAGGGGCTTCACCCCACAGGTGCCAACCACACCGGCGGAATGGGACTAGAGGTAACCAACTAAAAACGATGAACCATACCCACCGCATTATCCCGACAGGGAAGAGCCAGGACCACTGGCTCGTGGCACAGGAGCACCAGCTCCCGTACAGCGTCGAGGCAGAAGGGCACAAACGACTGACAACAGCGCCAGACGCTCCTCTGGTGGATTAAACTTGGGCCCACTATGGAGACTTCAGGGCCGAAACGCACATACCACGATACCCAGCGGCAAACAGATACCAAAAGCAGGCGAGAATATCCGACGCCCAGCAGGGCCACGAGACCACCGCCAGATGCACCCAGAGGCACCCAAGACCCACAAGGCCATATCGGACGGCCACCTCAGATATGCAACGATAACGCCCAGACGGGGCATCGGCTGACCCATGCATCCAGGGACTCACAGAGACTTTCAGGCTGTACCGAGCTGAGACACTGGCGAACAGTGCCAAGCTGTCCTGAGCGAAGTAACAGTGCCTCATCTCCCCCAGGACTACCAGCCACGCAAAAGCATAGCCGTCCCCAGTTAATTATGAGCCAGCCCAATTAACTTGCACTGTTATTTTCGGGTATCACCACAGTTCTATATGATGCTCTGTTTTTGTTATTATTTAGATTTGCATTTACTAGATAGGGCAACGCAAGCCTCTCACCTGACAGGACTAAGCAAGCAACTAATATGCTTAAGCAACGCTTAGTTAATTTTGCCGCTACAACGCTAACACACCGTGACTTCAGACTATAGTAGCTTCCTAGAGTAAATGTAGCCTGCTCAGACCAAACCTGAAGCAAGTCTAGTCATGTATAAATCGATAGAAATGTCTATGTCTCCTTAAGCGATATAACCCGCAAGACACCCCTAAAACCTTTAAAGCGTGCATGTCCCTACAAATGTCTAGCTAGTCTAAGAATATACTACTATACTTCTCTTTATCACGCACAGTTACCCTAGCTAACTGGTGGTAACCACTTACCTGTTGAACTTACCCGCCACCTTATTCCACAGCACTTTGAATTCTCTCTATAACTGACACGATGGAAATGTGTTTGTGGTGTTTTTATCTTTTTGTTTGCTATGCCTAGTCTAACTTCTTTTGTTTTAAAAAACGTGCTGAACACGATTGATATATTACTGATAATACTGTTTTTAGCCTTTTATCATAGTTATTGTTATGTGTATTAGTATTCTGAAGCAAGGACAGCATCTGTCTAGGGAGCCAGTTAACAGCATGAAGAGAATGCTGACTCTTTTTTTCTTTATTATTATAATTTTAGTATATGTTGCCCACTAATTAACCATTTTTTGTAAGCGACCTCTAGCTGTACCATATTGCATGTTTGCTGATGCGGACAAAATACCGTTATGCCTGTCTGCAAGGATAAAACTACCCCCTTTTTTAGCCAGCCTATCTACCTGTAAATGCTAGACACGCAGGGTCAGTCTACTTACAACCCTTATCATAGGCTATATATTACTGAAGCTATGAAAATTCGGGCTCACTACACATGAGAAGCCAAGCTTTCGTTATTTTAATTATAGGGTCTAATACGTAAACCTTAATTAGACTGTATGTTCATTGACCCTTAGCGGTATTTTGGCTTAATTCTTCTGTTGATAAAATCGTTCTGTTAAGCTTTCACTTAAAATTTGTAAAAACTTAAAATGCGCAATTGTCTCTGCCACAGTCTCACTTGCCTTTACCCACATGTACGCTGTTGTGGCGTTTATTGATATGTTTGTACTCACCTGCGCAACAAAAATAAAGAAGGTATATCCTTCTCTCTGATGGGAATGTTGTTTTTCTTAACAAAACAAGAGTCTATGAAATTTTCAGCTGCCCCGGAGTCAACCAGAGCGTATATGTGCTCAGCTATACAACTCTCTCCCATATGTAAAGAAACGGTTAGGAGGCAATTTAGGAGACTTAGATATCACACCCAGGCCAGTCCCCTATAAGGTCTTAGGTGCGAGAGTTTTCCGGAAGCAAAGGACATTCCTTTACCATATAGTCTCTCCTACCACAGTATAGGCAGAGTCCGTCCTTTCTCCTATGTAACTTTTCAGTTTCAGAGAGTTTGGCAACCCCTAATTGCATGGGTTCTTCCTCAGATACTTTAACACTCTCAGGTTTATCAACTCTGGGGTTAATAGGTGTAACCTGTTCATAGGTGTAACCTATTCCTGTTCTTAGTATAGAGCCTGTCACGAATCCTATTATCTATATCAATGAGGTAGTCAATAAGGTCCTCTAATGCAATAGGAAGCTCCTTAGCTGCTACCTCATCCAATATAGTGTCAGATAAACCTTCCATGAACGCAGTAGTTAACCCATTATTGGTCCAATCTACCTGTGAAGCAAGGGTACAAAACTAAATAGCATAGTCAGCCACAGATCTAGAACCCTGTGTAATTCTCATTAATGCTCTTGTGGCATTTTTTGACCTTTTCGTTGTGTCAAAAGTTCTACGAAAAGCCGTAAGAAAACTGTTGAAATCATGCATCAAAGGTCCATTAGCCTCCCAAATAGGGTTTGCCCACTCAAGTGCTTTATTGGTAAGTTGGTGCATAAAGAACCCCACCTTAGACCTTTCTGTGGGAAATTAACGTGGATACCTCTCAAAATGGAATTCTATTTGATTAATGAAGCCTCTGCGTGTCTTAGAGTCCCCTCCATACCTAGGAGGAGGTGTGAAATGGACCGAAGTATTAGGCAAAGTAGATACTTCAGGAAGAAGAGGTGTAGGAGGGTTAGGTGTGGTTGCTGGAATAGTTCTAGATAAGAGCACCTGGGCTATCCGATCCATACGGTGATTCTGCTCTACAAATCTAGCCTCATGGGATGCCATTTGCTGAGCTAAATCTGCGGGGTCCATGGCCCTATCGTAATGTAACGTGAATATACCCCAACACGCAGGATTCAGCTAAACAGAAGACAACACAGAGGGGAGATACGTCTACCGGACCTTAGAGTGGCCGGACTCGACGTATATAGGAGAAGTACAGAGTCAGGAACGATCTGAGGTCAAGGGCACAAAGAGCCAGAGTAAACTAGGACTAGCCGGGGTCTGGTACACAGTAAACATCAAGCCGGCAAACAGAACAGATGAGGATAAAGAGATAACGTAGTCAGAAAACAAAGCCAAGGTCAAGTACGAAGGAACACAACTGAACACAACAAGCGCTAGGGCGCAACAAGGGAACTGAAACAGAAACCACGATAGGGCAAGGAACCAAGGGAAAAAGGTGAGTATAAATAACTAAACATCCATTTTGATTGGTCCCTGTAATCTCCACGCCCCCAAAAGGTAAGTGTATGGGGAGTGTGGCATGGCAGGGACCAATGGGAGGCCTTTTCCAATTTAGGCTCCCACTGTCCCTTTAAGAGCGTGCCCGAGACCCGCGGCGCGCTCTTAGAGTCAGGCGGGACACGTGACCGCTTCTTGCGGTCACTGCCCGCCTTCCTGTTCCTGCCTTCGGATGAGCCGCGCGCGGCTCGAACAGAGGACCCCGGCCAGCCCCTGGAAAGGGTAAGTACCGCTACACTACCGTGATGTATTCATCTAGGAAGCCTAGGTTTGTCAGTAGGGCGAAGAGATATGGCTACTTTACCCTTTCAAAGGCATTTTCTGCGTCCAGGGAGACTACTAGTGTAGGTGTATTGGTGGCTACCTGCTTCCTTATAGGGTCAATCTTCCTACGGGTGTTCTGAAACAGTGGCCTCCCTGGTATAAAGCCAGCCTGGTCAGCGTCGATAGGGGTCTTTAAGTATGGTGCAAGTCTGTCCGCCTGTATCTTGGCTAATATTTTCATATCATGATTAATCAGTTCGGTTTAGAAGGAGCACTATGGAAGCCAATGACATGTCCTGTCCGGGCTAACCCCCCCTCTAAAGTCAATGTAGAGCTTGCATAATTGGGGTATGAGACATTCCGGGAAAATTTTATAGAAAGTTCCATTGAACCAGTCAGTTCCGGGAGCTTTGTTACCATGCAAGCAGGTGATGGCCCTAATTACCTAAAGTTACCACAATAAAACACCTGTGATCTCGGTCGCTAGGTGTGCTATTGTGGTAACTTAGGTAATTCCAAGTCTTGCAGAAAGCGCTGCGTTAGCTCAGTCTCTCCATTTTCCTTATCGCCATCCCCCGGTGAGTGATTATACAATCTTTTATAGAAGTCTGAAGACGTCAGCGACCTCGCGTGGGGTGGTTTTAATAGTGCCATCAGTATGTCTTATGGACGTGATGTGTGATAGTTTTTCTCGGGTCCGTAGTGTCCTGCTAGTAGGGTGTCCATTTTATTCCCTTTTTCGTAGAACGTCCTTTTGGTCCAAATCATGGCTGCATCGTCTAAAAGCAAAGTCTTTATAGCAAATCTCCCCCCTCCACCCATCTTAACGTCTCCCTATCAGGTCGCGTTTGATGTTGCTGCTCTAGTATTTTGAGGTCGGTCACGAGTCTGCTCAGAGTTTTAATTTTCTCCTTTTTCTTCATAGTCGCCAATCGGATCAAGAATTCACGCACTACTGCCTTATGGGCCACCCATACTGTGCTGACCTGTAGGTCGGGAGTGGCGTTAGTCTCAAAGAATTCCCCTATATCCTTCTGAATCTGTTCCGCGATCACAGGGTCATGCAGCAAGGACGCATTAAGTCTCTACATCCACAGGGTGGCCGGGCATAGGTTTCGCAATGTGACCGCAACCTCAGCGTGGTCAGACCACGTTATGGTCCCCAAGGTGGAGCTTGTGGCCCGTGAGAGACAGCTACCATTAACCAAGAAGAGAATATGTGCCGTGAGGGGGTGAATAGTAGGTATAGTCTATATTGTTCGGATCCCGCGCTCCTCATGAAGCCGTTTAGTCATTTGTCTTGTCCCCCCTACCCTGTGATCTAGGCACCCCTCTATCTGCACTTCTATCAACCGCAGGGATTGGCTCCGCGTTTAAGTCTCTGCCCACGAGGCCGCCGATGCTTGCTTCACCTCCCCTGCCCGACCATCCACTGATGCAGAACCAGACTCCCCGGAAGGCGCAAGAGTCGACTGGAGCAGCGGAGCCATACCCACCGGAGGCTGCGCCGGAGATGCAACTGCCAGTGGGAACGAGACAAGCATAAAGTCCAACGATGCCTGGAACATGGCCCGGTCCGGAGCCACCTGTCACTACCCGGGCGGCAGGGAAGTCCGCTGCAGCCCGTGTCAGTCTTCAATCCCCCTCTCCAGCCCCACACAGCAGTGGCCGCAGTCCTACATACCAGGCCTCCTGGTCCGCAGCTACGCAGACTGATGCACTCTCGTGCCAGCTGATTCTCCTTCCGCAGCCGACAACGGTTTTCAGGCAACACTGACTTCTTCAGTGGACCCGCCATGTGCGCCCTGCGGCCCAGGCCGGGGGGCAGAGGGTTCCCCTCCTGATTTGGGGGTGTTGGCTGGGAGTAGTGTAAAGCGTAAGTCTCCTACGCCTTCCCGTAGTAGCACTGCTTCCCTCTGGGTTCCCTGTTCCTTACCTTCCACCACCCCCTGGGGTGGGCCTGCCATACCGGGTATGGGGAGGAGGTTTATAAATTAACTTATTCTTTCTTCCCAGGTGGCTCCGGACCGGGCCATGTTCCAGGCACCGTTGGACACCGGTCTCGTTCCCACTGGCAGCTCCGGGACAGCATCCGGTGGTTATGGCTCCGATGCTCCAGTCGACTCCTGCACCCTCCAATGAGTTTGGTTCGGCATCAGTGGACGGTCGGGCGGGGGTTGAGGGTAGCTTGGGCAGTCCGATGGATTGGGGTTCACTGGTGAGGTGTCTAAAGGGGTTTTTAGATACATGTGAGTGTAGCTCAGCGGGATCTCCGGGCACCTCTTCTTTTGACGCGCAGGTTAGGGCGGGGTGGGACCCTTCTCCGGTTACTTCTTCTGGGAGGACTGGGGGCCAGGGGTTCCGCCGAGCGTGGATGTTGCTCTGGCCGCTCACGGTGCGGCCTATATGTGCTGGTCACGCCCTCTGGGGCTGCATCTGCAGCAGGAGGTACGGGACAAAATTTAGGAAGAGGAGTTTGTGGAAATCTACTCCCTGCTCCCCTTAGAGGACTTTCCCCCTCTGGAAGTTCAGATATAGGAAGATGCCCAAAACTTTTGGTAATTGCCTTCTGGATCCTGGCTAGTGTTATTGGGGGAGAAGGCGCCCGAAAAATGCTTGGCCCTATTTTGCTATCAGGATACGGTCTGGGCTGCATGTTTGGTAACCCTAACCATGGGTTGCTCGATCTCCTGTTTCTATTTCGAATGTTTCAGCACAATCCTGGAATAGGTGGTGCGGGAAGAAGCAGCGTGTAATTCGCTGCTACATTATTAGGATGATTTTGGCTGTTTCGGACCGGCAGGTTCGGACGAGTGTTCACAACTTCTTTGTACCCTAGAATCAGTCTTGCGGTACTTTGGGGTGCCTCTGGCCCTGATAAGATGGCGGGTCCTTCCACTTGTCTGAGTTTCTTAGAGATTGAGATTGAGTCAGTTGCTGGGGAATGCAGTTTGCCGGAGGATATCTAACCTGTGCGGCTTGGCCTTCTTGGAGCTTTTCCCTATCGTGGGCTGAGGAGCTCTGGGGCATGAGCTCTTCCGGGATCGGAGGGTGGTCTTCCACTGTGATAATATTGAGGTGGTGTTCACCATTAACAATTTGACAGCATCTTCCCCTCCCATGGTTCGGCTTCTGCAGCACCTGGTACTGCGCTGCTTAATGTTAAATGTATATTGTAGGGCTGTGCATGCTCTCTTGTTTTCAGTGCCGGGAGTTCAGGGTGATGGCGCCCAGGTGGGCTTTCCATGCCCAATGGATCTCTGGGGTCTTAGGCTGACCGAATAATATCCTGGATCCAGGGTTTGGTCTCGAGTCTACTTGGCAGTGTTATGGGTGGGTGGAATTAGAGAGGCAGCTCGGTGGTTTTCAGTTGGACAGTGAGCGTTTGCAAGGTTTGCTGCAGTTAGTTAGGTTCTGGGAAGCCTTGGGTTGTCCTTCCTCGGCTGTTTCATGTAAGTTGTCTGGGTTAAGCTCACCAGTGTTACGGACATCACTAAGGATGTTTTAGTTTCATTGGTTATGCGGGGATGGCTTTGGGGGCCCAAGATTTTGGATTCCCGGAGGTCGGTTTCAGGCACTCTTATGGTGGGCCTGTTCACTGTTCTGCCACAGGTGTGTGCATCCCCGTTCGAAGTGGCTCTGTTTCAGGTAGCATTCTCTTTCGTCTTTTTCACGGCCGTACGGGTGGGCAAGTTTGTGAGCCCATCCAAGACGGTCCCTAGGGATTGTGATTTGGGGATGTTTCTAGTAAAGCGGGAGCGGTGCAGATTTTGCTGTGCAAGTCCAAGATGGACATTCTTGGATGAGGCACTTGGGTCACGTTGCGGGAACTCCTGGGCTCCATGAACTGTCCTTTGGCATGTTTTCGTGCTTTCTGTGAGGGTTCATCCAGCGGGCGTGGGTCCTGGTTCATGGGAATGCCAGCTTCTTATCTTGGTTCCAATTTATCAGGGTTTTCCGCATGGCACTGGAGGCATTGGGAATGTCTAGTGCAGAATTTGGGGGCACTCCTTTCGGATAGGGGCTGCTACAGGGGCATCACGCCTGGGGGTTGGTCGAAGAGGTTGTGCAAAGGATTGGGATGTTCGTCCAGCTAGACTGATTAGATTTCCCCTTTTGTCTACGTAGGTGCCGGAAGGAGAGTATGGGTCATCAGCCATTCCTACATTTACTGGGCACAACAGCGGGCTGAAGTTCATCCTGGGGGACTGTAACTTGCTCAGTCGGCAGTGGTGGCAGAGGTTTGTTGGTTTGGTTCCCGGGGGATGCGGTGGGAGTACCTGTTGCCTGAAAAGGTGTTATCCCAGAACTATTGGAGAGGGGCAAGGGACCCCCGGGCTCTTGAACAGAGCAGGATCAAACGGAATAAGCGTGGTTCTAAGTTTGTGAAAGGAATTGGGGGCTCACCGCATCTTTGAGCGGAACACAGCATTATACTTTAGGGAAGATGGGTCCCACCTTACGGAGGTAGGAATAGATTTATTTAATTTGGCATTGGAGGAGGCCATGACTTTGGCGTTGGGGTGGCCACACTGATTTAGGGGGTAAACAAGCGGGTCTTGTGGCGGTATATGACCCTTATCAGCCATTGGTTGGACCAGCAGTCCGTGGAATGTGGTGGGGAAGGGCTGTCCCTCCCCTAACTTCTGGTACAGTTATGGATAATGGACGTGCCCACTGAGCCAATAATCGGCTAGTGGTTAGCATTACGAGAAATGGAAGGCCCAAGAAAAGGCCTTGTACTGGTTGGAAAGGAGGGGTGGCGAGGGCAGCTGCCCTAAGTTAGGTGTTTTAGTTGGCGAAGTGGTACTCCGTGTACTAAGTAAATTATGTATATAGAATGTTTTATGTTATAAAGTTAAAAGATTTATATATTTATATCATAATAAAGCTGTGGCCTATTTACTCCAAAAGCAAGTCTGTGGTTGTTTATTTTGGGCAATAAGTGGTTGGGTGGTTTATCAGTGGTGAAGGTTTATGCCCATATACATTTACCCTCTACCTACGCACATGTGCAATGTCAATCAGCAGTGGCAAAGACCAATAAGGTATGGTCATGTATAAAAAGGGGAATGATTTCTCAGGATGAGAATATAATTTTGCCTCTTTATAAATCACTTGTAAGACCACATCTTGAATATGCTGTGCAATTTTGGACACCTGTTCTAAAATAGGATATTATGGCACTAGAAAAAGTGCAGAGACATGCTACAAAATTAAAGGGACCCTATAGTTACCAAAACAACTTTAGCTTAATAAGGCAGTTTTGGTGTATAAATTATGCCCCTGCACTCTGCCATTTAGGAGTTAAATCACTTTGTTTAAGCCCTAGCCACACCTCGCTGCATGTGACTTACACAGCCTACTTTAAACATTAGATGACTCTCATAGGAAGTTTTTAACAGCATTTGCAATATAGGAAGTGTAATTTAGAATTTATCATCTCCTGCTCTGTTAATAGACCCTGTAGGAGCCTCTTGTAATTAAAGTACAATTTACAGAGCAAAAACTTTTAAAGTAAGTAACATCGGATTAACAAATTAAACCATATATCATTCATTGTCCCCTTTTTATTTCTTTAACCCTTTGTCTTTTTTGGGGGGGGGATTCGTCGTGGACATAGTATCTTTTTAATTTTTCTTTTCCCCTTCTATTTTCCCTTTTTTTGTTTATTTTTTTTTTCCTTTTATTTTCTCTTCCCCAGTTACATTACTCTATAGATCTTGTAAATGCTTATTATAGGTCATTATAGTATTAATGCACTTACTGCAACAGATTCAAGTTTCTGAAATCTTCCAATATATTTTGGTTATGTATCTTTATTTACATTTATGACCACTACATAATACAGTTTTACACTGTTTGTTATTTTTTTCCCCTAACATATTGTGGCAGTACCAGTGGGTTTGTATTCTTCTATTGGACAAGCCGAGTGAAAATAAATACATACAAATTTAAATAGTCCCTCCTACTTTTCCTTTAAAACACGGATTACCCACAGGACCTCCAGATATTCTCTTTATTCTCCCATTAGGGACGGACTGCTGACGAAGTACAACGTGTGGTGAGGCGCACGGGCTGCTGCTTGGAGGGATCTGTCCGAGAGTTCCCCAGGTGCTGAGCCGAGAGCCCGCTCTGTGGACCAAGTTACAGAGCATGTGGATCGGCAGCCTTCTTAGGCTCCCACTGGAGTGGTCTGGGTTCCAACTCCCACTACCCTTAACCCTGCAAGTGTAATTATTGCAGTTTTCAAGTCCTCCTCTAGTGACTGTCTAGGAGACTTCCTTGTTCATAGAACATGAAAAATGTTTTAAAACGACGCTGGACATCCTCACGCTATGTATAATGCTTCCCTATGGGGAGGTCTAATGCGCACGAGTGGCCATTGCCACGCATGCGCATTAGGTCTCCCCCGCCGACGGCCGAGCATGTGCATTACGAGCATAGGCGGAGCCTGACCCAGTGCCGAGGGACATCGGCGATGGACTCCTGTAAGTCACTGAATGGGTTATAACCCCTTCAGCAACTTGGGGAGGGAGGTAGAGGGGCACTAGAGGGTCCGGCAGTGCCAGGAAAACGAACAAGTTTACCTGGCACTGGAGAATCCCTTTAAGGTTAGATATATTTTTATCTTTTCTTTGTTGGTAAGTTTCTCAAAATAGTGAATTTTATTTCAGATGCCTAGCCCATTGTCTCCTAAAGATGTAGACAAGGAGAACATGTCAGCACCTGCACTTAGGAAGGCTGCATTTATATCTAAACATAACATTTGTTCAGAATGCGCTACTCCACTAACAGATGCAGAAAGAAATTGTGTAATATCTGCGCTTCTGAAGATTTTGAGAAAGCTAAGCTGCAGGATATGCAGAAATTTCTTCACTGGTTCCAGGATAACCTTGCAAAAACTTTTGAGTCTTTTAAAGAGACAACGAAAGTTCCTACCCGGTCACAAGAGAATCGTTCCAAAAAACGTAAGAGAAAGATCTCTTTCTGTGATTGAACTATCATCAGGAGAATGCTCATACACCCCAGGAAAAGGGGTGTACAAGATTTTTTCTAGTACCAAAACCGGATCAGTCGGTCAGACCAATTCTGGACCTGAAAAATTTCAATAAGTATATTCTATACCAGAAGTTCCGGATGGACACTATTCAGTCTGTTACTCACATCTTGAACAAGGGGGATTTAATGGCGACATTAGACCTGAAAGAGGCCTTGTAACGGAACCGCTGGCACCCCGACCGGGTACCCTCCGCTGACGGATGCTCCTAGTGCTTTCCGAGGTCTCCAAGCACTCCACCAGATACCATAATCACTGTAGACTCCCACGAACCGCCGCAGCTTGGTTGGGGTCTCGCCACGCTACCCACTCTGGACCCACGACCAGGGTCTAGCTTCCAGTAGATGGACCTCTCCGAATTCCAGAGCGCAGGAACAGGAACCAGCTCTTACCAGAGCTCAGCGATTATACCCTGGGGAGTATAGTGATTATAGCAATCCCCAGAGTGTAGTTCTCCAATCCCCCCAAACATGAGCCGAAACTTCATGAAGGTACAAGATGATCTGAGGTGCTAGCACACCCAGTCTGCTTTTATTTCCATCTTACACATAAAAGACCGCCCACAGGGGCGGGGTAAAACAGCCAATAGCATAACGGTTACAACCCACAAGTTCCCTCCCCTGAGATAACCAGTTAACATAATTATTACAGCCAGGGAAAATACAGTTTTTATACATGTGCTATAACTTTAAAACCGTACATCCAATCTTCCCAAAAACCATATATTTAGAATCAGCACACTTTAAACATAAACCCTTCCAAAATTCAGCCAAATCCCTCCAGTGGATCAAAAGTTAGCTGGAGGTCCCTTTATGACCGACCGCAAGCACGTTTTCCTGCCCAAAACAGTTCCATAGATTTGGGCTGTGCGGCCGGTCAATTTCATGCGAAAAAACGACTAAGTCCCATTTCGAACGGGACTTAGTCTCTGGAGCTGCAAGTTCAGTATGGAAGAAGGTAAGGGTCAGCGGTGTTCGGTAAAATGTGTAGCCGATTTTAGTTCCACAGAATCTTTAGCATACACCGCTGACCGCATTCGACTGAACAAAGATGGCCGCCGCCACGTGCAATTAACCTGCAGTAACCTCACAGCCTGGGAGGTAAATTGCCTGCACACTTTAGCTTCTGGGTGGTCCGCCTGTGTGGTACTTGGTTCAGTAAGCCCTATTTACTGAACCAAGTGTGGGAAAGCCAGGAACAAGTTATTTTACAGGTCTGGGGACATAGTCTTAAAGGGGCATTGTTCAGCAAAGTCACAATATGTCCCCAGACGGTTCTTAAAGGGCCATACACACACAATAAAAGTTCATACTTTTCAGGGGCCATAGTCTTAAAGGGTATTGTTACCCAAAGTCTCAATTTGTCCCCAGACAGTTCTTAAAGGGCCAGCAGCAGTACAATAAAATACCATTCACTGTGCTTAAAGGGCCAGCAGTCGCACAATAAAATACAATATGCCCAAATATAGTTCTCTAAACGTACCAATTTTCAAGGGGCCATAGTCAGCAGGTAGGAGGCGGGCAAACAGGCTTCTCCAATGCCCAGTGGCGAGGTTGGTTTCGTCACAGGCCTATCTTCACGTCCACATGGCAACAGCAACAAGTAAGTATCTGAGGTTTGCAGATCACTCCAATAAAAGAATCCTGCATTTCCAATTCAAGGCCCTCCCCTCTGGGCTCGCCTCTGCACCAAGAATTTTTACGAAACCCCTTACACCATTAACAGCAAGGTTAAGAGAAAAGGATATTTCATTAGTACCATATCAAGACGATTGGCTTCTTAAAGCTGACTCAAGAAATCAACTGGAAGAGAATCTTTGGGTCACGATTCATATGCTCAGAAATGGATGCATCAAAACTAGGATGGGGAACGTTTCTTCTTTTGAAATTCCGCCAAGGACTGTGGAATCCGGAAGAAGTAAAACATTCCTCCAATTACAAAGAACTCAAGGCAGTCTGGTTTGCTCTAAGGATTTTCAAACATTGGATTCTAAACAAGGCAGTAAAGATCGAGAACAGCACGACAGTAGCATATATCAACCATCAAGGCGGAACAAGAATCAAAGATCTGCATATTCTATGTGGGGAGATTAGGATGTGGTCACCGGAACATCTGGAGTCAATTTTAGCAGTCCACATAAATGGTGAAAAAAATGTGGTCGCAGACTACCTCAGCAGGAATCAATGGTCTCAAATTAATTGGTCTCTCCATCAACAGGTCTTCTCATAGATAGTGAGAAGATTCGGTCTTCCTGTAATAGACCTCATGGCGAGAAAAAGGAACAGAAAAGTGCAGAGGTTTGCATCGTTGTTCAGGCAGGACAATCCACAATTTCTAGACAACATGTCAATTCCCTGGCATTTAAGAGAAATAAAGAAAACATAGATTTAACCCATGGATCAGTGTTTAAAGAGAAGCCCTAGTAACTCTTCCCAACCGGGGAATAACCCACAAATTATAAACAAAAGACAAGTATGGAACCAAAGGTCCCTAATGGAAGAGTTATGAGAAAAAAGGAATCCCTACTTTTAATAATCCTAAGGGTATAAACAGTAAAAATTAGACAGGAGAGAATAGGGAGGCAAGGGTGAGAGAGGGTGGATGTGACTAAGCACATACAGACCCAGGTAACTACTTAGCAGAGAGTTATGCCAAAGCCTAATAATGCCGTGCCGTATGGTAGGGGAGTGGCGTAATCGCGTCACCTGGTGACGAAAACCATCTTTCCTTTCAGACCTCCCACATTCCGCCCGGTACTCAATCAATCCCGCATCATCCTCTAACGGGATGGTACCCCGATGGAGAAATTTGCCGCAAGGGAGGGGGGTGGCATAGTAACGTCACTTAGTGACGAAACTGCCATTCCTTTGAAACCTCCCACGCACCATACGGCAAAATTGATGCTCGATCTAGAAAAGCCCATAGGCTTGCGCCCTTGTTTATGATTGATAGGGAAACCCATCAGATCCTTAGTCATGATCCCACTCCACAATATTTTGTTGAAATAAAGACCTTGCTGAACCAAGCCTTAACAGATAAACTCATTACTAAAAATGAGTTTGACTTTATGCTGATCAAACAACCAGTACTTTCAACATTTTATAGTCTACCTAAAGTTCACAAATCCATAGATAACCTGTCAGGTAGACCAATTGTATCGGGCTGTGGCAATCTTCCTCAAAATTTAAGTATATATCTAGACAAAATCTTGTCCCCTCTTGTATCAAAATTACCATCACACATTAGGGACACTAAACAGATGTTGAATTTTCTGAGGGACTTATCCATACCAGACCAAGCCCTGCTATGCCGCCTGGATGTGGAATCATTATATAGCTCTATACCACACACAAAGGGCGTTGATAACATCAAGGCCATCTTGGAACAAGAGCTTCAGTCCCCTAACTCATATATTGATTTTGTTTCAAATATACTTAATATGGTACTGACTAAAAATATCTTTTTGTTTAATTTGTTTGTTTTTTGTACTTCCTGTGCCCCCTCCTACGCTAATCTTTACCTAGGGACTTGGGAGAACCATATCCAAAATTCGCCATGTTTACGGAAGTACTCGGAACTAATATCATGTTGGAAAAGGTACATTGATGATGTACTAATTGTTTGGACAGGGTCCACTAAGGATTTTGAGGATTTTGTTCAAATACTCAATGTAAATGATCTCAACTTGAGATTTACCAGTGAGCTAGGCGGTAAGCAAATTAACTTCTTGGACATTACCATTACAATTAAAGAGGGAGGATCAGTACAAACTACCCTGTTTAAGAAACAAACCGCCACTAATAGTCTCTTGAATTGGACCAGTTACCACTCACAACCACTCACGGCTGGTATTCCAATTGGTCAATACCTACAATTGAGACATAACTGTTCATCTACTTTAAGATCAAAGCCTGGGATCTAAGGAAATCCTTTAAAGATAAGGGATACCCGAATAGGGTCCTACATAGAGCATTCGCTAGAGCCATCAGGACTGACCGAGAGACACTTCTCACTAATGAGAATGTACAATCAGAAGACAAAAAACTGATTAGATGTATTGCCACATATGATGTGGGGTGGGACTATATGATGGGTACACTCAAGCGCTATTGGCCGATACTCAAGTCTGACTCACATTTGAAACATGTAATCACTTCCTTCCCCTCCGTAACTGCAAGGAGAGGAAGTAATTTCCGAGATACCCTGGTACAGAGTCATTTGGCACCTGGGAAAAGGGGCCTTAATAACTACTTACCGAAGGGCTCCTACAAATGTGGGAACTGCAGCGCATGTGAATTCATGGAAAGAAATTCCAAAGAATTCACTGACAGCAATGATACTGACATCTTCCCGGTCCGATCATTTTTTTTATTGCAGAACAGAGGGTGTGATCTATTTACTCATCTGTTCATGCGGTATAAAATACGTGGGGAAAACATTTAGACCCTTCAAATTAAGGATTAGGGAACATGTTTAAGTCAGGAGACCCTTAGTAACTCCAATATCCCGCCATCTAAAAATACACCATTTAAATTCCTCAAAAAAATTGAGATTCATGGGAATTGAGCACATTCCACAGACTCAAAGGAAAGGAGATTGGGATATGAAGTTGAGACAACGAGAGTCTTATTGGATCTACAGACTCAAGACTCTCTCGCCCGCTGGTCTTAATGAGGGCTTTTCATTTACCGCATTCCTATGACCACTCTTTACTTTAGATGTTATATATAGTTAGGAATATCCCTACTGAGTGCTTGTATATAGTCAGTAGGATGAACAATTGTATATAGTTAATTTAAATGTATATATTACTTATTGTATGTTTCTTGTCACTTTACTTATGAGAACTCTGGTGTGGAAGATAAGATAGAGAACCGAGGAATTAGACAGTCTTCAGCACCCACCTCTTCAGATAATTATAAAGTTATCTATTAGATAGTAATGTGGATAAACCAATAAAGTAATGTCTATATTCCTAGTAGGTTCCACTATATCGTTCCACACCAGGGCTGTTCTTTATTGTTTCGTTTTATCTTCTATGCAGCTCAATACTTGTCACACTGTTACAGTTTGTGTAATATCTCATATCTCATTGTGTAATATCTGTACATGCTCAGAAGCACATTTGGAATACCATGGAATGTATCCAACACCTGGGTGTGCAATCCACCAGCTGTACACAGTAGCTGAGCCTGCTGTTTAAATGGCCATCACCTGAGTCAGTCTGCAATACGGAACATACTTCCAGTGTGTGTCTGTCCATAAAGGGAACACCACCAGCTAGATATGGAAGTTACAGGTCACCAAGCAGGTAGTGGTCATCGATGAGGAAGCTCCTGGATAGCAGCCAGTGCCTCTTTCCACATGAAGCGACGCAAAGCGGGCCAAAGAGAACACCTGTCCATAATCAATCAGAGTTGATTATGGGATCCACTATTTAAGGTATCTAAGCGGGGAGGGACATGCTTACCAAATGTTATTTAATAGAGTAAGCTACATGTTCATCACTAAAATAGACATGCTTCCTGTACTCCTGCTTTAATAAGAAAAAGGAGTACTTTCTCTTTGTTTGATACTAGGAACAAGTAGGAGGGTTAGAGAAGACAAAATAAGGTTTCTTAGATTTTTCAGTTTTTTTGTATATGGTTTTGGGGTTGCCTGTTCTCATGCACTGCCAAAAAGAAATTCCTTATAATTCATGGATTCTTATGATATATAAAACATAACATACCGTATTTTTCACTCTATAAGACACACTTTTTTCACCAATAATGTGTCAGTATGTGTCCAGAGCCCCTATGAAAGAACTTGATGTCGGTAATTTAGCAATTGATAAGCAGAGAGTTAGGTGCCGACACCAATAATGTGTCAGTATGTGTCCAGAGCCCCTGACGTGCACGTTCTCGATGAGCTTCACTGGCGAAACGTGCACGTCAGGGGCTCTGGACACATACTGACACATTATTGGTGTCGGCACCTAACTCTCTGCTTATCAATTGCTAAATTACCGACATCAAGTTCTTTCATGTCCAGCATCTCAGGAGTGCATATTGGAGACTCTTAACACTAATTTTATGTGCTCTGTACATACTTTATTTCTCTTTCTTTTTCCTTTATTATGTTCATGGGGGGAGATTGATAAGACCAGGCATTTTATTAAGGGGTGCCCTCGAAGGCACAAGACTCAGGAATCTTTATTCTATACGCCTTCCTCTGTCCCTGTCTGTATATTTTTTACTACCTAGGCAACCTGTTCAAAACTGTTTGCAAACCCTCTCTTTATACTTTGACCTATTATTTAGATGCAGCTAGCACTTAGGCAACTTGTGTGACTTTTAACCGGTTAACTGCTGCCTGTCAGCAGTCCTTCACAGGTGAGCTACTACTTTGTGCTCCACTGTGGTAAAGCATAAGATAACTCAGTGCAGGCAGCCGTTGTTACACTAGAATATACTGGTATCTTGGAGAAAAAACGGAGCCAGGTCAGCAACCCCTTATTTTACACTTGACAGCAACCTTTATTTATTATCAATACGCGGCTATGATCTAGGCAGCTTTTGTGATATTTAACTGGCTAATCGCCGTCTGTCAGAAATCTGTCTTAGCTGAACCATTATCTTGGATCTTTCTGAGGTTAAGCACCATAGAACATTATCAATTATTGTATGTGGAGCTAACCCATGTCGTTAGTTGTACTATCATGTAGGTATTTACTTATCCATAAATCTTTTAACTATTGACAGCACTGGTTTAGCAGTCGTCTTATCTCCCCCCCCTCTTGTTACAGCTATTAGTGATATATAATATAGTATCACTTCTATTACTTGGGAATACACTGATGTTATATTGTAGCAAAACAGTATTGCTTCAGCATTAGTGTTATGTATACACTTTTACAGCTTGTATAAGTAGTCAGAGTTTTACTCACTGTATAGTCTCCACCCACTCCTGTTGTTCATATGATTTTTCTTTAATATATTTTTATTTTAGATTTATTTATTAAAAGTTACTTTTTAAGCCTATAATCTTCTCAGTAAATCATACACAGGTAGAATGGCATTTTTTTTCTTTTTTTGTTTATTCTCTATGATATTCACCATTTAGGGGGTTACCCCCCTTTTTGTGCCCTCTACCTTGTGATATCTAAATTTTGGCCCTAGGTTAATTCTTTTCATTTTCTTTGACAAATTAGAAAGCTGAAAAAAATTGGAATGGTACATGATCAAAATAAAAGACGATTGATATCTAGATTGTGTTTAGCAGGTCAGAGTGTACTCAATTACAAGTAAGCAATGAAAGGATATTTAGACAAGCTGGATCTGTTCGACATTTACAATTTATCTACTTACACAAACACATTAAAATAAAGCTTTAAGCTTTAGACTCTACTACCAAGCTAGAAGTTGGTAGAATGGGCCAAACCTGAAGTGACCAAACTCTGGAAAAAGATAGAAGGCGCACAAATGGGTAGACCGATGGCGGATATCCCGTGGCTGGACCCACTTACAGGTTCCAGATTGGAACATATGGCATACTCAAGCCCCGAAGCTGGAGTTCACATCTTTCCCCTCACCACTCTACCCTATAAACCCCAACCCAGTCTTTGCACCTTGCCTAGAAGCGAAAACCTTTCAAATCAGATACTTATTATACACGATGGCAAGATCAAACCCATGACCTCATTAAGGGGGAAAGGGAACCTGAATTGTATGCAGCAATTCCGATACAAACTATTAAGTGAATTCTACTATTCCATACGCCAGAGGTCACTCATGAAATGAGACCTCACTTCCCTGGAGACCATCTGTCTGGAGGAGGATCCACTAGAACATGGGATTTTCCTTATATACACACAATACTCATAAAGGCAACCACCCCCCAACTTTATGGGAAAATGGGAGCTAGCTCTAGGGGAGACTTTCACACCTGCACAATGGCAAAATATGTGATCTACCACAATACTGTGCGATATCTAGCAGGATCCAAGAATCTGCTTATAAGCTCCTAACTTTCTGGTACAAAACCCCACAGGCACTACACACTATAATACCTTCTATTGATGAGAATTGCTGGAGATGTGGACGAGAGGTAGGCACCCTTCTACACCTGCGGTGGAACTGTGACCTGAAACGCCCCTTCTGGAAAAAGCTTTATAAAATTATTTTAACATTTTCTGATGCCCTGCCACCCTTAAGCCGCTACTCCTACTCCACCATACCAAACTCTAGGCCTCAACCTACAAAAAGTCTCTGACAATAAATACAATGTGGAGATCACCCCACCCCATGGAAGAGCTACGCTAGATGGAGGATCTCACCTTCGACATCTGGACTCAATGGCAACTTACCACGGAGTCACAAGACGTCCAAATCGCTTTTACGGTAAACCATAGACACAAACTAATGACCAAGAATGAAATTTAACTTACAAATCCTCCACTTCGCAAAGGGGCATTCGGGCCGAAGTGGTGGAGACGGTGGGGGATCCCCCCGCTCTTTTTTTATGCATTTCTCTATTTTCCCCCCTCTTTCTTCCATCTCTCATAAACCCCTAGTCCCTAGCCCCCCCCCCTCCTTGCAATGTGAATCAGTTAGTACCCACACACATTGGACATGGAAAAACTCAGCATGTTGACATGGGGACTCGGAAATGCACCAGGTATACAATCTCTAGAACCAGACAGACAAACCACATACACTACCACACCAAATTAACTACATACCAATGTGCCTTGACACGGCAACTGCATTAGGTCCCTAGTTCCACCTGACAATCCCAGTTACCAAAGTTGCTTAATTTGGGACCTATGTGTCTCCTGACTTCCTACTCTTACAGACCTGTGAGTCTGCTCATGCATCGATCACTACTACCTTTTGCTGTTTAAAAATCTGCAAGTCTCAATAACCTGCAAAAATAGTATTGCATATTACCTTTTTGACAAGAAAAAAAAGGATATTCACAGAAAAAATAAAAATAAATATAAGCAAACATTCTTACATAAGGCTTGAAAAAGAATACCTTAGAATTCCTAAAAAAAGAGAGAGGCCCCAAAGTGCAGTACTGGCTGTCCACCACTTATCAGATTTCATGCGGATTACACCAGCATCTGCAGCCCATGCCATGTGTTCACAAGGGTAGTAGAGCTGGTCAGCAATGTTACCAATGACCGATATCCAGCGGACAATACAGTCCTCTTCCTATAGGGGAATAGAAGTAATAAAGAAAGTTCCAGGAAAGCACTTTTCTTAAAACATAGATAACATTAAAGGAGCACAATAGGGTCAGGAACACAAACATGTATTCCTGACCCTATCATGTTAAAAACATAGTAAAATCTTACTTGTATTTAAGTCTGCAGCTCCTGGCTCTCCCACTGTTTGCCTGTGAACTGCCTCTGTCTACTGACATCATCAGGAATGGTAGTCTTTGCCAATCACAGTGCTTCTCCATAGGATTGGCTGAGACGGTCAAGGAGGCAGATCAGAGGTAGAGCCAGCACAAGTCAAACACAGCCCTGGCAATTCAGAATCTCCTCCTAGAGATGAATTGAATCAATGCATATCTATGAGGTAAATTCAGTGTCTGCATGCAGAGTGGAGACACTTACTGGCAGTGCTGCTTACTCTGCAGCCCTGCCCAGGAAGCACCTCTAGCAGTCATCAAAAGAGTGGGGAGTGGAGGCTGTAATGTAAACACTGCATTTTCTCTAAAAAGACAATGTTTACAGCAAAAACCCTGAAGGCAAGGATTATACTCACAAGAACAAATGCAATAAGTTGCAGTTGTTCTGGTGACTATAGTGTCCCTTTAAATTGTTGTAATGACAGGGAACACAATGGGGGGAAAAAAACTGGAGCAACAAAGTTCAGTGAACTCTCAAGTACTAACATAGCAATAAGTTAATGTGATAATGTAGCTTACCTTTTTCCCCAGACCATACTTCATTGAGTAAGCTAGCATGGCCAGATCATCAAATAAACGCAGTACTGTTCGGCAGTGGCTAAGCTGAGAAGCCACAATAAGGAGACTTTTTTCCCAATTCTTCTTCTCTCCATTCTTCTGCGTCATGACTCCACCGAACAGTTGGCAGCTATAGCATAATATTCGCATCTACATGAAAGAAAACAAAAATAATAATGCAGGTTTCTGGAGTTTCTTACTCCAAATAGTACTTTAGTATACGATGGGGAAAAACATGACATATGATAAGGGCAAAGTAAGTTTGGCTATGTGAATAGTATGCATTGACAAAGCAGCTACTATTGGCAGATAGCAACAAACAAGACCGTACTATAGACACGTTCTCCGTGGGATCTCTTTTATTCATTCAGTGTCAGAATTCTGAATGCAACATATGACTTCTGATTAATGAAGTAGCATCAACATTTATTTCATCATGGAGTTAACTAGAAAATGTAACTCAGTTGTAATCTGGGAAACTCTGTAGTAATTTGCTGTATTACTTGTGGGAAGAGACATTTTTTTTCACAAGTAATAAAGCCAAAACATGTCATAGAGAAGTTACAAAAAGCACACACGATTGTCACTGAACAGACTTTATTGTGTATAATAATCAATTTTATATCAAGACACAGAGGCTCATATTGCATAACCCTTTCTTTACTGTCCACTAATAGCAGCAAAGAACAGAAGTAGAAAAAAATATAACAAATACAATGAGACACTAGCCAATCCCCATCCAGGTCCCAGTATAACAGCAAGCTTCCGCTTTCTTTGCTCCTCCACACAAGATAAGTACAAAAATTTTACTCTTACCAGTAAGTGTTTTTTCTCATTGCCTTTATCGGTTTGTATTACTTATTATTCAATTATTATTTCCTTATAATTATTATTATCATCTTATAGTCAGTTTTTTTCCTATTTATTCAGTCTGTTTTATATTATATTAAGTTAAATTAGATTTACCTTTGATGTACAGGTAAAAGGAGAAAAAGGCTGCACCAAAAGAAACCTAAAAAATACAATAAAATAAGTCCCAATAAGAATACATATAAAATAGAAAAATAAAAAAAAGAATAAATGAAAATGTCAATGTCTGTTGCGCACGTCGCACTGGTAGGATGTTCTCTCTTCCTATGATGCTTTAGATCCTCCCGTGATATGAAAAATATAAAAGGGAAAAGGACCAATTGTGCAGGGTGTGGGGTACGTGGCAGATGAAGAATAAAATGTAATGAACTCACATTTGCATGAGCTATGACCAGCTCAGGGGTAATAGGCGTTCTGCAGTATAATCCCTGCTAGTAGGATATCACGAAATTCTGATCCACTTAGTCTGAGTCTGGTGCTGTCCAATTCTCAGGAGAAGGGAGAAAAATATATAGACAACAGATAGTGCTCTCCGAAGATAAAATGTGGTATAGATACAAAACAAAATAAATATACTCACAATATAAAGTGCAGATGACACTGCACTTGAGATATGGCGTGGGCGGTATAATCCCCACCTCAGGATATATAAGATGCCAGGAAAAGAAGATATAAAATTGTAGTGATAAAAATATATAATAAAAGTATGAATGGCACAGAGATAAAGCCAAACGTAATTTATTATTAAAAATATATAATAAAATCCATTAACGCGTTTCACCACTGGGGTTTTATCAAAATGGAATAACATTAAAACCTGGCAAGAATAAAATATATATAGGTGCACTGTTAATTTAAAAACGGGGCCAAACATAGCATCAATTAACATAAGCCAATCACAGTTTGGCATAATACATATGAGAGATAAAACTTATAATACTGTTAGAAATAGGTATATTCTTAAGTGGAGTGAGGTCTGGTGTGTACCAGACATAATGGGCGAAAGTAAAATAAAAACGAAGCTTATAGCCTAAATAATATTATATTAATTTTTATACACTAGCGTGTCACGTGACCCGCGCGGGGTTGTGGGAAATGTAGTGCGCGGACCACGTGATCGCACTTGCCCACATCCAATGAACGTCCTAGGTGGGCGGTGCTCGCGCGCGCCGCGTCACGTGGTCCGCGTCACACAAGAGCAGTGTGACACAGGAGTCCTGTGATCGGCGCTAGGGAGCTTGGGAGATGTAGTCAGAAAACCCGAAATGCGTTTTAAATAGAAATAGCTAGCATAGACATATGTAATATCAGCAAAAGGATTAGTATGCATATTAAAGTGCTGAATAGCAATAAGTAGCCATATATAAGGATAGTGAAAGAATAACATATAAAAATTAACTTGTTATTGGCAGACATAGACAGTATATATAGTGATAATCATATTAATGTTAAATATGTATACTATAGCAGCATGGATAGTATTGCCCTTTAAGACATTTTATATTTATTTTATTTTTTAATATTTAAAAATAGAACATTATGCTGCTAGTTCACTTTGCACTAATGTGATGAATACTATCCATGCTGCTATAGTATACATATTTAACATTAATATGATTATCACTATATATACTGTCTATGCCTGCCAATAACAAGTTAATTTTTATATGTTATTCTTTCACTATCCTTATATATGGCTACTTATTGCTATTCAGCACTTTAATATGCATACTAATCCTTTTGCTGATATTACATATGTCTATGCTAGCTATTTCTATTTAAAACCCATTTCGGGTTTTCTGACTACATCTCCCAAGCTCCCTAGCGCCGATCACAGGACTCCTGTGTCACACTGCTCTTGTGTGACGCGGACCACGTGACGCGGCGCGCACGAGCACCGCCCACCTAGGACGTTCATTGGATGTGGGCAAGTGCGATCACGTGGTCCGCGCACTACATTTCCCACAACCCCGCGCGGGTCACGTGACGCGCTAGTGTATAAAAATTAATATAATATTATTTAGGCTATAAGCTTCGTTTTTATTTTACTTTCGCCCATTATGTCTGGTACACACCAGACCTCACTCCACTTAAGAATATACCTATTTCTAACAGTATTATAAGTTTTATCTCTCATATGTATTATGCCTAACTGTGATTGGCTTATGTTAATTGATGCTATGTTTGGCGCCGTTTTTAAAGTAACAGTGCACCTATATATATTTTATTCTTGCCAGGTTTTAATGTTATTCCATTTTGATAAAACCCCAGTGGTGAAACGCGTTAATGGATTTTATTATATATTTTTAATAATAAATTACGTTTGGCTTTATCTCTGTGCCATTCATACTTTTATTATATATTTTTATCACTACAATTTTATATCTTCTTTTCCTGGCATCTTATATATCCTGAGGTGGGGATTATACCGCCCACGCCATATCTCAAGTGCAGTGTCATCTGCACTTTATATTGTGAGTATATTTATTTTGTTTTGTATCTATACCACATTTTATCTTCGGAGAGCACTATCTGTTGTCTATATATTTTTCTCCCTTCTCCTGAGAATTGGACAGCACCAGACTCTAAGTGGATCAGAATTTCGTGATATCCTACTAGCAGGGATTTTACTGCAGAACGCCTATTACCCCTGAGCTGGTCATAGCTCATGCAAATGTGAGTTCATTACATTTTATTCTTCATCTGCCACGTACCCCACACCCTGCACAATTGGTCCTTTTCCCTTTTATATTTTTCATATCACGGGAGGATCTAAAGCATCATAGGAAGAGAGAACATCCTACCAGTGCGACGTGCGCAACAGACATTGACATTTTCATTTATTCTTTTTTTTATTTTTCTATTTTATATTTATTCTTATTGGGACTTATTTTATTGTATTTTTTAGGTCTCTTTTGGCACAGCCTTTTTCTCCTTTTACCTGTACATCCTTAACTCAGAGGGTTAGAGGGTGACCCTCTGTAAGGTTGCTGCCTACTGTGTATATTATTAGCGCTAACCTACTTCCCACTTTTTTCTTAGATTTACCTTTGAGCCCAGGATTCCAGATGTTCCTTTGGGGGATTCTTACATGTATTCCTATCCTCACTTTTGAACGTTGCCTTATTACTCCTATCTTCAAATCCTTTATATTCTTATTGCCTTATTTTTCAATCCGCCCCCCCCCCCCCTCCTTCCTGACTGTTTGGTGCCCTTTTGCGCCCGTTTTCATAACTTTGTTAGTTTGACCAGCATATGGTACCGTTCGACTATTTTGCTGCATTCGACTGTTTTGCCGTGAATGTTTTTTGTTTTTGCTGTTTTGCCACGTACTGACCGTTCGTTAGTTTGTTTCCACTAATTCAGTTCGCAAAATGAATGGATTCGCAGGATTTTTTGCCGTGAATCTCTCGAGAGTGCGGCCATTTTCTGATCTTATCCATCCTTCTGGCTCTGCTTTACGGCGTGTCTACCCTGTCTGCTGGCCTGGGCCCTGGTGAGCTCCCCCATCTCTCCCACTTTGGTGTAACTAGTCTGGGGTGACTAACTAATACTAGCCTGTACTATTGTTTTTTTCTACAGTTTTGTTCAGGGTCTAGTATTGTACTGGGTTTTTATTTTTTTGTGGGTGTCACAGAATACAATATGCCCAAGTCTAAAGTGCCTGCCTGCCCTCCTTCCCCTGGTGAGTTGGATATACCTCAAGGCTTGGGAAACCGCAACCGCGTCTTGATAGACATGGAATTGTCAGCCCTTCACGAGAAAGTAGCGATCTAACTAGCTTCCACATCTACCACTGGAGTCCTCAGCAATGGATCTGAAGGACGCGTACCTCTGCAACGTGGCATCCTATGCGGACATGGCCTCTCTGGACAAAAAGACAACCTCTCGGCTTGGAATAGCAAGGCCATCTTCGGTTCCCAACCGGAGTTCACAGTGGACTCTGATGCAAGTCTCCACGGTTGGGGTGCCCACTGCAACGGTGTGACTACTGGGGGACGTTGTTTGGAAGGCGAATCCCGTCTCCACATCAACGCTCTGGAGCTCCTGGCCGGTTCCTTTGCAATCTGGAGTTTTGCAAACGTGACTGCCAGTGCATGCATCCGGCTGCAAATGGACAACGTCTCAGCGGTCCGTTATGTCAATCACATGGGCGCACACAGTCGGCAGTTCTGGCCCACCTGACAAAGGACTTTTGGGCGTATTGCTTTGCCAGGGATCTGGTGGTCCAGGCGGAATACCTCCCGGGGCTCCACAACATTCATGTGGACTGGAGTTCACGTTGTCTGACAGCCACGACTGGAGATTGGACGTAGGTGTGTTCTCCGCAATCTCGTCTCTCTGGGGTCCTTTTGCCATCGACCTCTTTGCATCCCAGCTCAATGCCCAATTGCCACAGTTCTACTGCTGGCGCCCGAATTCGGGCGCAGAGGCAGTGGACACCTTCCTGCAAGACTTGACCGGCTCGCTCCCTTATGCCTTCTCTCCGTTTGCCATGATCCCTCAGGTCCTGCTCCATGTTTGCCGCCAACTGACCGAACTAATCCTGCTGACCACGTTTTGGGCAACTCAATCCTGGTTCCCACAGCTTCTGGGACTGGCAGTGGGTGTGCCCAGGCTGTTGCCGTCTTACCCGGACCTTCTTCTGCTGGACAGGTCTCTGCAGCTGCTCGCGTGGAGGAAGTCCAGGGAGTTTCGGACGCAACTCGACGCCTCCTGGCGGACGCATGGGCTCCCGGTACTAGACTGTCATATGGGACTGCTTGGAGAGCTTCGGCTGGCTGGTGCCTGGCTCGGAACACGGATCCCGTTTCAGCACCTGTAACTGCAATCCTTTAATTCCTCACCTCATTATTCGAGGCTGGTCGTGCGTATCGCACAATTAACTTGTACAGATCGGCCATTTCTTCGGCTAGTCAGGGTTTTGACGGTTGCCCCGCAGGCCAACACCCTTTGGTGTGCCGGTTGCTTTGGGGCTTACGACTGTCGCGCTCTCCTGGCCTCGATACTCTTCCACTTGGGATGTCTCCTGCGTGTTGTCTTTCTTTAGTTCCTGGTCTCCTAACTCTCATTACGACAATTGTCAGTGAAATTGGTCTCCCTCTTTTGCCTCATTTCATGCAAGCGGGTTTCGGATATTCATGCCCTGGACTACAATGCACTCCGGACTGGGTGACCTTTAACATCTCCAGACGCACTAAGACGGCTATTTGCTCGGTATCGTATCCGAGTTTTCCTGCTTCTTCGGCGTTGTGTCCTGTTGCTTGTTTGCGTGAGTATGAGCATCGGATGAGTGCCCATCGTTCGGTATCATCTTCACAACTTTTTCTCTCGGTTCGACAGCCGTTTTCACGTTTCCAGTACTACCTTGGCTCGCAGGGTGAAATGGGTGATTTCGCAGGCTGGTGTGGATATGTCCATTTTTGGTGCCCATTCTTCCAAGGGGGCAGCAGCAGCCACGTCTTTGGTGGTGCGTCTGGAAGACTTGAGGAGGCTGGCAGACTGGTCCACTGAATCCACGTTTCGCAAATGTTATTTTCACCCAGTCCCTCATGTTTCTCATCGGTTGTTTGTCAGCTTTAAACTTGCAATAGGAGCCTCCGTGTCGGGATATAAAATTGCATGATTTTGTTATTTCATGACAAAAAGTCATGATTTAATGAAAGACATGGAGGCGAGTATTGTCCCACCCTTCTGTTTGTTTCACTTGATTCTCCCTCCCTGCTGACTTTCTCTCTCATATAAGGATTCCAGGGTGTGGTAGGTATTTTGTGGTATTATGCACTATGTTCATTTAACCATTTATGTTCACGTGGCCCGGTTCTGTTTCATGTTCTTGTCATGGGTTTTTTTGCTCTGTTGGTACTATGACCTATCTATGGATCTGATGTGTCTTGGCATGCGCACTTTGGTTTAAGTATCGATTTAACCGTTGGGCTACTGTTTTTGGTGTTTTCACAGCTTGATGCGGTGCTGCTTGATGGTCCTTACGTCCTCCGGTGTGTTTCGCATAATTTGACTGGTTTCCCCCGCAGGCTTGAAGTTGTGATGTTCCTTGGACTGCATTTCACAGGATTTCGCTACCATGTTTTCCAACTGTTCGGATCGTCTGTTTCCTGTTTTCTGTCTCTCCTCCTGATGTGTCGCATTCTCCAAAGAAAGGGGAAACTTGAGAGGCGGTGTTTGAGAGGGGGCACAAGAGAGAGGATCAGAGGGCACTATAGTGTTACAACATTAAATTCCAAAAACTATAGATTTCCTTTAAGTGCCCTACTTCAACTAATATATGTTACTCCATCTCCCTAGCTGCAAATTACTGCCTCTCCTTACTGCCGGGCACCTGAGTGATCACTGCCCCCGTAGCGATTACTTCCAGGTTGCTTCACGTGGCGCCTGGCAGCCTTGAGGCACTCGGTGAAGATACCATTTTTTTTTAAATAAATAAACTTCATTATTTAAAAAAGGACATAAAGGACTTCCATTTATCTTTTTATCCACTGGAGGGATTTCTGTGATTTTTAGTTATGTATGTATTTAAATGTTCTAAATATGTAATTTTTATGGAGATTGGACGTATGGTTTTAAAGTTACAGTGTATGTGTAAAAACTGTATTTTGACTGTCTGTGATAATTATGTTAACCCATTGTGTAACATAATTATATCACAGGCAGAGGGGAGGATTTTGAGTATAATTGCTGGGAGTGTTTTCGGTAATGTACATGTAAGATTGGTTGTTTTGTAAAACCCTGTGGGTGGTCCTATCTAAGGGAAACCTGCATAAAAGAAGGTTCTTTTGGTGCCAATATACAGACCACTGCTTGACCCTCAACACGGAGCTCTGTCTCGTCTTTGGGGGGGATTTACTGTATGCTGTTAGAGACTGATTGCCAGGAGTGTAAGCCGCTTGGGTGCTTTTCCTGTTCGTCTGCTAACAGCTATTCGTGAGGTTCCGGTTCGGGAGTTTGGAGTGCTATTTTGTATGCAGTTCGGGAGTTTGGAGCATTCCCTTGTATGCAGTTCGGGAGGTTGGTGTTCTACAGTAGCTGTGCCTGTGTCTCTGGAAGGGGAAGATCTACTAAACGGCTGTTAACCCCATTTATGCCTGGGGGTGCTGTTACAGGCATTTACTGTCCTGACAGGAAAGGTTGTGCCGAGCAACAATCAATCCACAGAAGGGTTTGTGCTGAGCAGCTATCATGCAAATAGGAACCTGGTAACTGCCTTTGGGGTCAAAGGCTGGTTACAACCAATCAGATCCACAGGGGGAGTATTAAGGCCCAGTTCTCATCTTGCTCAGTGCCCTGTCGTGGTTTCCCTTGTGGTTGTCCGAGAGCACGTTACTGATTCTGTTTTTTCTGGTTATTTGACTTTGGCATTTATATTGACTTCCCTGTTTTCTGGCATCCCTGACCCCTGGCTTTTCCTTATCGTTGTGTCTCTTTCTGTATCACTTAACCTCGGCTATTTCTGACTATTCTTTGGTACGTTAGTCCGGCCATTTTAATGTCCGGTATACGTTACCTATCAGTCCTCTGTGTTACACAGTTCTACGTGCTGGATCATACTGTAATCCTGACACTCAGTACATGTGTTCTGAAATTGCTATGCGTGTAAAAAAAAAAAAAAAGTTTTTTTTTTTTTGGCATAGATTGGTGGTAAAATGGTTGCATGAAAAGAGTCAAAATACCCCAAGGTTAATACCGTAGGTTGTCTTTTAAAAAATTAATGTGAAGGGTTATTCAGTGATTCCTGACAGATATCAGTGTTAAAATGTAACTTGCGTTAATTTTGAAAAAAAATGGTTTGGAAATAGCAAAATGCTACTTTACTAAGCCCTATAACTTGCACAAAAAAAAAAAAAAAAAGCTAAGAACATGTTAACATTGGGTATTTCTAAACTCAGGACAAAATTTAGAAACTAATTATCACAGGTGTTTTTTGGTGATTGTAGATGCGTAACAGATTTTGGGGGTCAAAGTTAGAAAAAGTGTGCTTTTTTACATTTTTTCATCATATTTTATAAAAACATGTTATAGTAAATTATATGATAAGATGAAAATAATGGTATCTTTAGTAAGACCATTTAATGGCGAGACAAACGGTATATAATATGTGTGGGTACAGTAAATGAGTAAGAGGAAAATTACAGCTAAACACAAACATCGCAGAAATGTAAAAAGAGCCCTGGTCCTTAACCCCTTCAGGACGGAGTCAATAGTGCACGTTCTGATCAAAACAAAATGTAAACAAAAACTGGAATTTGCGCTATATGTCTGTTCAACCGTAGTTCCCCTCTTTCAAATTATATGCACCCACACTTATTATATATCATTTTGTTCAGGAGAAACAGGGCTTTAATCTATCATTAACTATTCATATATGGAACATAATTTATTATGAATAAAATAAAAAAAAAGGTGAGAAAATAAGATTTTTTTTTTAATTTGTATTTCCGTCTGCCATTTTAGCTGTGAATGTCATAATACTGTTAGGTTTTACTGCAAAAAAATGTGCATATTTGTAATCAGCGATGTCTCACGAGTACAACAGTACCCCCCATTAACAGGTTTTATGGTGTTTTGGAAAGTTACAGGGTCAAATATAGAACGTTCCATTTTCAAATTTTCCAGATTAGTAATGTTACCTTTGAGACAGTGTGGTAGCCCAGGAAAGAGAATTACCCCCATAATGGCATACCATTTGAAAAATTAGACAAGCCAAGGTATTGAAAGTGGGGTATGTTTAGTCTTTTTTAGTAGCCACTTAGTCACAAACACTGGCCAAAACTAGCGTTCATATTTGTTTTTGTGTGAAAAAAGCAAAAAACTAATATTTGGCCAGTGTTTGTGACTAAGTGGCTACTAAGAAAGACTGGACATACCCCACTTGCAATACCTCGGGTTGTCTACTTTTGCAAATTGTATGCCATCATGGGGGTAATTCTCATTCCTGGGCTACCATACGCTCTCAAAGGCAACATAACCAATCTGGCAAATTTCAATGTGAAAAAAATGAAATGCAAGCCTTATATGTGACTCTCTAACTTTCCAAAACACCATAAAACCTGTACATGGGGGGTACTGTTATTCTCGGGAGACTTCACTAAACACAAATATTAGTGTTTTAAAACCGTAAAACATATTACAACAATAATATAGACCATAAAAGTGCCGTTCGCTTGTAAAAAATGCGAAAAACTTCACTTTTACTTAAAATATCATTGTTGTAATACAATTTACCAGTTTGAAACACTAATATTTGAGTTTAGTGAAGTCTCCCGAGTAAAACAGTACCCCCTATGTACAGGTTTTATGGTGTCTTGGAGAGTTACAGGGTCAAATATAGTGCTTGCGAATTAAATTCTCTGCACTTTCTCCCTGTGTTGTCAGGCATGTCAATCAAATTTTAATTAATCAAATCACATAATTACGTTAAAAGATTATTTAAATATACACGTAGAATTTTAATATATATGCATTTATAGGTATTTAAATTATACGTGTATACTAATGTAATCTTTTCTGTAATTATATGTATTTATCTATATATATATATTTGCGGTTATTTGTATTTTATACAACGATAGATATATATAGAATGTCATTCTAAGTGTATTTTGTTACCGATATATATATATTAATAACAAAATACAGTTAGATTGAAATTACATATGTATATATAATTTATATTAAATTTTGTTTCAATATTTTATTTATTTATTTTATTATTTTATTTATTTATTATTTTAATTATACGTATTTATATATAATATATATGTACATCTATTATATATATAATATATATACATATTATATATATGTAACGTCATTCTAAGTGTATTTTAATATTAATTTATATACTTATATTAATATTAAAATACACGTTGCATGACGTTACATATATATAATATGTATATATATTATATATATAATATATATACATATTATATATATATTAAAATATATTTAATTTATTTTTAAACATGTTTATTTTATTTTTTTTACACCTCCTACCAGCAGGGGGACTGTCTGATATTTCAAACAGTCCCCCTGCTGGCAGATCCATAGCCAGCTATAGGGGGCCATGTGATCGCTCTTTGAGAGCGATCACATGGCCCCCGGGGGCCTCATTTGCCGGAGGGGGGCTGCCTGGGCTCTCAGGCAGCCCCCCAGAAGAGGATCGCGGCGGAGGTGAGTAGTTGCTGGCTCCTGGGGGCTTAAACCGTTACGGCGTTCCATGCCGCCGCAACGGCTTTAAAGCCCATTTAAAGCGCGACGGCATGGAACGCCGTAACGGCGTTAAGGGGTTAAAGGACCACTATAGTGCCAGGAAAACAAACTCGTTTTCCTGGAACTATAATGCCCTGAGGGCTCCCCTCCCGCCGGGCTGAAGGGGGAGTAAGGGGTTAAAATGTTACCTTTCTCCAGCGCCGGGCTCCCTCGTCGCTGGGGACTCTCCTCCTCCTTCGGTTGTCATCGTCTGAATGTGCATGCGCGGCAAGAGCCACGTGCGCATTCAGCTAGTCCATAGGAAAGCACTCTCAATGCTTTCCTATGGACGCTGGCGTCTTCTCACTGTGATTTTCACAGTGAGCAGCACGGAAGCGCCTCTAGTGGCTTGTCAATGAGACAGACACTAGAGGCTGGATTAACCCTAAAGTAAACATAGCAGTTTCTTTGAAACTGCTATGTTTACAGCAGGCAGGGTTAACCCTAGATGGACCTGACACCCAGACCACTTCATTGACTTGAAGTGGTCTGGGTGCCTATAGTGGTCCTTTAACAGTAAGAAAATTGAAAAACGGTCTGGTCACTAAGGGATTAAAGTTTTACTCCGAAACTGAGAGTAACAGAGTCCACCTGGCTGTCCAGCATATTACCCGTTTACTGGTCACTTGATCCCCAAGAGGTTCATGTGAATTTAAAGCATTCGTCTAATTATTCCCCATAGACTGAATTGAACCACTCCATTCGGTATACAATCTAAAACTACCGAATCACCGGACCACCCTGATGCGAAATGTGGCTTCAATCTACCTCCCTGTTCGCTTTATTGAATTTCCCATTGAAAAGCACAAACTCGTTGTTAAAGTACCTGGGTGGCCGCCTTTTCAGGAGCAGAACACGTGGCGGCGGCCATCTTAAACTCCCGAACAGCTGTGTTTTGCCGTTGAGTGTCTGGAACTAAAATCGGACACTCGACTAAGCGAACACCGCTGAGACCTCCAGAGCTAGGGAAGAGACTGCCATTCGGTAGTTTGAATCCCACGAACAAGGGGATTCATCCGAAGGCAAACACAGCTCTGGATGGCATTGAGTTCGGGACGTTTTAGACACAAAAGAGAGACTGAACGCAAGGACAAAACTCATGGAACAGTTTTCGGCTACTATTGCCTGTGCGGTCGGTCAAAACTTTACACCTCCATAACTCTCGAACCCCTGGTCCAATCTGGGTGATTTTCGAGTATGTTGCTCACCCAGATAAGGGCTATTAGGGGATACCATAGGGGTGTACCTTATGTATTTGGGGTACATGTAGAACTTGGGGAAAATGGTGTACCTTTTAATTATGTTAAAATGTTTATCTGAGGGGAGGAGATGTGTGGGTTGTACCTTGTACCCGATTGGTTATTGTAATAGTTATGGTGGGTGTCTCCCTTGCATGGGAGGATTGCATAAAAGCAGGGGTTGTGTGATTTAAAGATCAGTTCTGCTCCTGATACTGTGTGTCGTCCAGTGATTGGGAAAGGTGATGGGATTATATTACTGATTGCGCTTGCTGGATTACTCTGTCACTGGGGATGTTCTACCTGGGATTATTTACTTGTTCTTGCGCCATACTGGGATCTATAGCGGATTTAGTCTGTGGAATATCAGCTTTCCGCTACATTGGTCGCTACATTGGTTGGCAGCGTCGGGATACAGACTCACAGAGGAACAAGTAACAGTAAAGGTAACAGCGCCAATGGATCACGGATGGAGATCGACTACACCACTTTAAAGGATTTTCTGGAAGCAAGAGGAATTGCAGCCAGCAATAAGACAAAGGCAGTCCTGGTTGCTGAAGTCATGGCGGAATACCGAGCAGAGGGCGGTGCAGCTCCGGTACAGAGCAATTCGACGGAAGAACAGGAGCGGTCTGAATTTCAGAGGGAATTACAATTCACGATATCGGTTTTATGGAGAGAATCCACCAACTGAGATCATCTCCAGAACCATGTCAGAGGTGCAGGAGTTTGTACTAAGGCGGAGGGTACAGCCAGCCCCAGAGAGGAACCAGACAGTGGCCATGGTACAGGAGAAGAAACCCAAGATACCATACCACTCATTTAAAACCTATATAGAGGCGGAGGAGGATATTGATGCATTCCTCGAGGACTTTAAGAGACTGTGTACCCTGCATAACATAAGTACAGAGGATTGGGTCCCCATTTTAGCAGCCAGACTAACGGGGAGAGCGGCAGAGGCATACCGCATGGTACCAGACGAGGAAATAAGGAATTACCACCGGGTCAAGGAAATCATACTGGCCCGGTATGCCATGACATCCAAAGCATACCGGAGGTGGTTCCGTGAGCTTAAAAAGACTGGTAAAGATTATCATGCTGAGTGGGCCTGTCAACTGCATCGAGCAGCCCTGGGATGGATACAGGCCAGTAAAGCGCAATCCATGGAGGATCTACTACAGATGGTGCTTTTGGAACAGTTCTACGACGGGCTGGCAACAGAAATACAGGAGTGGGTGAGGGATCGCAACCCTACAACCCTCACCAAAGGCTACCTGGAGACCACTGAAATCGGTTCCCAACAAGGCAGCCGCAAAACCCACCGTGGCGACAGCCTATGCCGCCAGCTCAGCCACATCACCAAGGCAACCTCCACCGCTGGGGACTTCACAGCAAAGATTCCGGCCACCAAACACCCTGCAGTGTCATCACTGCCAACGAGTGGGACACTACAAGAGGGACTGTCCGCAGCTACGGGACCGGGCAACCTGGATCCGACCAGGTCCCCCACCACCACCACGAGCAGCTGTTCACTACTATCAGACGGAGACACCAGCTTTCTACGGAACACCAGTGCCAACTACTTCGGTCGAGCAATGAGAGGAGCTCCATGAGGCGGATTCACTGCAGGCTGAGGCGGATAATCGCCAACATCATCGGCAGACTGTTTATCTGGAGGGGAAGCCAGTACAAGGGGTCCGCGATTCCGGAGCCACCATCACTCTGGTCAAAAGTAATTTGTACACCACCAAGACCAGCCGGACTATAGCCGTAAGGATGGCTGGGGGAGCAGTATACCGGCTACCCAGAGCACGGGTACATTTGAATTGGGGAGAGGGGTCTGGGAATGTGAAGGTGGGGTTGATGCCGCAACTACCTGCTGAAGTCTTGTTGGGGAATGATCTGGGGAAACTGACTGAAGAAGCACATCCCGTTGTCACCCGCCAGCAGGCCCGCACCCAGGACCACAACTCACACCCGGAGGTTTCAGGTAAGAGACCCTTCCCCTTCTGTAGAGTGTGTCCCTTGGGCACCCCCTAGTGGGTTTGAGGCAGAGGTAGCTATCGACCCAACACTACAAGTTTATAGGGATAAGGTTACTTCTGGCCAGCTCGGGGTGGAGGGGGACCGATTTGTATGGGATGGGAAATGGTTATACAGGGAAACAGAGAAGAGAGTAGACGGTCAGACACAATCACCAGAAGGCAATTGGTGGTACCGCAGCGGTACCGATCAGAGTTGCTCCGGATAGCGCATGATATCCCACTATCTGGCCACCTAGGAGTTCGTCGTACCCGGTACCGGTTAACACAGTTTCATCTGGCCGGGGATAAGTCAGGAAGTTAGAAAGTATTGCAGCACGTGCGGCACCTGTCAGAGGGTAGGAAAGAGGGGGGACCGTAGGAAAGCCAAGCTACATCCCTTGCCCATAGTGGAAGAACTGTTCAGTAGGATAATGGTGGACATAGTAGGCCCCCTTAAAAAGAGCTAGTCCCTCCGACAAGAACTATATATTGACAGTAGTAGACTATGCTTTCAGATACCCGTAAGGTGGTGGCACTGACCAACATACACGCAGAAACGGTTGCTGAGGCCCTCATGCGAATTTTCACACAGGTAGGGTTACCCCGGGAGATTGTCTCGGATCAGGGTACTCCGTTCACCGCGGAGGTCACCCAGCACCTCTGGAGGATCTGTGGCATCAGACCAATAATCAGTGCCCCTTACCACCCCCAGACCAATGGGCTCTGCGAACGGTTCAATGGGACATTGAAACAAATGCGCCGAACCTTTGCTGAAACTCATCGGGACTGGGAAATGTTCCTACCGCATCTCTTTTTTGCTTACCGGGAGGTGCCGCAGGAATCTACGGGATTCTCCCCATTTGAATTGTTGTATGGGAGGCGAGTACAAGGTCCTCTGGACCTCATTAAGGAGCATTGGGAGGGAGACCGCAACACTGAGGGTACCCGTATAATACCGTATGTGCTGGAGTTCCGGAACCGGCTGGAGGAACTGACCCAGGCGGTCCGGGAGAACCTTCAGGCGGCCCAGACACGTCAGCACACCTGGTATGATCGGAGTGCCAGGGACCGTAGCTTCCAGGTTGGGCAGCAAGTTTTAATTTTAAAACCTGTCTGGCATGACAAGCTACAGGCCGCCGGGCAGGGCCCTTATAAGGTGCTGGAACAGCGATGTGACACCACCTATATAATTGGTCCATGTACCGGCTCAGGGGGGGCGACGCATGCTCCATGTGAACATGATGAAGCCCTACCAGGAGTGTTCCGAAGAGGTGACGGCCATTTGTGCACCTACCTCTGAGAAGTTTGACAACCTTCCCCTTCCCCGACTTGCTGGGGGATAGGAAGATGTCTAATGACATAGCAGAAGTCCAGCTGGGGGAGCGGCTGAATCCACAGGAGCATAGCGAGATACTACAACTGCTAAGGTAGAGGCAGGACACCTTCTCCAATATACCTGGCTACACTCCTCTATAGAGACCCAGGGTCAGCTCCCACTGCGCCAAACCCCCTACCGCATACCTGAGGCGGTACGGGAAAGTATGCGCAAGGAGATCCAGGAGATGCTCCACCTGGGGGTGATTGAACCCTCGGATAGCCCCTGGGCCTCCCCGGTAGTCCTCGTACCCAAACAGGATGGTACAACCCATTTCTGTGTGGACTACCGGCGACTAAATGAGAAAACAGTATATGATGCCTATCCCATGCCCCGGATACACGAGCTGCTAGACCGGATGGCTAGGGGCCAATACCTCACTACCATTGATCTTTGCAAGGGGTATTGACAGATTCCCCTAGCCCCGGATGCTATCCCCAAGTCGGCGTTTTTCACCCTGTAACGGACCGTTTCAGCAGACAAGGGGTTAAAATCATTTAGGCGATAATCCCCTTTTCAAAGACAGGCACAGCTACTGTAGAATCACCAAAACTCCCAAATTGGATATAAGTGAATGCACCAAACTCCCGAACTGCATACAAGGGAATAAGGTAGCACTCCAAACTCCCGAACTGGAACCTCATGAATAGCTGATAGCAGACGAACAGGAAAAGCTCCCAAGCGGCTTACACTCCTGGCAATCAGTCTCTATCAGCATACAGTGAATCCCCCCAAGAAATAGACAAGGCTCCGTGTTGAGGGTCAAGCAGTGGTCTGTTTATTGAGGGCTACCTGCCCCTGTATTTATGCAGGTCTCCCATCTGGTGGACACTCCCCTAGGGTACCAGATGGAAGACTGTAACAACGGACAGACAAGTACCAATTACAGACATACAGCAGTAAAACATCCCCACAATGCATCCTGGCTTCCTCCCCTCTGCCCTGGAGATAATTGATAAGTCATTCAATTATCTCCCAGGACAAAGGCAAAACTCCATTACACACGTGGGGACACAAAAACAGCAAACACTTTAAAATACATAAAGTCACCTTTTACACATAAAACATAGACATGTCACATATTTCCAGATAGCTCAGGTCTGAGTGTACATTATTAGGTGAATGGCACTCAGACCACATGAATACAGTATAATCGCCATGGAGCCAAAGTCTTTAATTCCACGAACAGGCTCCATGGCATGGCTATCTGGGTTAAAACATTCACATAAAATGAACTACCGAAGTTCCAGGTGTTTGCTAAATTGTCCCGAATAGGAATCAGGGGGGCTGGAGGCTCAGCGGTGCCTGCAGTGCATGAAAGTCTGGCAGAAAAGCGCTGGCTGCCCGGGGAGCTCCAGAACACCGCCATCGTGTGGCGGCTAGGTGTAACCGCGACCACCCAGTAACAATCAATTAAGCTGCAGTTAACCGCAGCTACTGGGTGGTCAATTGCCGGCACACGCTCGTAAAGCCGCGGTTAACCGCGGCTTCAGGGAGGGCACACGCCAGCTTCTGGGTGGCCAATTGACGGTGCCGGACGGCTTCCCACGGCTCTGGGGAGGCTGATAGAATCTACCGAACGGCTGTGCAGAAAGGAAGAAATAAATCTTTCTGCACAGTAAAATTAACACTTTAACTGCCGGTCCATAATCCAAAGGCAGCAGGCGGGCAACCAGGCTCCTCCAATGCAATGTGGCGAGATTGGTCTCGTCACACACCCCATTCGGCTTATACCAATTTAAGGTGATGCCATTTGGGATGAAGAACGCCCCGGCTACCTTCCAGAGGATGGTGGACCGACTACTAGATAGTTTCCAGGACTACACCTGCGCATATCTCGATTATATTGCCATCTTCAGCAATACTTGGCAGGAGCAGCAGGGTATTAAAGGAAGTGTATCCCCAATTATAGCGCCCTGGCCAAACCCCTTACGTACATTACCCGTAAGAACCTTCCCAGTCAGGTAACCTGGACCCCGGAGTGTGAGCAGGCATTCCAACAGTTGAAAAATGCACTTGTAAATGCCCCTGTCTTGGCAGCTCCCGATCCAACTAAACGCTTTCTTGTTCACACAGACGCTTCTATGTTTGGATTGGGGGCAGTACTGAGCCAAGTCGGGGCCGATGGCGGAGAACACCCAGTAGCGTACATCAGCAGAAGATTATTATTACCGAGAGAAGTGAGCTAAGCGCCATCGAGAAGGAATGCCTGGCGGTGGTGTGGGCCCTGAAAAAACTACAACCCTACATATATGCTCACGGATCACAACCCTTTGGTCTGGCTGAACTGGGTGGTGGGGGACAATGCCCGGCTGCTGCGCTGGAGCTTGGCACTGCAGCCTTTTGACTTTAACATCCAATACCGCCCGGGGAAACCGAATGGGAACGCCGATGGGTTGTCTAGACAGACTGACTTGGAAAAATGATCTGTGAGCAACCCCAGACATCCCTAAGCCGATCCGTGCTGGATCAGACTGTGTATGCCGGCTTGTGGGCAAGGGGGAGCAGTGTAACGGAATCCACCTGGCTGTCCAGCATATTAACCGTTTACTGGTCACTTGATCCCCATCAAGTGTGCATCACTTATAAAGACGTTTGTGTAAATTTAAAGCATTCGTCTAATTATTCCCCATAGACGGTCTTGAACCACTCCATTAGGTATACGATCTAAAACTACTGAATCACCGGACCATCCTGATGCAAAGTGTGGCTTCAATCTACCTCCCTGTAAGCTTTACTGAATTTCCCATTAAAAAGCACAAACTCGTTGTTAAAGTACCTGGGTGGCCGCCTTTTCAGGAGCAGAACACGTGCCGGCGGCCATCTTAAACTCCCGAACAGCTGTGTTTTGCCGTCGAGTGTCTGGAACTAAAATCTGACACTCGACTAAGCGAACACCACTGAGACCTCCAGAGCTGGGAAAGAGACTGATAGAAACTCCCAAACGGCCGGCCGTTTGGTAGTTTGAATCCCACGAACAAGGGGATTCATCCGAAGGCAAACACAGCTCTGGATGGCATGGAGTTCGGGACTTTTTAGACACAAAAGAGAGACTGACCGCAAGGCCAAAACTCATGGAACTTTTTTCGGCTACTATTGCTTGTGCGGTCGGTCAAAACTTTACACCTCCATAACTCCCGAACCCCTGGTCCGATCTGGTTGATTTTTGAGTATGTTGCTCACCCAGATCAGGGCTATCAAGGGATGTATCAAGGGGTACATATTTAGGGGTGTACTTTATGTATTTAGGGTACATCTACAACTTGGGGAAAATTGTGTACCTTTTAATTATGTTAAAATGTTTATCTGAGGGGAGGAGATGTGTGGGTTATACCTTGTACCCGATTGGTTATTGTAATAATTATGGTGGGAGTCTCCCTTGCAGGGGTTGTGTGATTAAAGATCAGTTCTGCTCCTGCTACTGTGTGTCGTCCAGTGATTGGGAAAGGTGATGGGATTATATTACTGATTGCGCTTGCTACGCTGCTGGATTACTCGGTCACTGTGGATGTTCTACCTGGGATTATTTACTTGTTCTTGAGCCATACTGGGATCTATAGCGGATATAGTCTGTGGGACATCAGCTCTCCGCTACACTGAGGCATTTACATTTTGTTCTTTCTAAGAGCTTTGTAAAGATTAGCATCCTTTTCAGTCAGGTAGTGAGATCTGTTCAAAAGTGTTCAAATCTTTTTCCTCCAAGTCTGACTCAAAAATCCTGCTTATGTTAAGTTCTTTCTAAGAACTTTATAAAAATCAGCATCCTTTGTAGTCAGAGGCAAGATCTGTACTTTTCAAAGTGTTTTTTTTTTTTGTTTTTACCAATAAACAACCATGAATTTGGACAGCTGGTTAAAGCAGGGAACAAATTATTACTACTTCTAGCTGTTCAGCACTTATAGAAACTGAGCAAGAAAACCTTCTTCGAATAGTTGAATCTACCGTTCCTCAAATAGCAGAGACAAGTGACAAGTCAAATAAAAAAATAAATTAAAAAAAGCACACAATGCTACCCGATCTTCTCAAACAAAGAAAAGAATATATGATGAAAGCTACTGGTCATTTGGATTCACAAGTGCCTGAAGCACAATGCTTACTTTGCAATAAAATTTTGCCAAAACAGTTCATTAGCACCTGCTAAATTACGTCGTCATTTTGAGCAAAACCACACAGAGTAAAGACATTTACTTTTTTAAGCGAAAGCTAAAAGAAGTATCAGAAGCGTAAACAGTTTATAAGCAAAACGTTTAAAAATGATAATGAAAATGACACATAGGCTTCTTACAGAGCGAGTTACCGCATAGCACTTGCCGGAGAAGCACATACAATTGGGGAATCACTAATAAAACCATGTGCAAAAGAAATAGTGTCATGTATTTGAAGTGAGAAGTTTTTTTTTTTTATTTCAATATTTTTTATTAGCAAAAAAGCATATAGATGGGGTACAGAAGAGAATAGGGAACAGTCACATGATACAGAAGGGGGACACATAACAATTGTATAGTTACGCATATCATTATCATTATAATTCCTCTAGGAGAGTCGGAGGTATAAGTATGAATTATCCATGGTCATGTAAGCGTAATGTGTCTACCAAATTAGTCAATGAAACTACTTCTGTCTTGTCTTATATTGAGGGTGGGTGTGCAATTAAAGACTGGCAACATGTCAGAGGGAGGGGGTGTGGGTGATGGGTAAAGGGGTATGGTTGGTAGGGGGTCCTGCCTTTAATTATTTAGGATTAGGTAGTGAGGTGATTCTTGTGCATGAGGCCACTGTATGCCATAGGGTGAAGTTGTAAATTGCCATCTTGTCAGGGTCTCTGGTCGTCTGGTTCAGGGTATGGTGAATCTAATCTAAACCCTCTGGAGGGTTTCTCCAGAATTCTATCCAGGGCTCCCATCTCTGGAGATATTTATATATTTTCCCTATTGATGACCAGTGTATGTCTTCTAATTCTCTAGTTCGTTCTACTCGTTGTACCCATTGCTCCTTGGAAGGTATAGCGGTGAACCGCCAGTATAGAGGGATAAGAGCATTTGCTTCCCCTAATAGGAGGTGTAACAGCTGTTGCTTATGAGGTTCCTTGAATGTGCGAGGCCAACTTAATAAGACCTGGGACGGGGATAAGCGAGTCAATGGCTTTAATATGCTAGTAATGTCAGCGAGTATGTGGGACCAGAAATTTTTTATATCTCGGCAGCTCCACCAGATGTGTTCTATGTCGCCCTGACCATTAGAACATATCCAGCAAGTGTCACTTATAGTCGGCCATATTGAGTGCAACATGGCTGGGGTTCTGTACCATCTAGTGACTCTTTTGTAGAAAGTCTCCTTGTGTGCTATGCTCGTTGGGATTTTAATACCTGTTTCTATAAGATCGGACCAGTCCCTGTCTGAGATATGTATGTGGAGATCTTTCATCCATTTCTGTTGGAATGAGAGAGTTCTGTGTTCTTTCTCAGAGTCCTGCAAAATGCGGTAGATTTTAGATAAGGGGCGTCTAGTGTCACCCCCCTGGTCACAAAGGATCTCGAAGTGTGTGTCGGCTCTCTGCGTCCAAAAGTTGTGCTCTTCCCATTGCCTCAATGAGCGTCTCATGTCTGTGTGGTCTGTTTACTGTCCTGACAGTGGGTGGGTCTCCTGTAATCAATGCAGTGATCTCTGTGGTAGGCGAACCCGTGAGGCGGGAGATGAGAGGGCCTCCGCGTCCCCCCTGAAATTCAGGGTTGGTCGCTATAGGAAATCGTCTAGATATTCCAGCAGATAGACCCCATGCATCTTTATATTTTCTCCATACTGTGAGAACATTGTGTACTAATATGTGACGTGTAGGTGTAAGCGCTGAAAGATGGCAAGTTTGCCAGGGCAATGAGTGTAGGGGGACAGATATAAAGCTCTGTTCAAGGGTGTACCACGATTTTTGTCTTTCAGTATCTGTCCATTCTTTCAATCCAGTGAGTAGTACTGCTACATAGTATTTATAGAGGTGCGGTAACCCTAGTCCGCCTCTACCTGTGGAGGAGGTCAATGTATTGTAGGCTATTCTCGCCGGTTTGGTGCTCCATATATATTTAGTAAAGCATGTGCGCATCTGTGTGAAGAACGTACCTGGGAGAGGGATAGGTAAGGCCTGGAATAGGTACAATATTTTCGGAAGGACCATCATCTTAAGGATGTTAATCCGCCCCATCAAGGAGAAATAGGGGAGATCCCATTTTTGGAGGTCTCGTTTGATATTATCCATGAGGGGAAGATAATTAAGTTTATATAGGCTGTTTGGAGATGAGGCTAGTCGTGTTCCTAGGTATGTCAGTCCTGTCCGGGCCCAAGGGAAGGCATGTTTCTGTTGAAGTAGAGTTTGCAGTGTCATAGGTACTGAGATCCCTAATATTTCACATTTGTCTGTGTTAATTTTAAAGTTTGAGAGGGATCCAAAAGTTTGGATCTCTGATGTAATGTGAGGTAATGTGTTGGTGGGGTCTGTAATTGTGAATAAGACATCGTCTGCGAAAGTGGAAACTTTCACTTCGCCCCCCAGGTGTCTGTAGCCCTTTATGCCGGAGTGGTTCCTGATTGCCATCAAGAAAGGCTCCATGGCCAAGACAAACAGTAAGGGCGAGAGGGGGCAACCTTGCCGAGTGCCGTGGCTAATTGAGAAGGGTGTGGAATATCGACCATTTATTCTGATATCGGCTGAGGGTCCTCTGTATAGGGTTTGGATCCAATTTCTTAATCTAGGGCCCATACCCAAGACCTCCAGGATCGTGAATAGGTAAGCCCAGTCCACTCTGTCGAAGGCCTTTTCAGCATCAATTGCCATCAGTAAAGTTGGCTTTTTAGTCACCTGCGCTCCGTGAATTATGTTTAGGATTTTCGTAGTATTATCTCTAGCTTCTCGACGGGGCACGAAGCATGCCTGGTCAGAGTGGACTAGGCTTGGTAATAGGGGTTTGAGCCTATTGGCAATCATTTTCGCCATCAGTTTTAGGTCAAGGTTGATTAGTGATATGGGTCTATAGCTGCCGCATTTCGTAGGGTCTTTACCTGGCTTAGGGATGATGGTGATGGATGCCCTCAGCATTGGAGGTGGTAGTGGAGATGAAAGGGTAAGGCCATTTAACATTTGCAAGAAGTGAGGTGCCAGATCTTGTGTAAATGTTCTATAGTATCTAGCAGTCAGACCATCGGGGCCTGGGCTTTTACCCTTTGGGAAAGTTTTGATTGTGGACAATAATTCTGCGTGTGTGAATGGTTCATCTAGCGTTTAGGCTTGGTCTGCTGGGATCTTACAAGGAAGGTTGGCAGATATGTAGTCTCTCAGGTCCTGGGCTTGTGCTGTCAGAGGAGTTAGATTATAAAGGTTGGCGTAGTAAGCGTTGAAGGCCTTAGCTATATCTTCAGTAGTGTTGTGGTGTTTACCTGTGTCATCTGTTATTTTAGCTATGAATGACCTCTGTTGTTTGGCTTTTAAGGCTTTGGCCAAAAGTTTACCACTCTTATTGCCATGGGCATAAAAGGTGCCGTTTGTCAGTTGTATCGATCTATATGCCTTTGCTGTCAGTAGCGACCTTAAGTTGAGACGTAGGGCTGTTAGTTTCTGGAAGTTATCATTTGTGGGATCTTGTTTGTGCGAGGTCTCCGCTTTCTGAATGTCTGCTGTAAGTGTCTCTATTTTGTGTGCCCTTTCTTTTTTAACCCCTTAAGGACCAAACTTCTGGAATAAAAAGGGAATCATGACATGTCACACATGTCATGTGTCCTTAAGGGGTTAAGTCTAGCACCCCATTTAATAAGGGTACCCCTGATAACCCCTTTATGGGCTTCCCAAACCCAAGAGTCTGAAACCTCATTGTTGCTATTTTCCAAAAAGTAGGTCGCTACAGTCTGTCTCAAGTCCTCAGGAAGGAGGAACAGTCAATTGAATGTTCAAGAACCAGATTCCAGATTCCAGTCTCCGCCTATCAATACCACCCCTTCAGCAAACGCATCTAACTTATTTACACACGACCTTATGTAGGAGGCTTGACCTGCATTAGGGACATATATACTCGCTAATGTTACGAGAGTGCCGTTGTATAGACCTTTCACAAAGACGAATCTGCCCCTGGGGTCAGTTTTAACTCCTGTTTCCGTAAAAGCGGCATTGGAGGTTAGAAGCACCGCTACCCCTCTAGATTTCTTTTGTGTGTTGTTACTGTAGTATGCTAAATTACTCCGTTTGTAGCGAATTTTGGGTTTGAATTCCCCCTTGAAGTGCGTCTCCTGTAGAAAAATGATTTCAGCACCTTGTCTATCTATTTCTTGCGCTAACATTGTATGTTTCATAGGGGAATTTAGCCCTCTTACATTCATAGACATTAGTTTAGTTTGCGTCATGGTGGCAAAATCGGTATCAAAGGATTAGCGTATGGGACAAGAGCCTCACTTGTGGACGATATTTTCCTTACTATGGTGATGGCAGGCATGGTATGGGATAGGTGAACAGGGGAAAACCATAAACTATTTACATTAAGGTAGTATGTGAGAGTCATCTCGTGTGGTGAGATTGGCGCTATACTTGTGGGTGACTTTCTGTGTCCACAAGTACAGTCGAGGCGCCTCTCTGGGGGTGGTGACTTGGGCACCTGACCGGGTGGGTTCAAGGGGTCCTCACAGGGCAATTATATATGGACTATTACACCTTTTACCCAGGGAACTACAAAAAGTCCGGGGGCAAGCGGTGATTATGGTATAGTCTGATCCTGTGAGCCAGGCTGTTATGGGCCTGTTGTATTGAGTCTGGGTATTATCTTCTTCATTTACCGGCCTAGGACCTGGTGGCGGCAACGTAGTAACTTTCTATATAAAGCAGAACAGTAATTAACATTTCAAAATTGGCATCATAGTGCAAAAATGATTTAAGTCCTTTTGTAGAGTTGTACCACAATGGGTACACATAGTGTAGTAGTGAGAGATAGATTAACATAAAGAAGAGGAAGTTAAAGTCTGAGCATACAACCGTACAGGTCTCAGGTTGGTGCTTCTCTGGTTGAGATATTTGCCTCTGGTGCAGGGTGATTCTGTCTTCGTCGTTTCCTTGGAGAACGTTGCCATCTCGGCTTTTGCGGTGTCTGGGACGGCGGGGCGCTCCTCAGGCCCGTCCAGTCCTCCACTTCGGACGGCGGGAGGTTCAGGGCCTTTTGGAACTCGGGTACATCGTCTGGTGTGGTTATAGTGTGCGTCTTGTTGTGAAGCGTGACCGTTAGAGAAAATGGGAAACCCCATCGGAACTTGATTTGTTTTTCAAATAGGGCCTGTGCAATAAGCCGCAGGGCTCGCCTGGCTTGTAATGTAGAAGGCGCCAAGTCCTGAAACACAGTCACCTGGTGTCCATCAACTGTTAAGTCTGGGTTTTGGCGAGCTTTATGGAAAATTTCTTCCTTTAACCCCTTAAGGACCAAACTTCTGGAATAAAAGGGAAGCATGACATGTCACGTGTCCTTAAGGGGTTAAAGGAAAGTTGTGTATTCGGCAAATAAAGTCTCGAGGTTTGTCTGGGGGTAGGTTTTTAGGTCTGGCTGCTCTGTGAGCTCTATCGAATGTTATGGCTGTATCGTGGGGTCTGCCCAGTATACGGTTAAAGAGAGCGGTCAGTACCTGCATGGGGTTTTCTGGGGTCCCCTCTGCACTCTTCGGAATACCCCTTACCCGCAGGTTATTTCGGCGCCCCCGGTTATCTACATCCTCTAATCTTCTCTGCAGGTACCTTATAGCTTCTGCGTGCGTCTCTTGAGTGGTGTAGGATTCTGCCCATTGTTTTTCAGCAGTTTCTGCTTCATCTTCCGGGGCCTGTACTCTGCCTCCAAGCTGCTGCACGTCTGTTTTCACTGCCTGCAGTTTCTCACTGAAGCGGTCTTCCAGCTTTTGGAACATTGCTGCCAGGTCCGTTTTGGAGGGTAGCTGGGCCAATAAGGACCTTATATCCTGGTCCTCGGTGGAGCCCTCCGACCCCGACGGGCTGCGGGCGCCATTTTGTTTTGTGATTCTAGATTTTCGCCAAAAAAGACGCCGTAACGATGCCTTAGCTGACGGCGTTCCTGATGTGGGGACCTTCCCTGCTGCACTGCGATGCTTTTTGGTTGCCATGCCTGATTAGAAGCGCCGCTTTCCCCCTGTTTTACCCGGTCAGGGTCTGGAGCACTGCGATCAAGCGGCCATGTCCGTCGGCTTCCAGGCCACGCCCCTGAAGTGAGAAGTTGAGAAAAAGAATTGAAGCTGTGCCACTTACCAACAACAAACTTTTGTGCCGCATTCAAGATCTTGCTGATGAGATCCATACTGAACTAATTTCTCGACTGCATCAATGTGATGGGTACTCACTGCAATTAGACGAGTCCACAGTTGTTGATTTTCAATTTTGTTGGATATAATTTTGACAAACAGATTGAAGAAGACTTGCTTCTGTGTGAAACTTTGAAAACTCGTACCACTGGTGAGAACATCTGTTACTGTATCCAGAAGTTCATGAACAAACAGAATACATTGGGACAAATTTGCACATGTGTGCAGTGATGGTGCCAAAGCAATGGTTGGAAAAGTGGCAGGCGCTGTGACACTAATAGAAATGTAGCAAAAAAACACACCAGTTCTCACCATGTTCTTCACAGACATGTACTGGTGGCTAACAATAGTTCAATCTCACTTAAAACTGTGCTAGACGAATCGGTCCAGATTCTTAATTTTCTACAAAGTCGACCATTACAGTCACAACTATTTACAATTATATGTGAATATATTGGTAGTCACCACTCTGCTCTGCTTTTGCATTCAGAAGTTCGTTGGCTATCACAAGGTAAAGTCCCTGTTAGAATGCTTGAATTGCGTCAAGAGTTGCATATTTCCAGAGTCAAAAATTGGGATTATCTGATTGATTAAACATTTTGTGGTTATCCAAAGTAGCATATCTTGCAGACATAGTCACAAAATTAGATGACATATGTTTATTACTCCAAGGAAAAAACACTAGTATTTGTATTTTTTTAAATTCTTTATTTTTCTGTTGTGTATAATATAACAGTAGGCTTACTCAGCCACAATAGCAGTCACAAGCATTATGGTAACAGGTATAATACACATAACGTGGCATATGATTAGATAGCACCATTTTTAGAGTATGTTGAGAGGAAATATAGACATTGGATATACAGAGCTTATGGAATGTAGGCTTTTCTTACTGTCTGTGGAGGTTGTATATGATAAAGTTCTATGATTAATAGAATACATGCTAGGTAAATTAAAAGTTTAGCATCCATATTAGATCACTAGTTGTATGAAGAAAGCGTGAGGCTGGAGAGAAGATGTGGGTCACTGTCCATCTATACTGTGACGAGAGCAATCTCGCCACATTGCATTGGAGAAGCCTGGTTGTCCGCCTGCTGCTGAACACGTGGCAGCGGCCATTTTAAAAGTCCCGAGTGGCCAGCGGTGTTCAGCGCTTAAACCATGGAACTAAAAACGGACACTTATTTGCACGAACACCGCTGAGCCGTCCGCCTCCTGGTTCTTCTTCGTGAAGTTTAACCCCTTAAGGACACATGACGTGTGTGACATGTCATAATTCCCTTTTATTCCAGAAGTTTGGTCCTTAAGGGGTTAAACCGAACACATGTTCATTCGGTACTTGTGTTATGTGAATGTGTTAACCCAGATAGCTATGCCATGGAGCCTATTCGTGTAATTAAAGACTTTGGCTCCATGGCAATTGAACTGTGTGAATAGGATCTGAGCGCTATTCGGTAGTTTTGTGCACTCAGATCCCAGCTATCTGGGGACATGTGACATGTCTGTGTTTTATGTATAAAATGTGACATGTATTTTAAGGTGTTTTACTGTCTTTGTGTTCCCACGTGTATAATGGAGTCTTGCCTCTGTCCTGGGAGATAATTGATTTACTTCTCAATTATCTCCAGAATAGAGGGAGGGAATTAGGATGCATTGTGGGGATGTTTTACCTCTGTGTCTTTGAAATGTGATACATGTCTGTCTGTGATACAGTCTTCCATCTGGTCCCCTAGGGGAGTGTCCACCAAGTGGGAGACCTGCATAAATACTGGGCAGGTAGTCCTGAATAAACCAGACCACTGCTTGACCCTCAAGACGGAGCTCTGTCTCGTCTTTGGGGGGGATTCACTGTATGCTGATAGAGCATAGGGAGTTTGGAGTGCTACCTTATTCCCTTGTATGCAGTTCGGGAGTTTGGTGCATTCACTTGTATTCAATTCGGGTTTGGTGTTCTACAGTAGCTGTGCCTGTATCTCTGGAAGGGGAAGATCGACTAAACTGCTTTTAACCCCTTTACATATACGGTCCGTTACATATACGATCTGGCCTCGCTTGAGAAATTATATGATTTATAGTATGGGTAGGTTCAAAACATATATGTCTGTAAGAGTGATTAAGGGCTGTTATTATATGCCTCTTTAATTAAACACATGAGGCTAACTAGAGAAAGGTAAGGAAATACCTCTGGGTGCTAGGAGAATCGACTACAGGTCGGTAAGTGCTTTATACAACATGAAACATTATAAGCATTATAAACATTATAAACTGAGCGGTCATAGCTGACCTGGGGAAGTTGGAAAAAGAGCTCTGCGTCCATGGCCATGGCCCTTTTAGCCGGTACCCACAGACAGGGTGACATTGTTGGTAGGGAACTGTAGTGAATTGCAGAACAGTGTAAATAATATGAGCTTTTCAGAGAAGGTTGGCAAACAAGTTAGTGGTGTTGAGTGCGGTAGGGGGTACATGCTGGATAAAGGGAACACTAGTGGTCTCAGATCTGGGTATGCAAGTGTACCGCTCGGTCGGTAAATAGCACTAGTGGTGGATTTAAGTTCCGAGTTAATCCTGAGTAGACATGCACTATATATAAAAGAGAGTAGTAGGTAAGTGGTATTCCAGTGCTACTCTGGTAAGCTACCCAGAGAATGGCCGGGGGTGCTTCCTGGTGAAGCTGTGGGGGTGTGCCTGAGTGATGCTCCTCTGGGTGTTGGGTGTCACTGTCACTGTCGATGCATGCACCCTGAATGGGTACAGTGTCAGGGGGGTAACCACTAGTGGCAGTGTGTTGTTTATAGTTGGGGGTAGAGGGGAGTTCTTGGTGAGCGTGTTTTGCTCCCTAGTGGGAGAGGTGTTCAATGTCACATCAACAGTAACCGGGTTGGTGCCATGTGTTGTGTCTATCGTGTGTGAGGTGCGCAAGAGAAAGCAAAACAATTCTATAATACATATCGGATAGCGGCCCAGACTGCCACTGGAGTTCCTGATAAACAGGGATTACAGCTCAAGGTTAGGTTAGTCAAAGTGGAGACTAAACTGGATGGCTGGGAAGATTGTAGTGGCACTTGTGCGTCAGCTGAGCAATCTGCAGGGTGGTCGCCCACTTGCTTGAGAGGGCATCAGCTCATTCCAAGGGGTAAAGTTTAACTGCTTCCCGGGGGGTTTGAGTCCCCTGGAGAGGACGGGTTGCTGTAGTCCTGTATAAGCAGTGCATGGTGCCACCTAGGCAGGGGAGTGTGCCCGTCGTATCCGTTTAGGTGGTGATGGAGGCGTAGGTGTCAGGTGTGGCGTTTCGTGATATAAATGGGGCAATTCTTGCCGGATTCCAGTTGTGGGCCGGGGAGGTGGGGGCTTGGGGTCTCACTTAGGTGAGTGAGTCCAATGGCAGACCCAAGGCATGTAGAAGATCCACTGCGTTCTGCAGGTCGTGGATCTGGTGTGTTTTCTCACCTTGCTGCACGAGGAGAGTGTGGGAGGACCGCCAGCGGTAATGTATGTCATGTCGCTGGAGCAGGGAGGTGAGAGGCTGGAGTGACCTACGTCAAGCCAGGGTTCCGCTGGACAGGTCAGCGTAGAACGTTAATGTCGCGTTCTCAAACTGTAGGGGAGTTTTACCCCGGAGAGCAGTGAGGACCGTCTCTTTGTCTGACCCATTTCTGAACGTTATTATAGTGTCTCTTGTGGCTGGGCCCTGGTGGGTTTCAGGACCTGGAAGAGGTCTGAGAGTGTGATAGATTTGGCCTGGCCGGCGGGTAGTGTGGCTATTAACATGCGCTTGATTGCGTGCGGCAGCTCTGCCTCCGGCACCCCCTCCGGGAGCCCTCTGACCTTCATATTATGTCTCAGTCTGGTGTCCTCTTGGGCAGCAAAGCGCCGTTCATACAGCAGGTTTTGGTGGCGTAGGGCTCACATGTCTTTCTGATAGTCCGTTGATGTTCTTGGGAGGAGTCCTCCAGCGCTGTTATGTGGCCTGTCAGGCCCTGCAGCTATCCCCTTAGAGCGGTGACATCCGTGAGGATGTTCTTCCGTAGGTCCGCTAACAGGGTCTTTAATACGCCGGTGGTTACTAGGTCAGCGTCAGGGCTAGCTCTTGGTTTGTTGAGTTTTACCCTCGGCTTTGGGTCTGGGGATGGGAAGTAGTCATCCTCCGCTCCCCCAGAGCAGCTGTCCGAGAAGTCTGAGCAGCCCCTGTGGAGCGCCGCCATATTGGATCCGCTCGTGCCGCATGCTTGACGCCACATTTCACCAACTGTAAGGCGCCATTTTTTTGAATTTTTCCGACACATTAGGCTTGGGGTGTTCCCACGTTCGTTTAGTGGTTGGTGGGGGTGATGTCGACTTTATTTGGCCTTATTTTCTCCAGTTTTGGCTCAGAGCTTCGGGATCGTGCGTCCGCTTACCTCGGCAGTTAGGCTGCACCCCAAGACACTAATATTTTTAATGCAAGAGATAAAATATTTTCATTGTCTCGTAAGATGCAGTTTTGGACCTCATCTGTTGAGCAAAATAATTTTAAGAATCATAAATCAAACTTGAAGATGAAATTCGCAATGAAATTGTAGATCAGCTTTGCAATTTAATCACATCTATTAATCAGTATTTTCCATTCTTGAATGAAAACAATAATGACTGGGTTCGAAATCCATTCATAAAAGACAAGCCAGACAAGTTTTCTTATGTACATTTTGAGAATCTGATCGATATAACTTCTGACAGCCAACTAACCCACAAATTTCAAGAAGTTTCTTTTATTGCTTTTTGGGGTGATTTACACAAAGAATACTCAGAATTGTCCAAGCGGGCAATCAAAGTTCTGTTGTCATTCGTCACTACATACTTATGTGAAACTGGATTCTCGCTTTACTCTGCAACAAAAACAAAGTATCGAAATCGACTTGATGCAACTGCAGACATGCAAATACAATTGTCAACAATTAAACCAGATATAAAAAGAATTTGCCAGCAAAAGAGAACATTACACTCTGTTCATTGAAAGGTTTGTGCTGGTCTACAGCACAAATTTTGTATCTTTTTTTTGGGGGGGGGGTCTACAGTGTGGCTATACTATGTCAAAGGGTTCCACAGGAAAAATAAATTGTGAAGCCCTGCTCTATTATTGTCCGGAAAGGCAGGCAGACACCTAAAATGTATATGATTCGGCTCCTCCTCCACTTGGTATAACTCAGAGAGCTCCAAGCCACACCCCCAGAAAATACACAAGCCAAGTAACTGCAAAATATCTAAAAAAAAAAAAAAAAATAGGGTGGGAAATATGTGCACAGCCTCTAATCCTTAGGAAAAATAAATTTATAGTAAGTAAAATTACACTACAAAAACACTACACATGGGATAAACAAGAAATCAGAGAAATTGTAAGACCACAGCCTATAATTCTTTAAGCCCAAAAACAGAATCCACAGAGGCCTGTAAGTCCAACCGAAAACTGTTTAGAGAAAGCAAGATACCACCAGGCAGCAGCTTTGCAATACTGTGAAGGAGTAGTGGAAACCCCGAAAACCACAGAAGCAGCAACAGCCCCTGCAGAAACACCTGTAAAAGCAGAGGAGGAGGAACATTAGAACAAGACCTGCACACCGGTTAAATAGTTTCCCTAAACCATCTCGTTGAGACCCTTTGGATGCCATAAGACCCTTCTTCCGTCCTTTTAAAAAAAAAAAAAAAACGACAAACAATTTGTCAGAATGCCGAAACAAGACTTGTCTTGTACAGGTAATACTGCAGAGTGTGTTACACATGCAGGCCTTGAAACTTTCTTTCTGTAGAGTTCCAAGGAAATAGGCAAAGTGGTTGAAGTTCAATTCCCTGAATTATACAAGATGTAGAAGAAACTTTAGGAAGAAAGGGAAGGTTGAAGAAATAAGGAACACTTTATCCAAATGAAACATCGGATAAGGAGGAGACGAAGCCAAGGCCTTAAGTTCCCTTTAGATGCTTAGCTACACAGGACTGTCTTACATGGAATATCTTAAGACAGAAGGAATCCATGGGCTCCAATGGGGCTTCGCGGAAGGCTGAAAGGACCCAAATTCAAACCCAAGGAGGAACCAATTTCAAGTAGAAAGGAGTCTGGACATCGCTCTGGACATCAGAGGATCTGAGTCTAAGTCTCTAAATAAGAAAAGCTTAAAGCAGAAATAGAACTTTCAGAGATGCCAGTCATAGAGTTTAGGATAATAGGAACAGAGGTTGACAGAGGGTCTTAACCTTAAGAGAAGAATTATTTTCATATACTGATGTATACTGTTACGGTTGCCTCCAGGCTTGCTGGAAGTTGGACCATCAGCACCGTAGACACCATAACTAATGCGTAGACACCATAAGTACTGCAGACTTCATGAACCACCGCTGCTGGGCTGGTATCTCGCTGTCTGCTATCCACCCTGGACCTATGACCAGGCTCCAGTGGGTGATCTCTCTTCCTTCTGCAGAGCGAAGCAGGATCAGGAACAAGAGCTCTTACAAGAGCTCAGTAGCAAAGGGAGCATGCAGAGCATAGCAAACATACTATTCGACTCGAGGCTGCAAGTTAGAGGGACAAGTCATTCTGTTTTATTGGCACCAAAATAAGCTTCTTTTATGCAGGTTTCCCTTAGATAGGACCACCCACGTACATTACCGAAAACACTCCCAGCAATTACACACAAAATCCTCCCCTCTGCCTGTGATATAATTATGTTACACAATGGGTTAACATAATTATCACAGACAGTAAAAATACAGTTTTTACACATACCCTGTAACTTTAAAACCATACAACTGTAGCGGAGTGCAATATTAAAATCCACGATCTCTGCTGGTATTAAGGGTAAGTCCACAGTCAGCGCTGAAAAGTAAGGCAATATCCCAAATCCCCCAGTAACCAGACGAAACACAGTTCTGGGAGTCAACTGACTTCTTTATTCACAGGCTTCCATATTTATACAATTCCCCATGCAAGGGGTTTCCAGACAGACTTAGCAGGGGTAATACAGTAGGGGACTACATGGGGGACTTAACATTCTGGACATTTCTCCCATCAGGCAATGCTGCACGAGAGGGATACTCCCACTGGAATACACCGTTAAGTGGGTTATCCCTCCGTGCAGCAAAACCGACAATTCACATTAAAATCCATAACTTCTATATAATTCACTCTTTTTGCACGAATGGACGGTCGGTAGATAGCTGGGGTCTGGGGTTATATGTTGTGAGAATACCGCTCAGATCCCAGCTAAAACTACCGAACGGCGCACGAAATAGACTTAACCATCGAGTTCGGTTTAAAACTACCGAACACCGATGGGGAACATTACTGTGATACGGGCGGAACTCCCGACCGCTCTGGAAGTCCAGCGGTGTTCGTGTCGTCGAGTAGCCGTTTTCAGTTCCAGGCACTCAACGACCAAACACCGCTGAAGAGACAAAGGAGCCAAGATGGCCGACCGCCGCGTGGTTGGTAGTCGAACGACGGCCACCTAGGAAAGCCTTTAATCAATCGGTTAACGAGCGCCACACGTCCCTTAATGTGTGGTCTATCAGGGGGTCCACATTCGTTTCACGAACAGCCCGGATAGTCGCTCTTCGTGAAACGAAGTACATGAATGCTAGTGGCTTACGGCTGCTAGCATACAAATTACAATGGCCACATAAGACACAGCCAAATACATACACAACACAGCATAAAATACAGACAACCTTTTGACATATAAAGTCCAGTGTTCTAGAAGTGGCTAGGTTTGCCACAACAACCAATCTCCATAAAAAAAATACATATTTTAACTCAGCATACTTTAAAGATAAAAACTCTAAAAAATCATACCAATCCCTCCAGTGGATAAAAAGTTAGGTGGAAGTCCTTTATGACCGACCGCAAGCATTTTCCTGCCCAAAACAGTTCCATAGATTTGGGCTGTGCGGTCGGTCAATTTCATGCAGAAAGTTTAATGTAGGAGAAGGTAAGGGTCAGCGGTGTTCGCGGAAATGGGTAGCCGATTTTAGTTCCATGAATTTGGCTACACACACCTCTGACCTCGTTCAAATGAACAAAGATGTCCGCCGCCACGGGTTAGTTTGCACAAACAGCGGCCACCCAGCGGTCGGCAATTAACCTGCAGTACTCTCCTTAATCCCTATGTATTTTTAAACAAATGGAGGTTTTTTTAGTTACCTCCAATGGCCATGACGTTGGCAGGTGGGCTCATCCTCTTATGGCCATTGGAGGTAACTAAAAAACGTCCATTTGTTTAAAAATAAGGAGAGAGCGCAGGTAACTTGTTTGTCTTTGGTTTTAATTAAACTGCAGTAACCTCACAGCCTGGGAGGTAAATTGCCTGCACACTTCCACTTCTGGGTGGTCCGCATGTGTGGTACTTGGTTCAGTAAGCCCCATTTACTGAACCAAGTGGGAGAAAGCCAGGGACAAGTTATTTTACAGGTCTGGGGACATAGTCTTAAAGGGGCATTGTTCAAGAAAGTCACAATATGTCCCCAGATGGTTCTTAAAGGGCCATACACACCCAATAAAAGTCCATAAGTTTTCAGGGGCACAATCTCCCAGGGGCCATAGTCATGAGGAAGGAGGCTGGCAAATAGGCTTCTCCACAACCCAGGGAAGCAGGGCAATTTGTCATTTAAAGGGCCAGTTACAAATAGCGAAATTCTTCTCAGCTGTAATTAATGTGTCTATGACTTGCATAATTAGCCCTTTTAGAACTCAAGATCTGGTGCTCAGATATCAAGCTGTGAGATTTAACCTGTGCAGAGTCTGAAGAGGGACCATGTTGTCTTCCAGAAACTTATCTTACACTGGAACCTGTCACAATCATTATTTTGATAGGTTAAGCAGAATCAAAACCAAATCTTCGGAGACCAAAATTGAACAACAAATATTCTTGATCTATCCAAAAAGTAAGGTTTGTGGAATCAGAACCATTGGGGAAAAAGAATGCCAGATGAAAATCCTATAGCATCGCTAGTGCCTCAGAAAAATAAATACATGAGTTTACTGCTAAACTGAAAGAATAAATTCTGTAGATATTTTAGTTTGCTTTCTTGAAGCCAACAGAGCTATCTCCGGTCTTCCAAATCTCCCTACTATCTTGAAAATATCTGGTGAGAGAGAGACCAGTCTTCTTGTTAAAGAATAGAGTGTCGGCTTAGAGTATTGGTTTTTCCTCTTATGTGGACCTTAGAGTTTGAAAGGGCTGACCAGATAATGATCCTGGCACAAAATTGTTCCAGGAGCAGAGAACGACTCCCTCCCTGTGGATACACATCCACAACTGATGTTGAATTGTCCATTCTTATCTGCACATGTTGTCCCTGAAGACATGGCCTGTAGAACAAAAGGATTAACAAAATAGCTTCAGCTCCCTTAGTTGGATTTCTTTGAATATTGATGCCTCCATTTTCCTTTTGTCAACTGGGTACACAGATGAGCTCCCCAGCCAAATATGAAAGGGTCCGTGTGATTTCACAAAACAATTGAAAAGACAGACACTCTGTAAGGATTTGAAATGCTGTACACCAGAGGAAACTCAGTAAAGTCGAAAACTCTAGTCTCATCAATTGGTATAGAGATGTATCCATGTCCCAGGAAAAATGTAAAAAAAAATTCATAAAAATTATATATATATATATATATATATATATATATATATATATATATATATATTTCTGCAATGGACTCATTCTTTCCTTGAACCATTTGACTGCTGGATTTGCTGCTGTAAAAAGACCTAAAAGTCACAGCAGGGGGCGGGGCCTGACTGCCAAGATGGCCGGACGCGCTTTCTAAAAGCTCCGGCACTAACAGGCACAAAAACGACAATCTTAGCCAACCAAGCAATGTCAGCAGCACAAGGTGTCCGGAAAAGAATGCTGGACACTGCACAGATCGTGCAGATACCTGTCTCGAATAAAATCAGGTCACAAGCGCTGGAACCGACCACGAGGCCTCAAATAGAGCGGAGCCCAAAGCCTGGGGGAGACGGCCGATCGACCGGCACGGGAACCGCTCGCAAGCATGCTTCAACCATTGCCCTGCTACCCCCCTCCCCTTTGGACCGGCGGGGGATATCCCGGTCCACACTGGGGGCGACCACCCCAGTAAAGCAAAGAGAACAAGCGACAAAAACGGCGGAGAGACGACATAGCCAGAGCACTAGCAAGATGGCGACGCAAAGTAATCTCATCAAGCCACCCATACATACCTTGGACTTCTTTGGCCAGCTCTGAGCAAGCATCTGGGAGAAGCTCCGGGACAGGCGTCGGACCTTCAGGCTGGCAAGGAGAATTGCAGCAGCATGTATTCGCCCGGTAATCCAGCGACACCTGTGCGGATTCCCACCAAGTACAACCAGAGCGGCCTCCCGAAGGAGACGGCGCCAACTAACAAGGGGGCGAACAAAGGTGACATGCCCCACGTGCAACAGCACTGACCCCCAGGCACGCCAAAGCGGGACCAAACAAGGCACCCAATCGGTCCATCACACGAAGACCACGGGCTACAGAATTCGACGATTCACAACCAACGCTGCAAAACACATGGCTGAACGGCTACACACCCCACAGAGCTCTACCAGAGCTGCTTCCCGACGCAGAGACACCATGCCCAGGGGCAACAGAGGTGGGACTCCCAACAGCAGCAACTTGGACTTGCCTACTCTGGGTATCGGCTGAAGCCCCCACCATACTGCCGCACAAGGGTATACTTAGCCTGGGATGTCGCCGACCGCTACAACAGCTAAATACCCAGACTGACAACATATGCATGTCTCATGCCCATTGTGCTTCCGTGCCAACAGTAACATTGACTTTTACTCGTAATGTTATTTTTTTTTGCTAAAACTTCTTTCCAGTGGTATATCACCTAGTTAACCCTTAATCTAGCAGAACAATCTTATGTGCAGTGATTTTGCTTCAAGTTATAAGCCAGACCAAGCACTGTTATTCAATATCTAATGCCTTTTAGCTCACCTACGCACTGCACTAAATGTAGAGAATACTCTTTTGTGCTGCATGTTTAATAGCCAGTTTCTTACAAGCGTGTTTACATTTTGCTCTTCCTAGTACAGCATACCGTTTTACTTTTTTTTTCCACACCATATATAAGCATGCTTCCCAACACATAGCTCACTCTTGTACTCTTACTCAGAGGAAACCGTAATCTTTTGTCAGACTAAATACAGCAGTGAGCTGTTAGACTGCCGTGTATAACTACGTCTACAACTAGATGTCACGGCTAGTAATGTGGTCCAGCACGCAGAAACTATGTAAACATATACATAAGTAAGAAAAGGAAAATAACAGGATAGAGCGTAAACCGGACCTTAGAATGGCCGGACTAATACGCTAGAGACAGAGAATGGTCAAAGGGAAAGCAGAGGTCAAGGAAGCCAGAAAATACTCAATACCGATAAAACAAGCCAAGACAGGGAAACCAGAGATCAGGATAACCAGGGAAACGCCAAGGATCAGGATACCAGGAAATCAGAAACACGAAAATAGCACTCTCGGGAAACCAGGAAACAAACCACGACAGGGCAAAGTACTGGGGTGAATTAGGGGTTTAAATACCCCTCTCTAAGCTATGATTGGTCAGAGGGCGACCTCTGACCCCAGAACGTGCGTGTGCGTAGACGTCACGCACATGTTAGTATAATTCTCGGGGGCGGGGCTATCCATAGACTCGACCACGTGGTCGGCGCCATATTGGATTCGGGCGTGATGCCCGGAAGAACTAAGTGCGCGGTTCCCGGCTCGCCGGCAAGCTTGTGTAGTCGGTGCGGTCGTGCCGGTCGGGCACGACCGTGAGGCTCGACGGGCCGGTGACCGCAACAGTACCCCCCACTCGAAGACCGCGCACCGGGCGGGAAGGACCCGGCTTAAGAGGAAAGCGGTTGTGAAATGACCGGATAAGACGGGGCGCATGGACCCGGTCAGCAGGAACCCAACAACGTTCCTCGGGACCATGACCCTTCCAGTCAACGGGATAGGACAAGACACCTCTGGATAATTTGGAGTCCATGATAGAACGGACTTCGTATTCTTCTTGATCACCCACTACCAAGGGCGGAGGAGGAGTGGATACCCTGGTGTAGCGATTGCAAGTAAGGGGCTTGAGCAGAGACACATGGAAAGTATTCGCTATTCTCATATGAGCCGGTAGTGCCAAAGAATAGGTCACTGGATTAATACGTTGGGTAACTCGAAAGGGACCTATGTATCGAGGGGCAAATTTCATGGATGGGACCTTAAGCTTGATATGTTTTGTGGAGAGCCACACCCTGTCACCTGGAAGATAGACAGGATTAGCGCCCCGTTTTTTGTCAGCTTGGACCTTTGCTCGTAATGAGGCTTTTTGCAGAGCTGAATGGACGGAATCCCAGGTATCATGAATCGATTCTAAACGGGTGTTCAAAGCAGGGATTTCCGTGTCTGAGAATGCAGAAGGAAAAACAGCGGGGTGATAACCCTGATTTACAAAGAATGGACTATGATTAGAAGATTCATGAGTGGCGTTGTTCCTGGCGAACTCAGCCATGGGTAAGAGCTCATACCAGTTAGATTGATTGGCATTTATAAAGCAACGTAAATAGGCTTCTAAAGACTGATTCGCCCTCTCTGCTGCTCCATTTGTTTGAGGGTGATATGCTGACGAAAAGGAGAGTTCAACGCCCAATTGTTTGCAAAAGGAACGCCAAAACCTAGAAACAAACTGGGTACCTCTGTCAGATACTATGCTTTTGGGTACACCGTGCAACCGAAAGATCTCTCTCAAGAATATTAGAACTAGATCTTGAGCAGATGGTAATTTTTTAAGTGGGACAAAATGTGCCATCTTCGTGAATCTATCAATAACCATAAGGACTGTATTAAACCCGTTTGAACTGGGTAGATCCACAATGAAATCCATGGCCAAGTGGGTCCATGGAGCACTAGGTATGGGCAGTGGTTGTAACAGTCCAGGAGGTGACCTAGGAGGAACTTTAGAAACGGCACATATTTGACATGCCCCAACATAATCTTTGAGATCGTTTCTAAGAGCAGGCCACCAAAACCTCCTGGAGATGGCAGAGAGAGTTTTATGGACTCCAGGATGGCCCGCTGTGAGGTTGTCATGGAACATATCTAATACCTTTTTTCGAAACTGAGGTGACACATACAGTTTGTCCGGAGGTTTTCCCACAGGTGCCTGAGTTTGGTCTGCTATTATGGCACAGAAGAGTGGAGAAGACACTTCGGAAACTGTAGTGGCAATGAGGCATTCAGGAGGTATAATAGGATATATCACCTGTTCCGGAACTTCATCTGTCTCAAACTGCCTAGAAAGTGCATCTGCCTTGGTGTTTTTAGTATCAGGCCTATACGTAATTACGAAATTGAATCGGGAGAGGAACAATGACCATCTAGCCTGACGAGAGGACAGTCTCTTAGCGTCCCCAATATAAGCCAAATTCTTATGATCAGTAAAGATCAAAAGTGGCTCTTTGGAACCTTCCAAGAGATGCCTCCATTCCTTAAGGGCAAGTACAATGGCCAAAAGTTCCCTATTCCCTATGTCATAATTCTTCTCTGCAGGTGTGAGTTTGCGAGAGTAAAATCCACAGGGATGTAAAGGCGTATCCGGACTTTCTCTCTGAGACAGAATGGCTCCAACTCCTGTCTCTGACGCATCCACCTCTAGGATAAACGGTTTGGTTGGATCAGGATGGGTCAGGACAGGTGCTGAGGAAAATAAAGATTTTAACCGTTCAAATGCCTCTCTTGCTTCTTTGGGCCAAGATATACAATTTGCTCCTTTTTTGGTTAAATTCGTTATAGGGGAAATCACGGAGGAAAATCCCTTTATGAATTTGCGGTAGTAATTCGCAAAACCTATAAAGCGTTGAGTAGCTTTAAGGCCCTTGGGTAATGGCCACTGTAAGACTGCCTCCAGTTTGCGGGGATCCATCTGGAAACCAGACGGAGATATAACGTATCCAAGGAATTGTATCTCCGTTTGGTCAAACTGGCATTTCTCCAGTTTACAGTAAAGGCCGTTCTGTAACAGGGTTTTCAGTACAATTCTCACATGTTCGTGATGTGTCTCTAGGTCTGGGGAATAGATGAGAATGTCGTCCAAGTACACTAGAACGAACATGTGAAGGTACTCTCTTAGGACATCGTTAATAAAATCCTGGAATACCGCTGGAGCGTTACATAATCCAAACGGCATAACCAGGTATTCGTAATGTCCCATTCTGGTGTTAAATGCGGTCATCCATTCGTGACCGTCCTTAATCCTGACTAGATTGTATGCACTTCGGAGATCGAGCTTAGTAAAGACTCGAGCTCCCTTCAATCTGTCAAACAGCTCTGATATAAGGGGAATAGGGTAGGCATTTTTTATGGTAATCCTATTCAAACCCCTATAATCGATACAGGGGCGTAGGTCTCCTTTTTTAGAGACAAAGAAGAACCCAGCCCCGGCTGGTGAGGAGGATCTACGGATATGACCCTTTCTGAGAGCATCCTTAATATATTCTTCCAAACAAAGATTTTCCTGGGGGGACAAGGCATAGACTCCTCCCTTGGGAGGCATAGTCCCTGGTAATAAGTTTATAGTAGTCATAAGGTCTATGAGGAGGTAACCCTTCTGACTGGACCTTATTAAATACCGCTTTCAAATCCATATACTGCGGCGGAATTTGTGTGGTCAAGGGAGGTGTAACAGGAACATTAATGGTACCAATAGGTTGTGGGATTTGCTTAAAGCAAACACCTTTGCATCTCTCACCCCAACTCACAATCTCTCCTTCAATCCAATCCAAACGTGGATTGTGTTTCAGGAGCCAAGGGAAACCGAGTATTATCGGAACTGTAGGTGAAGATATGATTTGAAAGGTCATTTCTTCAGAGTGAAGAATACCCACTGAAACAGTGATTGGCAGAGTTTCGTGTGTGATGAAAGGCTGGGTAAGAGGCCTTCCATCAATGGCCTCGACTGCTATAGGTTTCTCTTTTTGTCTTAAGGGCAGGAGATGTTTTGCAGAGAATTCTTTGTCTAGGAAATTCTCCGCTGCCCCAGAGTCAATCATAGCCTCACACTGAACAGTAGTGTTCTTAATTAACCCCTTAAGGACCAAACTTCTGGAATAAAAGGGAATCATGACGTGTCAGACACGTCATGTGTCCTTAAGGGGTTAAAAGACAAGGTTACTTTGACAAGGAAACGGTTCTTAGTCAATTTAGGGGACATATACATCACACCTAAGGTCGGTCCCCGTACGTGCCTTAGGTGTGCAAGTTTTCCGGCCGAACCGGGCATGACGATCTTAGATGTCCCTTCTTGCCACAATACATACATAGCCCCTCGTTACGTCTGTGTTGTCTCTCTGCCTCAGTGAGTTTAGCGCTACTCAATTGCATGGGTTCAGGTTCTGGAAGAGGCGTTTGGCTACTCACCACTGGGTTAGAGAAACGAGGAGCTATGGACAAATTAGAACGTCTGTTACGTTGTTTGTTTTTCTCTCTGAGCCGGTTATCAATGTCTATCATGTAGGCAATAAACTCATTAAGATTAACCGGAAGGTCTCTAGCTGCGGTCTCATCTTGTATACTCTCAGCTAGACCTTCAGGGAAAGCAGCCACCAGACCACTATTGGTCCAATCAACCTCAGACGCCAATGTCCTGAACTCTATGGCATAATCGGCTACAGAACGACTGCCTTGCTTGATTCTCATAAGGGCTTTGGCAGCGTTCTTCTCCCTGCCTTTAGGTTCAAACGTAGCCTTAAAAGCTGTAAGAAAGGCACTGTAATCACGGGCTACTGCGTCACCACTTTCCCATAAGGGGTTAGCCCAGGTCAAGGCTTTACCAGTTAATTGGTTCATCAGATAGCCTATTTTAGATCTATCTGTTGGGAATGAACCTGGGGAGGTCTCAAAGTGGTATTCAATTTGGTTTAAAAAACCTCTAAATTCCTTAGAATCACCTCCATAACGAGGGGGCGGTGACAGGGTTATGGACGGTGGTTTATGTGGTACGGGAACCACTACAGGTGGCGGAACCACAGGTGGTACAGGAGGGACCTCTAAATAGGCAGTCCTCTGGAGCAAGGTCTGAAATGCCTGGGCAAATTGGTCTAACCTGTGGTCCATATCCTCCACCCTATTTTCACAGGCGATCATATGTTTGCATAGTTCTGCAAGATCCATGGCCATGTCGTAATGTCACGACTAGTAATGTGGTCCAGCACGCAGAAACTATGTAAACATATACATAAGTAAGAAAAGGAAAATAACAGGATAGAGCGTAAACCGGACCTTAGAATGGCCGGACTAATACGCTAGAGATAGAGAATGGTCAAAGGGAAAGCAGAGGTCAAGGAAGCCAGAAAATACTCAATACCGATAAAACAAGCCAAGACAGGGAAACCAGAGATCAGGATAACCAGGGAAACGCCAAGGATCAGGATACCAGGAAATCAGAAACACGAAAATAGCACTCTCGGGAAACCAGGAAACTGAAACCACGACAGGGCAAAGTACTGGGGTGAATTAGGGGTTTAAATACCCCTCTCTAAGCTATGATTGGCCAGAGGGCGACCTCTGACCCCAGAACGTGCGTGTGCGTTGACGTCACGCACACGTTAGTATAATTCTCGGGGGCGGGGCTATCCATAGACGCGACCACGTGGTCGGCGCCATATTGGATTCGGGCGTGATGCCCGGAAGAACTAAGTGCGCGGTTCCCGGCTCGCCGACGAGCAGGTAAGCTCGTGTAGTCGGTGCGGTCGTGCCGGTCGGGCACGACCGCGAGGCTCGGCGGGCCGGTGACCGCAACACTAGAATAATAGATGAACATAACCTGTGACCTCTCAGACGCACCCAACCCATAAATGACTATGTGTCACTTCTCGTAGACTTCATCACGCAACAATCTATAACATATACCTTAGCAACTAGTAAACTGTACCTAGCCTGTGGTAACCTTACCAAACCTAACCTTAAACGTTTGATAAATCATCTACTAACAAAAAAATGTGCAGATTTAACAATGCTGCTTCACTGTATCATCCTGTACCAAATATTGCCTGTTTATGCTGTTGTGGCATACCTGAGCAGCTTGTATTTTACGTTTGCACTACAAAAATAAAGAATAAAAAAAAAAAAAAAAGAATAAAGTCACACAGCACACCTTGTGGAACAGATGTCTGAGATCAGTGCCACAAAGATGCCAATGGAATTTGTCCTTTTTTCCCTATGGGCAGAAACAACATCCATCTGAATAATGGTGAAATTCCTACTGAAAACACACACACACACAAAATGAGCGGCAGAAAGCAAGATTTCCCTGCACCACTTCTTATGACTATAAATCTGTTCTTAGATACCAGATGGCCTAAAAGTGCCATATGGTATCTGAGCTAAGAAAAGCCTTGAATAGGTCCCCATAAACTGTTCTTCTTTTGGTAGAGTTTCTATTACCTTTTTCATAAAAATACCCTGGATTTCCCTGAAAAATACTGAAGCCGTACAGCGAGAATGCACAGTTACACACAAAAGAAAATACTTGGAGGTAGGTCGCTTAACTTCAATTAGTGGCCTCTTTTTATAAAAGAAAGATAGGATCTAGCTGTTTGTGGAGGTGTTGTACCATTTGAGAAAAACCCTAGAAGCCATCATCCCACCTGGCATGGAATTATAGTCTATGATCCTTTTACTCAGAGAAGTTCCTTTTCCCCTTGTTCTTAAAGTCAAAATAGATGGCTATTGTTTCTTCAAGAAGTGGGTCTACTTAAGGAATCACTATAAGAGGCTCTGTTACTGTAGAAGAAAGTTTGTTCCACTTTTTCTTACTTCGAACTTCTGGTAAAACTTCCCTTCTGCTGTTTGAGCAAGTCATCTAAATGTTACCCCCAACAGTCTTCCCTGTTCAAAAGGTATATCACAAAGGAAGTATTTAGAAGCTGAATCTGCTGACCAGTTTCTGAATCACTCTGCCTTACTTGCTACATTAGAGAGACTTTTTTTTAGCAGAAAGATTGAAAGTTTCTGATGAAGAAACTGCCAGGAAGTCCGATACCATTCTGATACTCTGCAACAGATGAATAGTAAATTCATACAATGAAAGCCAAAAACGTTGCGCCTTGGCCATGGATGTTCCTGCAAAAGTAGAAAACCTGGTCTGTCATCCGGCGTTAACCCTCTCCCCACCATGACGGACCAGGTCCGGCATCCGGCGGGAAGGGGTTAAAGAAATTGACACTTTATTTAAACTGTTTACTCCCTCTTGCTTTTTAATCAGATAACAGGTGCAGTACTGTTACAAATCGTTATTTGTAACTGGCCCTTTAAATGGAACATTGCCCTGCTTCCCTGGATTGTGGAGGAGCCTAATGGCCAGCCTCCTGCCTCATGACTATGGCCCCTGGAAGATTGTGCCCCTGAAAATGTATTGACTTTTATTGGTGTGTATGGCCCTTTAAGATTCCCATACAAGTTATATACTGTTTTTTTCACGACAAGAACGGCTTTCTTTACATACCAGTATATATATTATGTCATATATTGTATTTAAAAAAAATAATAAAATATGGTGAAAAAAAAAAAAAAAAAAAAAACTTGTTTTTGGACTTTTACTTGAAAAATCTTTTACTTATCTACAAAAGCTAATGAAAAAAACTGCTAAATAGATTCAAAATTTTGTCCCGAGTTTAAAAACACCCAGTGTTTACATGCTTTATTGCTTTTTTTTGCAAGTTATAGGCCTATAAATACAAGTAGGAAATTGCTGTTTCAATATATATATATATATATATTTTAAATGTATCAATAGTGACATTGTTACACCGTTATCTGTCATAAATCCCCTAAACACACCTAACATGTACATATTTTTTAAAGTAGACAACCCAGGGTATTCAAAATGGGGTATGTCCAGTCTTTTTTAGTAGCCACCTAGTCACAAACACTGGCCAAAGTTAGCATTTATATTTGTTTGTGTGTTAAAAATGCAAAAAACGCTAACTTTGGCCGGTGTTTGTGACTAAGTGGCTACTAAAAAAAGCTGAACATACCCCATTTGCAATACCTTGGGTTGTCTTCTTTTGCAAATGGTATGCCATCATGGGGCTAATTCTCATTCCTTGGCTACCATACGCTCTCAAAGGCAACCTAACCAATCTGACAAATTTCAATAAAAAAAAAAAAAGTAAAATCAAGCCTTATATTTGACCCTGTAACTTTCACAAACACTATAAAACCTCTACATGTGGGGTACTGTTATACTCAGGAGACTTCGCTGAACACAAATATTAGTGTATCAGAACAGTAAAATATATCACAGCAATAATATCCTCAGTGAAAGAGCTGTTTGTGTGTGAAAAATGCAAAAAACTTCACTTTCACTGACAATATCATCGCTGTGATATGTTTTACTGTTTTGAAACACTAATATTTGTGTTCAGCGAAGTCTCCCGAGTAAAACAGTACCCCCATGTACAGGATTTAGGGTGTCATTGAAAGTTACAGGGTTAAACACAGTGCTAGCAAATTAAATTATCTGGACTTTTGGCCTGGGTTGGCAGGCAGGTCCCTCAAATTGCAATCATTAAAATTACTTAATTAGGTAAAAATATTACAAATATGCACGTAGAATTTTAATATATATACATATTTATATATTTGACGTCTACGTGTATATTTATGAAATTATGTATGTAATTATGTATGTGGACATATGTATATTTCGTATTATTTTTATTTATTTATACATAGATATATATATATCATTACATTCTAAGTGTATTTTGATATAAATATATATATATCAATATCAAAATACTGTTAGAATAAAACTGAATATATATATAATTTTTTTTTAATTATTAAAAATTATTTTTATTTTTTGTTATTTATTTTTATTAACATATTATTTGTATTTTATAATAATATATATATACCATATATATAGTTATTAAGTTATTATATATATTGTATATATTCGTGTGTAATTTAAATATAAGTGTATTTTTATAATTATATACGTATATATAAATATAAAAATACACTTAGTGTGACATTATATACCGTATATACTCGAGTATAAGCCGAGTTTTTCAGCCCATTTTTTGGGCTGAAAAACCCCAACTCGGCTTATACTCTAGTCAAGGTCTGTATTATGGCAATTTGCATTGCCATAATACAGACTGGGGGGAGAGCGGGGCTGGCAGAGCTGTAACTTACCTGTTCTGCAGCTCCTGTCAGCTCTCTCCTCCTCTACGCCGTCCGGTCAGCACCTCGGTCAGCTCCCAGTGTAAGTCTCGCGAGAGCCGCGGCTCTCGCGAGACTTACAGTGTAAGCTGACAGAAGAGCAGAACGGACGGCGCAGAGGAGGAGAGAGCTGACAGGAGCTGCAGAACAGGTAAGTACAGCTCTGCCAGCCCCCCTCTCCCCCCCACTGAACTGCCACTGGACCACCAGGGAAGGAGAGCCCCCCTCCCTGCCATATATCAAGCAGGGAGGGGGACGAAAAAAAAATATATAAATAAAATAAGAAGAAATAATAAAAAAATAATACTAATAATAATAATAAACAAAAAAAAGGGGTATAAGGACCACTATGGGAGGGGGGGTATAAGGACCACTATGGGAGGGTGGGGGTGGGTTAAGGACCACTATGGGAGGGAGGGGGGTATAAGGACCACTATGGGAGGGAGGGGGGTATAAGGACCACTATGGGAGGGAGGGGGGTATAAGGACCACTATGGGAGGGAGGGGGGGGATAAGGACCACTATGGGAGGGGGGGATAAGGACCACTATGGGAGGGAGGGGGGGGATAAGGACCACTATGGGAGGGAGGGGGGGGATAAGGACCACTATGGGAGGGAGGGGGGGATAAGGACCACTATGGGAGGGAGGGGGGGATAAGGACCACTATGGGAGGAAGGGGGGGGATAAGGACCACTATGGGAGGGAGGGGGGATAAGGACCACTATGGGAGGGAGGGGGGATAAGGACCACTATGGGAGGGAGGGGGGGATAAGGACCACTATGGGAGGGAGGGGGGATAAGGACCACTATGGGAGGGAGGGGGGGATAAGGACCACTATGGGAGGGAGGGGGGTATAAGGACCACTATGGGAGGGGGGGGTTATAAGGACCACTATGGGAGGGGGGGGTTATAAGGACCACTATGGGAGGGGGGGGGGGTGGGTTAAGGACCACTATGGGAGGGAGGGGGGTATAAGGACCACTATGGGAGGGAGGGGGGGATAAGGACCACTATGGGAGGGAGGGGGGGGATAAGGACCACTATGGGAGGGAGGGGGGGGGATAAGGACCACTATGGGAGGGAGGGGGGGGATAAGGACCACTATGGGAGGGAGGGGGGGATAAGGACCACTATGGGAGGGAGGGGGGGGATAAGGACCACTATGGGAGGGAGGGGGGATAAGGACCACTATGGGAGGGAGGGGGGTATAAGGACCACTATGGGAGGGAGGGGGGGTATATGGACCACTATGGGAGGGATGGGGGGGGATAAGGAACACTATGGGAGGGAGAAGGGGGATAAGGACCACTATGAGAGGGAGGGGGTGGGATAAGGAACACTATGTGAGGGGAGGGGGAAGTAAGGACCACTAGGGGAGGGGAGGGTAAGGACCACTAGGGGAGGGGTGAGTCAGGACCACTGGGGGGGGGGGGTGAAGGAACACGGGGGTGGGGAGGTAAGGACCACTGAGGGAGGAGGAGGGGAAGTCAGGACATATGGGGGGGGGAGGGGGCGGCAAAAATTTTTTTGCCTACGGCGGCAAATATCCTTGCACCGGCCCTGCACACACTGCATTCACACACTGCATTCATACACACACACACTGCATTCATGCACACACACACTGCACTCATACACTGCACTCATACACACACGCTGCACTCATACACACACACATACGCACACACTGCATTCATTATACACACACTGTAAATAAATATTCAATTAATATATTTTTTTTAGGATCTAATTTTATTTAGAAATTTACCAGTAGCTGCTGCATTTCCCACCCTAGTCTTATACTCGAGTCAATAAGTTTTCCCAGTTTTTTGGGATAAAATTAGGGGCCTCGGCTTATATTCGGGTCGGCTTATACTCGAGTATATACGGTATATGATATATATATATACATATATTATATATAGGTATATATAGATATAATACATGTATATATAGCATATATATATATATATATATATATATATATATATATATATATATACACATATTTTTTTTTTTTACACAGATTTTTTTTTTACACTTTATTTTTGATTTTACAGATGCAGGGAGACTGCCTGTCAGCACAGACAGTCCCCCTGCAGGCAGATACACAGACCCCTATTGCGGTCATGTGATCGAGTGATCACATGGCCGTGGGGTCCTGATCTGCCGAGGGGGGACTGCCCGGGCAGACAGGCAGTCCCCCTGGACCGGGAGGAGAGCTGATAGCCGCCGTGGGACCGACGGCGATCAGGTAAGTAGCCCAAAACCGTTATGACGGTTCAGGACCGTCAGCGGTCCAAACGCACGTTTTACCGCTGACGGTCCTGAACCGTCAGCGGTCCTTAAGGGGTTAACTGTTTATCTGAGGGGAGGGAATGTGTGGGCTGCACCAAATGTGTGATTGGTGATTTTATGCCTACCCCTGGGAGTATCCTATTTGCATGTAACCTCAATAAAAGCCAGGCTGGGTGTTCCAGCATCTCAGACCTCTTCTGACCCTCTAACTTGCAGCCTCGACTCATGTTTGTAGGGGACAGCTATAATCACTACAGGGATTGCTATGCTCTTCATACTCCCTTAGCTGTTGAGCTCTTGTAAGAGCTCTTGTTCCTGATCCTGCTTCGCTCTACAGAAGGGAGAGGTTCACCTATTGGAACCTGGAGCCTGGTCGTAGGTCCAGGGCGCAGAGCAGACGGCGAGATACCAGCCCAGCAGCGGTGGTTCGTGGAGTTCGCAGTGCTTATGGTGGCTACGGTGCTGATGGTCCTTTGGTGAGCGCTAGGAGCATCCTTTTCTACGGTCCAACTTCCAGCCAGCCTGGAGGCAACCGTAACAAGTACTTCCTGGTCTAGCTATCTTTAACACTCAAATTAAAAGTTAGCACCTGCCTTGCAAAGATTTCACATTGATTGAACAGACACTTAAAATGACACTCCAGTCACCCAGACCACTTCTGCCCATTGGAGTGATCTGGGTGCCAACTCCCACCACCCTTAACCCTGCAAGTGTAATTATTGCAGTTTTTAGTCCTCCTCGATCTGTCTATCAGACAATTACGACATAAAAAAAAGGAGGAAAAATTATTAAAGGATCACTATAGCCAACATATAAAAGCAAGAAAGACAGGTCCCCCAGCCTTCTTTCTTGCTTTTATATGAACCTCCAATTTAAAAAAAAAAAAAAAGTATTATTTTATCATTAAAACTTGCCTCCGTTCCAGCGTCGAGATCCTCGTCAGGCTGCACCCCCTTTTTCGTCAAAATGATAAAATAGCAGGGCTCAATCAGACGTTTCTCTTAGGGAAGCATCATAGCGATCTGGTGCGCATGGGCGTCTTCGCGCTGCACCAAATCACGCTCTTCATAGAGCGGCATTGAATGAACACTGAGCGCTCTACCGCACATGTGCACATTCACGAACTGAGCTGACAGCTCAGTTCGCTGTCTATGGCTGCCCCCTCCTACGGCAACCCTCCAGCCCAAAGTATACAAACACTATAGAGAAATAATATATATATATATATATATATATATATATATATATATATATATATATATATATATAGTGTTTGTATTAAAAAAAATTATTTAAAATAAATATTGTTAAACATACACACACACACACACTATTTATTTTTCTCTTTCACACACACTCCCTCTAAATATTTAAAAGAAGTGTACTTACTGTTTGAAGTCAGGCGATCCCTGGATCCTCCTGCCTTCAGCCTGTCAGATCGAGCCGACGCTGTGTGCAGGAGATCTTATCTCCCAACTGTCGGCTCTTCATAGCTGACCGGCTCCGTAATTACTACAGGACATAGGAGGCGCGTTCACAGTGCCTCCTATCTCCCGTCTGCTGATAGCACGTTTGATGCTGTGATGGAACGCCTGCCACCCCAACTGGGTGCCTCCGTCGAACGATGCTCCTAGTGCGCGCCAAGGACCATCAGCACCGCACTCAACACCATAACCACTGCCAACCTCATGAACCGTCGCAGCTTGGTTTGGGGTTTTGCCATCCTCCACCCACCCTGGACCCAAGACCGGGCTCCAGCTTCCAGTGGGTGAACCTGCTTCAGAGAGCAGGAACCAGGAACAAGAACAGCTCTTACAAGAGCTAGTGATTATACTCTGGGGAGTATAGTGATTATAGCAATCCCCAGAGTGTAGGTCTACAATCCCCCAAACATGATCCAAGACTTCATGAAGGGGTAAGCAGGTCTGTTTAATGGAAGGCAGCACTCACAATTTATACAATTCCTCAGGCCAGAGGCACACCCCCTGGGCCTGATGGTACACAGGCACACAAAAGATCCAATCAAAACAATGTCTGACACTCCCACATACACAGTAAAATCCCTCCCTTCTATCCTGGAGATAATTGGCTAAAGTAACTGTAGTAAACTCTATCTCTAAGTTACAACTGCAACAAAACACATTAAAATACATAACTTATATTCCATAGAACTGAACCCCCACATTTGCACAGATAGCTTGGATCTGAGCGCTCAATATATCCAAACAGCGCTTAGATCCCATGAACATAGTAAAATCGCCATGGGGTTCAAGTTTTGTGGAAGTCTCTTTTGACCGACCGCACGCATGATTTCATGGCCAAAACATTTTCAGAGAATTTGGATGTGCGGCCGGTCTATTTCCAATGTTAAAGGACCACTATAGTGCCAGGAAAACATTAGTTTTCCTGGCACTATAGTGCCCTGAGGGTGCCCCCACCCTCAGAGCCCCCCTTCCGCCGGGCTCTAGGGGGTGGAAGGGGTTACATTTACCTCTTTCTCCAGCGCCGGGCGGGGGCACCCTCAGGGCACTATAGTGCCAGGACCCATCAGGTCCAGGGGGTGTGCCTCCTCCTCTTCTCTTAGGCTGAATGCGCATGCGCGGCACGAGCCGCGCGCGCATTCAGCCAGTCCATAGGAAAGCATTCTCAATGCTTTCCTATGGACGCTGGCGTCTTCTTACTGTGAAAATCACAGTGAGAAGCGCGGAAGCATCTTTAGCGGCTGCCATTATAAAGATAGCAGTTTCTCTGAAACTGCTATGTTTATAGAAAAAAGGGTTAAACCTAGCTGGAGGGGGCGTGGCCTAGACTCCGAGCAAAATGGACGTCTAAACCCTGAGCTCCTCGCCACCAAGCTCCTAATAGCTATAACCTGGTCGATAACTACAAAATATGGGGCGCACTAAGAAAGCGGACAACCCCCAAACCCCCAGGAGGGCACCCCCAGGCCCACAGTCGGGACCGATGGACGGATTCCTGCAGATCACGCCGGGGCCTACCCACGAGGCCCAACTCACTGCTATGGCGCCAATGTCGCCGGCCTCCACCTCCTCGGAACAAGAGCAGACGACACTAGCCGACATCAGCACGGAAATAAGAAGGCTAGCCGCGGCAATGGTCACGAAAGCCGACCTATATACATTGGAGGCGTCTATCACAGCGACAGTTACATCGGCAGTCGCTGCACTCCAAGCTGAAGTGGATACTCAAAAGGGCCGCATCCACACGCTGGAAGAACAGGCCCGGACCGCACAACAGCAGGCAGCTACGGCAGACACGGCTATAACTCGCCAAGGAACTATGCTACTTAACCTGATGAGGCAGGTGGAAGAACTAGACAACCGGAGCCGCCGCTCCAACATTAGAGTCCGAGGAATGCCTGAGCCAGAAGGTGGAGAAGACGTCGAGGAGAAACTGGCGGGCCTCTTCCGCATAATCCTCGGAGGAGAAGCTCCCGCGGAAATAAGATTTGATAGGGCACACCGTGCCTGGAGACCGAGGCTGCAGGACAGCGACCCGAGAGACATCATCATCTGCTGTGTCCACAATTATGCCCTGAAGGAACGGATCATGCAGGCAGCCAGAGCACGAGCAACGTGGAGATACCAGGGGGCAGAGGTCTCATTCTATCAGGACCTTTCCCCAGCGACCCTGGAAGCGCGAAGAGCTCTGAGGTCGGTTACCACTGCGCTTAGGGGAAGGAATATCCCGTACAAATGGGGCTTCCCATTCAGCCTCCAGGCCCGACACCGCAACGAATGGGTCACGGCAAGGTGTCCCGAAGACATTCCGCTCTTCCTACAACGCCTGGGCTTCCAGCCTATACCCGTTCAGAACTGGGTCCTCGGACTCACTACGCCACTCCAAAGGCCACCCAGAGGCTCACGCAGAGGCCCAGGAGAGAGCAGCCGCGCACCAACATCCGTTCACCCCACTGAACCGGAGGAGTAAGCTACTGCGGGGGAGCGGGGTCTCCTCTGTCCCTGCGGGAGATCAATCCCAGACCACGCGGGGTGGAGATCTGCCATGCCCGGAGAACTATGCCTAAACCGTGAGTTATATTGCCCATTATTGTGCCCTGATATCACATGCCAGCCAAACCGATTACCTGATTTGGGGTGGGGAAAGGGACGGGGAGCCCTGGACTGGGACTACTGGGAACTTCGCCTCCGAATCACTGGGAGCATCTCCTACGGCCATACTGACACTGCTACCTGGCCTGCGAGCTACCAGCCCCTCCACCCCCCATGCCGCAATTGCCCCCTGACGACCCGCACAGCGGAACTGGGTAACGCTTTAGAGGCCTGCTGTGAGAACGGACCCCCTCACCCCACACCCACTGGTACTATCAGGTGGCTATCTGATGGGTGCAGCCTTTCGCCCGGGGTAGAGAGGGGCTGGATGGAGCGGGGTCTACTGCTGAAATATCCGACCTCACTCGGAGATACTGGGGGGAGGGAGGCGGTAGGGGGGGGGGGGGGGGCGAGCCATATTCATTACTTATCTAAACGCTCTTACACCACATAGGAATAGATTACTTATAGAATAGATGAAGCATGCCAACTGATTGTTATTGCAGACCCAGTTACTATCGTATTTGCGCTGCTGATAGCACACCCCTGCCCAACCTAGGGATACCCGATAAATGGCGCATGTGCAAAATACGTCCTAGGCCAGGACACGAGCCACATCGATGCATACTGCCTCACCGAGGCACGGGCGGCTACAGGCCGCAAGCGCCCACGAGGAACATATGCTGATCTGTATCTGCATCCTGGACGCATACATCTGGCTTGGGGAAGGCCCGCATAACACTCATAGCCACAAACATAACAACGGCTTAGCGAGAGGTATGCACCTTATCCTTGCCGCGCATCTATGCAAGCGCTATACTCAATGGCCATCCTCCCCCCAACACCCGCCCCTTTAACCTAACCGCCCTACTGCTGACACCGCTCTCCCATGCCAACCACCCATAAGGGCTTGCTTCCCAGACTTAAAGGACCACTCTAGTGCCAGGAAAGCATACTCGTTTTCCTGGCACTAGAGTGCCCTGAGGGTGCCCCCACCCTCAGGGACCCACTCCCGCCCGGCTCTGGAAAGGGGAAAGGGGTAAAAACTTACCTTTTTCCAGCGCTGGGCGGGAAGCTCTCCTCCTCCTCTCCGCCTCCGTTCCTCCCCGTCGGCTGAATGCGCACGCGCGGCAAGAGCTGCGCGCGCATTCAGCCAGTCACATAGGAAAGCATTCATAATGCTTTCCTATGGACGCTTGCGTGCTCTCACTGTGATTTTCACAGTGAGAATCACGCAAGCGCCTCTAGCGGCTGTCAGTGAGACAGCCACTAGAGAATTAGGGGGAAGGCTTAACTAATTGATAAACATAGCAGTTTCTCTGAAACTGCTATGTTTATAAAACAATTAGTTAACCCTAGCTGGACCTGGCACCCAGACCACTTCATTAAGCTGAAGTGGTCTGGGTGCCTAGAGTGGTCCTTTAAGGCAATCCACACGCGAGCACATGTCCCACTAAGTTAATAGTCAGCGGCTTAGACTTAGCTTCAATGATTATAACACGCAAGTGCAGACTATATCCTTGGATAATATACTTAGACAAATGTCATTCGTAACGAAATTGAAGTGTAAAATGTAATGTACATGCCATTGCTCTGACAACATGTGCCTCTGCGCAGGCAATACTGCATTCAGTACCTGTACTTGTTTTCTGTCTACTGTCACATCCAGCTGAAACATGATCTACCTGGCGGAGACCCAGCGGCTGGGCACACCTGATGCTGGCCCCCACAAAACATGCCTTGTGTAAAACGACAGCACGGACAGTCCCATGGGGGGCAGGACGAAATCGCACCCTGAGGCCTGCTACACTAGGCCTGACATACCCGCCCACCGACTGACTAGCTGTAGCCGGGTGGTGACGGGTATCCCAGACCACGCTTCCATGCCCGAGACCCCCCCCCGACCCTTACAGAAATACGGCAGCCAACTTAGCTCTCACCCAGGCAGGCACGAGCAAAACAGACAACCCACTCGCCTTCACGGAGCTCTCTGGGCGGCATGCACCACCCCGAGACAGGGGTAGGGATGCCTACAATCCTCCACGTGGGAGGGGGGATACCACCCTTTCCCCGTAGCAAAACCCACACCTCGACCACTAACACGAGTAATGACTACACAAACAGCAATCACAGAAACATAGCTACACACACGGTGGCTGAGCGATGGTAGACAACCACTCGACTCCACATTACATATATACCAATAGGGCTCAATCACAGGGGCCATTAGACACGACCCTTGTAAGAGGGACCACTCCTTCAGCTTGTGTGTACACTATTACCCTGCGGTGAGACGCCGGCGGGACACCGCTGTTGAATAACCGGTGGGTCACGTCGCGGTCTGCTACCGCAGGCACACAAACTCCCTCCCCGACCGGGAAGGACACCAGACACCAACCCTAGGTGCCGTAACCGTCTCTTTCCTGAGACGCACCATACCACACCCTTCCTACCCACCACTACCCCGCCTCACCCCCTCCCCCACCCGAATTAGGTGCCGGCCGTACCGCCGGGCGCTCGCTTCCACGGACACTGCCGTAGCTCTCGGGGGGTCCGACACCGTTGACCCGACGCATGGCTGTGCCCCCTGCCTTGTGCCCGGCAAGTGCCGCGCAAACACCCAGAGCCCACACGACCTACCTCCCGGACCCATACAAAGTCCTGACTCTGAACTGCAGGGGTTTGAATATCCCAGAGAGGCGAACGCAACTACTCCGAGATCTGCGCAAGGACCGCATCACGGTAGCCTTTCTGCAAGAAACACACTTTAAAGAAGGTTCTGCACCGCCGCTTAAGAGCAGGGACTACCCGACGGGATTCTTCAGCAACCACCCACTTGCAAAACTAGCAGGGGTAGCAATACTCCTTGCGGCAAAGCTTCAATTCCGAGAACTGGATAGACTGATATACCCCCAGGGACGATACCTCTTTTTAAAAGGCGAAATTCAGGAGCGAGTGTACACATTCGCGACATTATACGTGCCGAACTGCTACCAAGCTCAACACATTCGCAGGATCCTGTCCAAACTCTCCTCATTCATGGAGGGAACCTTGATGCTGGGAGGGGACCTCAACACCCCCCTACATCCGTTGCTAGATTCCTCCACAGGACACAGCAGCATCCCACAGGGGGCCCTGAGGAACATACAAACGTCCTTACGTAATCTGAGACTGGTGGACTGCTGGAGGGCAACCCACCCCACAGATAAGGAATATACTCACTACTCGGCTCTTCACAAGCGGTACGCTAGATTAGATTACCTATTTCTGCAACAGGACCACCTCACGAAGCTGCGGTCAGTGGAGATGGCACCGGCCCTCTGGTCGGACCATGGATCGGTTATCATGGTGGTAGACTCACCGCTGATCCGCCCTGCCACGCGGACATGGAGACTGCAAGATTCACTCCTCCTAGATCCAGGGATACGGGAAAAGGTAAGCGAGGAATTGAATAGCTACTTCGACCTGAACACAACGGATGACCTAACAGCCACCACCATCTGGGAGGTGCACAAGAGTCATTAGGGGCACGCTACTCAGCCTGACAGCCAAGAAGCGGCGTGAAACCCGACAACAGATGGCCGATCTCAGAGAAAATTGAGACATTGGAGTCGAAACACAAACGGTCCCAACTACTCTCGACCCACGCTGCACTAATGGAGGCGCGCAGGCTCCTGTGGGACCACATCACCCAAACCCACTAACGCTCAATCAAACGCTCGAAGGCGTTCTTCTACCAACACGCCAACAAGGGTGGCAAATTGTTGTCAAAAATGCTCAAGGGACCCCAAACCTTGGCTCAGGTACATAAGCTCCGTATAACGGATGGTACAATCACCCAACTACCAGACAAGATCGCGACTGAATTCCGGAACTTTTACGCGGCTCTCTATAACATCGCCCCACCCGCCCAACAGACGGGGGAGGGAGACAAACAAAGACGGATAACAAGACTATCTGAGGACATACATCGCGACTAAGCTCCAACCGGACGAAAGGGATGCCTTGGAAGCCCCGATCACAGAGGCGGAGATAGAGGGGGCTATCAAGGTCGCTAAAACGGGACGCGCACCCGGACCGGACGGTTTCACACTGGAATACTATAAAAAATTCAAAACCATACTTATCCCGAAACTCGCTCTAGCCCTCAATGCCCTCACAACAGGAGCCCAGTTCCACCATGAGTCACTTTCGGCTACCATCACGGTCCTCCCCAAACCTGGGAAGAATCCCGAACTATGCGGCAGCTACAGACCAATTTCACTCCTCAATGTAGACGTGAAGCTACTCACGAAAATACTCTCCAACAGATTCCGAAGCTCGTCCACCCAGACCAAACCGGATTTATACCTGGGAGGGAGGCCAGGGACAGCACCCTACGAACTCTATCCATCCACCATCTAGCACGACACCACAAGATTCAGACCCTCCTCCTATCTACAGATGCCGAGAAAGCATTTGACCGGGTTGACTGGTCATTCCTTCTGACCACACTGCGGGAAATGGGAATAGGAGCCCACATGATGCTATGGATCCAAGCACTCTACAACCAACCAAATGCTAGGGTCAGGGTCAATGGCGCACTCACAGACTCATTCCTGATACGGAATGGTACAAGACAGGGCTGCCCATTGTCCCCAATGCTCTTCGCACTCTCTCTGGAACCTCTCCTAGAAGCAGTTCGGCGGTCGGATGACATACGGGGCTTCCCATGGCAGAACTCCACTCACAAAGTGGCCGCATATGCTGATGACCTCCTATTCTACATCGTCGAACCGGAAAAAACGCTACCTAGCCTGATGACACTACTGGAGGACTACGGACAAATATCAAATTTTACATTAAACACGACAAAGTGCGAAGTACTAAACCTCACAATACCTACCCCAGAAGCCGATACCTTGAAAAGCCAATATCCCTTCCGATGGTGCTCGTCCCACATGCGATACCTTGGACTAGCTCTCACCGCGGACATGTCAGAACTATACCAGATGAACTACGTACCCCTTCTCCAACGGATTCTACAGGATCTGAAGAAATGGACATATCCCCACATATCCTGGCTGGGTAGAATAGCGGTACTGAAGATGAACGTGCTCCCCAGGATACTTTACTTATATCAAACGATGCCCCTGGCCTTACCAGCGGCTTTCTTCTCCTCGCTACGCACTGCTATGATCAGATATGTCTGGAACGGACACCAAGCAAGGATCCGCCACGACATCCTCTGCCTCCCGAGACCCTGGGGTGGCCTAGCATTACCAGACATGCGCAAGTACCATCAGGCGGCCATCCTGCAGAGGATTCTAGATTGGCATACAAACCTACGCCATAAACAATGGGTTACACTGGACAAAGGACACCTTCACCCAGACTTGATTCCGAGAGTGTGGAACACGGGGGGCTCGTCGCCCACCGTCCTCGACCCCACCTCTACCGTCGCTCACACGCTGAAGGTCTGGGACCGTCTCAGGGGAGCCACCCACGTGTCCCCGACTCCGAGCCCACTAATTCAAGTCCAGAATAACCCCAAAATAGGAGGGGGTATATCCCCACAAGCATGGGACTTCATTGCCAAGGGCGAACACATCCCCATACATCGTGCGCTAGCTAACGCGAACCTGAAACCACTGCGGGAATTGACTGACAGATCTCCGGCATCAATTATACAAACTTTTCGCTACGCACAACTCAAAAACTTATATCGGACTCTCCCAAATAGGGACGCACTACACCGGGATCTCACATGGTTCGAGAACCTTTGCGACAACAAAACTGCCCCTGATAAAGCCCTCTCCCTCCTCTACCAGCATCTCCTGGTTGGACGACTCTAAACCAAAAGCGCACACAAGAGAAGCTGGGAGCGACTGCTGGATATGACATTCACTGAGGCCCAGTGGGAACAGATATTGATCCTACACCATAAAAGCTCGCCCAGTACCTATTACCAGGAAATAAACTTCAAACTTCTAACCCAGTGGTACAAAACACCTGACAAATTACATAGAATATTACAGACGACACCGAACGTGTGTTGGAGGTGAGGCACGGGTCCAGGAACGCTTACGCACATATGGTGGGATTGCCCCCTCATCACACCGTACTGGGAAGGGATATAGCGAGAAATCGAGGTAATACTAGGGGATACGGGCGAATTCGACAAAAAACTGGCCCTGCTCCACTCCACGCCCACCCCCATCGGAACATATCAGAAATCCATACTCCGACACCTCCTGAATGCAGCCAAAGCCCTGATCCTGCGGTATTGGAAACAAACTACCATCCCAACCATACCGCAATGGCTGGATAGAGTGGATGAGATATACACAGCGGAATCAGTGCAGGCCACGCTAAGAGGCATGGAAGAGAAACACACGGACAGGTGGCGCCCATGGCTGGTCTATGTTGCGGACCGGGCGGCGGGGGGACACGCAAGACCATAAACGGTACGGATGAGAGGCCGGTTGGAAGACCGCCCCACAATTTGGCCTGGAAAACCCGCGGTGGAAAATGGAACGACGCGCCCCGGGGGGAAACGGCCCGGGTACCTCCCCTTAAACCCCCCTTCCCCCCCATCTTGATCAAACACGGTCTGAGCTGACCACTCCCACAACTAGGATACTATCACACACCCCATACCCACTTGACACTGCACTAATCGTCCACCCCGACACACACAACATATAATACGAAGGACAGAGGCGGGGATACCACACCCCGCTCCCGAAAGACATGAATAGCACACTAGACATTACTAGCTACCGCACTCGAAGACTGTCATACACCACTCCGATTACAGGGATGATGCTACTATGCAACTTCCGAAACACATACTGTACCAGCCGCACATCCTCACAAATCTGTCTCCACGCTATGACCCTACACACCCTTACCATTGATTTATTAAGAGGTAAAAATGATATTTTATTGCAAGAATCAGTATCCTTTTTATGTCAGAACCTAACCAGCCTTTGCAATAGCAGACTGGCATTGCATACTGTTGCCTAGGTCCTACAATTGTCCCAAAGTCCTTTTCATTTAAAGTTATCCCTAACTAAACCCCATTTAAAAACGATTACTCCAACCACTGTGGGTTCAGTGATTTGAAGGGATTATGGTGGAAAGAAACAATTTGTAAAGAGTTGTAGCTTTAAAACTCTGCACTTACGGAGTTGTTAAAAAAAAACAAAAAAAAAAAACACGTGTATTCCTCACACTAGACTGTTTAGGTCCGGAGGCTCCTTAGATCGCTTCGAAAAGATGCGTTTACTCACTTTTTTCAACACACCACAAGAGTTTCGCTGTGGCTTGCCCCGCATTGCTCCACCTCCATGGCTGAGATCAATCTTAATAATCTCAGCCAATCCAATACTTTCCCATATGAAAGCATTAGGAGGCTATTGCGCATACAGTAGCTCATCTACTTGTCAGTCATGAAAACCTACTTGTCCTGACTTCTAAACACACAAAAAAAATTCAAATAGAAAAATTGAAGCTCTGTCTAAAGTCGTGGACACCGACAGGGTTAGTCAGTAATCTCCAAATTTGAGCAAATTTAATTTATAATGGAAAAATACAAAACCAGACAATTTTTTTTTTTTTTTTTAAATCTCCAACTCAGCAATAGTAACTTTTCTTGTCACTTGGATTAAAATTTGTAAAAAAAAAAAATTCAATTTTTTTTTAAAAAATGATGTGCTGGTTAGTGCTCTGCTTTTTACCACCTCCTGCTCAGCTTTCTGCAGCTAGGGGGCTATGATACTTGGTGGTCCAGTGGCGGTTAAACTCCATTGTGGTCCAAGAGGGATTTAATTCCCTAGTGATACAAAATGGGAGCGTGTGGTCTACACCTCTGGCAGGTGCATCCCCCCACCTTCCAGCTCAGCACTCAGTGATGAGTCAGAGCACAGGCTCTTGGCTCTGCACTCAGAGTGTCTGTACAGTCTGTACTACGCAATAGCTTTGCAGACCACACAGTCCTTGCTCTGGCCCCCCCAGATCACTCTGTAACAGGTAAGGAAAAACAAACTGCCTGCCTGATGCGGACTAAGTGCCCCTGGCATAAGGTGATTTGAACTCCACATCCTGGATAATATTTGAAGGGAGTGATATATTTTTCAAGGATGGTATGTTCCCTTTCTTAAATAGCACAGTAACATATACAAAAGAATACCACCATTTGAAATACCCAAGGGTGTCTACTTTTCAAAAATATATGATTTGATGGGGGTAAATTACATTTTCCGGCTTCAAAAATTTCCCAAATAGGGGGGGCGGAGCCTAGCTTCCAAGCTGAACAGACGTGCAGAAAACAAGCTCCTGACCAAAACTGCCATTTGGGAAAAAAAAAAAAAATCTCGAGCACGTCTTCGCTCTGGAGGACATCAAGCATAGAGGGGACACCCGGGGGAACATTTTAACACCCGAATCAAGTTTGTCACTAACCGGGAACCCTGAAACCCTGCCGAGGCCTACCTGGGACCGAAACGGGGAGAGGCGGCCGCTCTCCTCGCTAGAGCATAGGCCTACAAACTGCTCTCACCTCCCGACTCCTACCCCCCCCCCTCTGGACCGGCGGGGCTCATCCCGGTCTAAACAAGGCGACTGGACCACAAGCTACTAAACTAGAGCCAAGAGGCCAGACCGGGGAAACCTGGTGAACCGCGCGGCACCTTAAGATGGCCGCCGCAACGCAATCCCAGTGCATCCCTGCAAGCCAGACAGACCAGAGCTGGAGGCCTTTGAGGCTCGCTTCAACGCTATTTGCCAAGCCTTCTGGGACCGCATTGCACAGCGAGAATCCCTGACTACACCGTCCGAGATGGAACCCACCCGCCAGGTAGCAGCGGACTCATGTCCATTTTCTGGGCTGGGAGCCCAACTGGAGAAACCTCCAGGCCGCAGTCCAAATACCCGCGGGGCAGACCACGAGTCGGAAACCCCAGGGACCCACGATCCAACCACACGTCGAAGGTGGATCCACGGACAGAGGGCGCCAGCTCCCAAAACAGCCCGGAGCCGTATGGACGGGGACCCGTTCCGCTACACACAACATCTATACTGCGAGCAGGGCAACCCACACTCCCGCATACCGGAGAAAGGCATCGATATGGCCGACCGGGAACCAGATCTTCCACGGTGGCATGCAAAGGGAATTGGCTGAGGACGGCTAATTATACACTTAATGGCCCATCTACTAAAGCCTAACACCGGTCTGGACTCTGACAAACCCAATGTGGACACTGTTAACCTATTAATAAGCGGTATTTTTCCTTGTCCACTGCGTAACCCTGTATTAGCATGTATACCTGTCTTACACCTAACCAACGCTGTAGCTTCAAGCAGATAAGCCAACTATTTTACATTTTAAGTGGTGCTGACGCTTTCTAGCATAACCAACTGTTATTAGTTTGACTAGCATCTTCACTGTAGGCAACTCGTGACTTACCCTCTTGTATCTAAAAACATAAAATTGTGCATTGTTCCGATATACCCCATTGTTACCTATGTTTTGAATCATGCAAGTGGACTGCCTTTGGGGCACCACATGCCTGTATATTATCTTAAAATGCACTGCAAAAAAAAAAAAAATTAAAAAAAAAAATGTCCCAAATAGGACATGCATGCATGATGACCAGCTGTGAAAATTCCAAATTGGAAAACTGGAATGCGCACCCTCCAAATAAGGTCTTTTAGCCCCCAGAGAACACAACACATCGGTGGTATCCCTGTACTCAGGAGATGTTGCTGAACACATATCTGGGTGTTCATGGCAGTCACCCTTAAAGTTCTCCTTAAACCCTTAAAGTTCTCTGTACATTCTTAAATTGCTATGCGTGTCAAAAAAAAAAAATCACCAATTTTTTTTATTTGACAGATTGGTGGTAAAATGGTTGCATGAAAAGAGTCTAAATACCCCAACCTTAGGTTGTCTTCTTTTAAAAAATATATACATGTGAAGAGTTTTTAGGGATTTCTGACAGATATCAGTGTTACAATGATAGTTCTGTTATAGGACTACTATAGGCACTCAAACCACTTCCACTTAATGAAGTGGTCTTGGTGCAAGGACCATCTAGTGTTAACCCTGCAGCTGTAAACATAGTGTAAACTGCTATGTTTACACTAGGGTTAATCCAGCCTCTCTAGGGGTTGTCTCACTGACAGCCGCTAGAGGCGCTTCCGCGCTTCTCACTGTGAAAATCACAGTGAGAGAAACGCTGAACGTCCATAGGAAAGCATTGAGAAATAGTTTCCTATGGACTGTTTGAATGTGCGCGGTCTTGCCGCGCATGCGCATTCGGCGTTGACGTCGGCAGAGGGAGGAGAGTTCCCCAGCGGGAGCCCGGCGCTGGAGAAAGGTAAGTGTTTAACCCCATCAGCTTTCTTCAGCCCAGCAGATGATATGTGAACTTAGTGCCTAAATGAGGGGTTGCCAATAAGACGTAGTTGTCCACTAAGGTTACCTGAAGTATGTTGCAAAGGCCCGTAGATGGCTTTGTGTGAGGACTATGCATAAGAGGTTGAGAGAGGCCCAATGTAGTTTCAGTGGTACTGGGAAGTAATGCAAGTCTGAGTGGAATTGATGGGGTAGGGTTGGTGGTTTATTTAAGTTGTAAATCAGTTGAAAGCTGCGGTTTATGACAGCGTAGTCATAACTGAAATATGGTCATACTGATATCACGCCGCAACTTTCAGCGTAACCTATGATCGTAGTAGGGTCTACCCTGAGAACATGATAGAGGTGCTGAAATGCTATAACTAAATATACTATGTACCTGCTGAGTCCCATTACCTGAGGGCAGACGTACAGGACACAATTGCCAGGAATATAGGCTGAGACCTGTGGTATGCAGGGTTTCTGTACTGACCCAAGACCATGAAGGTTATAACTGTACTGATGGATAATTTACTCAGTCTTGTGTCTCTGGCCTTAAGGACCACTGAGATATCGCCCTAGTTGTATGAGCAGTTCTTTAAGATGATGGCTTATTAGTATTACTGGGTTGGGAAATGGGAAGGGGACGGATTATTGGTTGCGCGTGGTTCTGGTGTTGCGACTGGACAGCTACGGGCTTCCAGTCTATTGTGAACTACCCCCTGGATGTTACTACAGAGTTGATCATGGTATGCAGGTTGGCATTGCTCGTGCCCTATGTGCCTAACCCCGCATCTGAACTCTTAGCCTAAATAGTTCTGCTTTGCGGCAGTAGCTGGAAAGGGTATGCTGCCCTGCGTAATTCGGCCGTCATTCGTTGGATGGTCCATGTTCTAATTGAAGATGAACTGCCTGTGGCCCTTTTACGTGTAGGGGTGGCTGTCCTAGTAGGAGTACTTGGCCTAGAAATGTCATCTCCTTCTTCTGGAACTTGGGACATATTGAAATATATATATTTAGGAATCATGAGTTGCCCTTGAGGGTATATACACCGTTGTTTTAACTAGTGCCGAAGTGGCGAAACAATTAGTTAGACTGGTGACAGGTGAGTCCCTACTAGTTGCCAAGTGGCTGGATCTGCTCTACATATGGTTGGCGCGAGGGGGTAATCTGCTGGATGTGGTTTAATGAGAAATGAGTCGTTAATCTGAGGAGGGGTTGTGACGAGTGATGCCCTTGCTATGCAACATGCGAGGCGTCTAGCTACGATTTGGCCCGAGGGGCGCATTACCTCTTTTGTAGAGGATGGGTGCTGGCCTCGCGGGACCTCTAATTCTATGGCCGAAGGGACCTGTGGGAAGTACCTAGGTGGCCATACCCATTCATCTATGGATTGACTCTTTAACCAATTCTAGTTTAAGGAAGCGGGTGCAACGTATCTGTAAGACAAATGTATGCTAGGTTAGTTCTGCAGTATTTTAAAAACCCTGCCAAGGAGGGAGGCCTAAACCAGAATGATGGATGACAGAATGGAAGGAATTGGGTACATATGAGTATGAAATGACACTCCACCTGCCAAAACCGCAGCGTTAATTCCCTGAGAACAAGCCACCCATACCTTTAGATGAGGTATGAATGGTTTGTCATGTATACTGTTGTTCTGACGAGCCAAGTATGCCTAAGCTTGGAGTATTGAGTCTGTAACACAAGTCAGCATCAGGTTATATGGTTGGCAAGTGTCTGATCAGTACTGATTGTTTGCAATTCCTTGCTGATATTTAGCAATAAAACATGAACAACTATAATGTATGACCGTTACAGACAACAGTACGTCCAAATTGATAGTAACACAACACTCTTGACCCATGTCTATGTCTCTGACTACACAAGAAGACCGGTTATGGGGAAATAAAAATTTCTTGAGCTCTGATTATTCTTTACGCACAAAACGGACCTATAGAACAGAATGATGAAATACTGAAACAAAATGAAAAAATGCTAAATGTTGAACAAAAAATAGAAAGACCCTTGCCACTAGTATTGCGCGTACGTTTGGTTAAGGTAGTTAACCTGTCGAGCAACTCGTATGGTTAAAAGAAAGCAGACATGCAGCAAGTTTAACAGGACTACATGTCTTCCAAGTGTGACAGGGCTGTCTATACCTCCTGTGGGGGGAAAAAAGCAGCAATACTAGTACTTGTCTCCTATTCTGGTTCCCCCTATTTAGAGACCTCTTACCCCTATGAGCGGCGGGTTCTGTGAACCGTGCGTTGGGTTCTATGACTAGTGCGACTGAGCAGTGGGGTGTGCTCTGAATAGCACGGAGGGATGAGCGGTGTGATGCGCTCCGTGGGTCATGTGTTGTGAGCAGTGCTGTGGCTCTACGGTGACCAATAAACATATATATATATATATATATATATATATATATATATATGTGGAATACCTAATATTAAGCCTTACCAGCTTCCATAAGTGTACGTACTGTGATTTGTCATGCCATGGCTGAGAGTGGTACTCCGCCAGACAGAGGGTATGTATGAATGCTGGGCACATACCTGGTATTAGAGAGAAATAATCCCCACCATTATTCAAACCTGGTTTAACCATGTACAGAGGTCATTAACTACTTAACATATATTTATAAAATACCTGTTAATAAGCCTTACTGGCCTCTATAAGTGGACTGCAGTAAATATATATATGAATATATAACTATCATTGTGATGTCATAACACTTGTGCCCTATATTCCCATTTTTATAACACAAACATAAGCCATACATGTCCTGTGCCAGGGTTTATATCACTCACTTATGTGGTATTGTGTGCTGTGAGTGATGGTATTTGTGCAGGCCTTGCGCTTTATGGCTGGAAAATAGACAGGCGGCGGCTGAGTAGGGAGCGCGTGGCTAGCAGAACTCCGATCCGGTGAGTGGCTACCCGTGTCAGCTGTGCATGGGGAGGGGGGGCGGGGGGGGCGGGGGTGGGGGGGTGGCGGGAGGGTGGAGCCAGCGAAGTGCCGGTAAGTGAAATGCCAGTGCCCCTGTTATTGGAGGGTGGGGGAGGAGGGGAGAAACAGACCTGTAGGTGCTCTCCGTGCCCCTGGCGATACTGTGGGGGGAGGAGGGGTACCGTGCAATGCTGGAGACCCAGGCGGTATGTTTGATCCCTACTAAGCAATACAGACAGTGTACAGTGTACCCATCTGTACTCTCTGTTAAGCTCAGTAAATAGCCATATGTTCTGGGCGCCACTAGGCCGAAGTTACGACCGGGGATCCAGAGGAGCCTTCCAGTGTGTGCTTCTGTTCTCGGGTAGGCGTTCAGCAGTATGAGTCCCCAGCAGTAGTCAGCTCGTCTGACCAATCACCAAAAGTATGTCTGGCCCAGTAGTTAAGTTAGGTAGGAGAGGGAGTCCCTTTTAAAGGGAAATAGCCCCTCCCACAACTTCAGGCCCAGTCTTCCAATATATATTGAACCAGGGCAATCTGACGACAAGTTGGCTACTGTAAAAAAATCATTCCTGGACACAGAGATAACCTAGACCTGCTTGAATTCTACTACAACAGCAGACTCCATGAGAGAGGCTACATGAAACGTATGTTGGAGCTATGGATGAAGAAGAGACCATAATCTACCCGAACACCAAAGCAGCTGGTTAAGAGAAATCTAGTGTCACAACTGGAAATAAATGGACTACAGAAGAAATCAACCATACACCACAAGGAGGAAGAAATTCCCATCACCACATTCTTACCTGCAGAAAAATGTCAACCTGAATCCATACCCCAAGATGGCATAACAACAGATATAAGGGAAATTATTCTAGAAAAACTAGCAGTCGTTAACCTGCGGACAAGACTACAGAAAACAACCACCAAAACAGCAAACTAGCTGCAGTTAATGAAGCATTGTCCACAATCCCATCCTGCACCATCACATAAACAAACAGGCTCATATATGCCACAGCATTAGTGGTCCTCCAGCTACTTGACTACAAGATCAGGCTAAAAGAGAAGCAATGCCCACCATGGAGACTACGACTGGAAGCCAAGATAAAGAAAGCAAAGAAGGAAGTTCGTAAGCTGGATCAACTTAACCAAGGTGGAAAAATCAAACATATATCCAAGGATATGCCCATACCGGAGGTGCTGGAAACCGCTAAGCAAAGACTAACAGCACTGGCAACCAGACTGAGCAGATACACCAGAGAATCAATGCCCTCTTTACCAAAGAACCATCAAAGGTGTATGCACAGCTACAGGGTAACCACCACATCTCCTCGCAAGACCCACCCTGAGCGGAGACTAAACAGTACTGGAAGAATATCTGGGAGCAAGAACCATCTCATAATACCGAGGCCCAGTGGCTACTAGACCTGAAAGGAGACCACTGCATGCTGCCAGAACAGGAACCAGTCATCATCACAGTCAAAGATATCCAAGAGAGAGCAGCACACATGAAGAGCTGGTCAGCCCCAGGACCTGACATGATCCACAACTACTGGACAGATATAGTTAACAGCGCTGCATGAACGCCTAGCAGCACAAATGAACCAGCTACTAGCAACAGGCTCCCACCCTGACTGGCTAACACAAGACAGAAGAACACAACTACCGACTAATAATCTGCCTCCCCACAACATGGAAACACCTGTCAGGCATCATTGCCTTCAAGATCCAAGGGCTGACCTTGGCTCTCTACAAGGTCAGCAAGACAATAAGAGCCTTCATCAAGGACTTGATGGGCAAGTGGACAACAACTCTAGAAGCCAATTCCAGGACAATAACTCAAGTGAACATCAAATGTGGCATATACCAAGGTGATGCGCTATCCCCAATGCTGTTCTGCATAGGCCTCAACCCCCTAAGCCAGATCATCAAGAAGAATGGATACGGATACAGGTTCAAGAGTGAAGCTACCATCAGCCACCTACTCTACATGGACGACATCAAGCTGTATGCCAAGAATCAGCGAGACATTGACTCGCTGATCCACCTAACTAGGATATACATGTAACGGCACCCCCAGGCATAAAAGGGGTTAACAGCCGTTTAGTAGATCTTCCCTTCCAGAGACACAGGCACAGCTACTGAAGACACCAATACACCGAACCGGAGAAGCATATGAATGCTGTAAACAGCTGAACCAGAACCATACGAATGCTGTAAACAGTCAAACAGGAAAAAACATATGAATAGGTTTACACTCCTAGCAGTCAAACTGGTACAGCATACAGTAAATCTCCCCAAAGACGAGACAGAGCTCCGTGTTGAGGGTCAAGCAGTGGTCTGGTTTAATGTGCGCTACCTGCCCGGTATTTATGCAGGTCTTCCACCTGGTGGACACTCCCCTAGGGGACCAGATGGAAGACTGGGACACAAATGGTAAAATGACCAATCACAGGCATACAGGGTTAAAACACTCCCACAGTACATTACAATCCCTCCCTTCTATCCTGGATATAATTGGGAAGTAATCCAAATATCTCCAAGGACAGAGGCAAAAATCCATTAACCACATGGTTACAGTAAAACACTAAAATACAATAAAATACATAATGTTACATTTGTCACATAAAATATATACATGTAACCTGTTGAAAAACTGTTATTTACCTTTGATTATATTGACTATGTTATAATACTTTGGCTTCGGTACGTGAATACTACATATTTTTCCCGAATGGACTATAAATACCTTGGTTCGTCAAACGAACAACCGACCACCCAGTTCCTGGCGTGTGCCGCCACTTAACCCTTTCCACTACCGAACGGTCGACCACCCGGCTGAGAGCGTGTGCCATCAATTGCTCACCCTGGAAGTTGCAGTTAACCGCAGACTTACTGACGGCCCCAGTATATATCCGTTCGTGCCATTTCTACCGATGGTTAAACTACCGAAAGAGGTAGAACGTTGCGGTTAACCGCAGACTAAGTGGCCCTTCATAGAGGGCTAATTTCGGATACCAAACAGCGACCACATCCAGGCAGAGAGCGGGGATTCGGGCACAACTCTGGCCGGTATTAGTTCCACAAGTTGACGCCGAGGTCCCGCTGCCCATTGTTGCACATAAAAACATGGCCGCCATTTTCAGCCTGCGACCCAAATACACAAACTGACTTTCTTTAGACGGAATACAGCTACAGGTTTGTGGGTTTGAGTCGCTATTCGGTAGATTAGTGCATACGGACCAGAGCTATAAAATGAGTGGTGAAAGTGCCGAAATATCTATGAAACTGTTGGAGTTATGTAATTTTAATGTGTTTTCTGTGTGGAAAATAAACGTGGGTTTTGGGCGCTTGGAGATAATTGTATTACTGTAACCGTTGGGTTCATTATCGCCAAGCTGGGCGGTATCAAATTCAAATGATACATTGTACTCTTATTGGTTGATGCATTGTGCTATCCCTGTATCCCATCAGGTCCAGAGGGGGCTGTCCCTGAACCTGAGAGTTTGCATAAATACCGATCCCGGTGTGCCATTAAAATCAGTTCTTGTTTGACCTCCAAATCACAGCCTCAACTCGTTTTGTGGGGAAAGAGTATCCTAGCTGTCAAATAGATATCGGGATTGTTCTACACTTACAGGATCCTTCTGGATATCGAGACAAAGTGGCTTCTCTCTCTCTCTCTAACCTGGGATCCAGACTTTCCAAGCGGTCCAGCTTCCAGCTGGCCTGGGAGTAACCGTAACATTTGGTGGCAGCGGTGGGATTGTCCTGGAATTCCTAGGAGAGATACTGAACGGATGGAGAGCACTTACGACAAATTGAAACGTACGACCCTAAAGGATTTACTCGAAAGCCGAATTATAATTACCCCTCTGGGTCATCTCGTACTGCCCGGGCACTCTGTGTTAACCAAGAGGCCCCTATGGAGGAATATTTGGGACCACTCCACGAAGCAGATCCTGTATATGCTGCTTCGGATAACCGCCAGCACCATTGGCAGAAGGTATGGCTCGAGGGTCGATCTACTGAGGGTTTAAGAAACACGGGGGCTACCATTACACTGGTCCAGAGCCATTTGGTGCCGGAGCACAAGCGATCAGGACAGACTGTGGCCGCTAGAGTGGCGGGGGGGGGATGTGTACAAAATTCCGACCGCTAAAGTACATCTTGATTGGGGAGTGGGGAAAGGGGCCGTGAACGTGGGCATAATGGATAATTTACCTGCCGAAGTACTACTGGGCAACGATTTGGGCCCCATGACTTCTGCTTACACTCCAGTATACAACAATGAGGCGAATCCAGTGACTACTCGAGCCCAATCCCCGGACGGAGCAAGAACCCTCACCAGTGCGGGAGGCACAGGTAAGACCTACCCAGACGTTGACTGACCCTTTAGGTCCCATACCCTGGGACACCCCAGATGCTTTCGAGACAGAGTCGAAGACTGACCCGACATTACAAAAGTACCGGGAACGAGCAGAGACCGGAGTGGGCAGGTCAGGTAACGAAACCTTTTTATGGAAAAAAGGAAAGCTATATCGCTTGAAGGAGAAAAGGGGGCAGCATAGGCGACAGCTGGTAGTGCCCCACAAATACCGTCGAGAAATACTCAAGATAGGACACGACATCCCATTGGCAGGTCATCTAGCTGTAACCCGCACACTACACCGCATTACTCACATGTTCTTTTGGCCAGGGGTACACGCTGATGTCAGAACTTATTGTAATACCTGCGATGTGTGTCAGCAAGTAGGGAGGAGAGGCGATCACCCTAAAGCTCATCTAGTAAATATGCCCATTGTAGAGCAACCCTTCAGCAGGGTGGCCTTTGACCTAGTAGGACCTCTGGCTACCCCTAGTCCCTCCAGTAAGCGCTACATTCTTACCGTAGTGGACTACGCTACCAGGTACCCGGAAGCCGTCGCCCTATCCAACATCCAAGCGGATACGGTAGCGAATGCGCTCGTTCAGGTGTTCTCCCGGGTAGGATTTCCGAAAGAAATCCTGCCCGACCGAGGCACCCAATTTACTGCCGAATTGACTCAGCAGCTCTGGCAGGTTTGCAAGATTAAGTCTCTCCTGAGCTCTCCATACCACCCCCAGAGGAACGGGCTTTGTGAGCGGTTCAATGGGACCCTCAAACAAATGCTCAAAACGTTTGCTCAAGAATACAGAGACTGGGAACGTTTTCTGCCACACCTCCTATTTGCTTATCGGGAGGTGCCCCAGGAAACGACAGGGTTCTCTCCCTTCGAGTTGCTCTACAGAAGAAAGGTGCGGGGACCCCTAAACCTGATCCACTGGGAGGGAGAGATGGAGACTGACGGTGTCCACATTGTGCTGTACATGCTGGAACTCAGGGACCGAATGGAGCAATTAGCCAAATCAGTGCGGGCTAACCTCCAGTCGGCCCAGAGAAGACAGAAGGTATGGTACGATCGGGGGGCACGAAAGAAAATCTTCACCGTAGCGCAAAAGGTGTTAGTGCTTAAGCCAGTTAAGACTGACAAACTGCAAGCGTCCAGGCAGGGCCCCTACCAGATAGTGGAGAAAAGGGGAGACACAACTTACGTAATAGCTAGCTGCCATGACAGCAATCGTAGAAAGACGTTCCATGTAAACATGCTCAAGGAATATCTTGAGCGACTAGAGAACGTGACAGCCGTATGTTGTCCCCCTCAGGAAGACCCCGACAGTCTACCCATCCCAGATCTGTTAGAAAAAAAGAGTCCCCACGCAGACATAGTAGCTCAGGTCAAGATAGGGGACCGACTTAGCCCCACTGAAAGGGAGCAGCTTAACCAACTCCTGCAGTCCAAAAGCCCCACTTTTTCCCAGAAGCCAGGGTACACTACCTTAACCACCCACCAGGTAGATACCCCGGGACAAGCTCCCTTACGCCAGGCTCCTTACCGAATCCCCGAGGCAGTTAGGACAGGAATGAAGAAGGAGATCGATGAGATGCTCCAACTCAGGGTAATTGAGCCTTCCGATAGTCCCTGGGCTTCCCCAGTGGTCCTGGTGCCCAAGAAAGATAGGACAACCCGGTTTTGCGTAGACTATCGGAGGCTCAATGAAAAGACAGTGACGGACGCTTACCCTATGCCCAGGGTAGACAAGCTACTTGATCGTATAGCCAGGGTAAATTATCTGATCACCATCGACCTCTGCAAGGGTTACTGGCAGATTCCCGTGGCCCAGGAGGCTATCCCCAAGTCGGCATTCGTCACTCCAGCGCTTGGTAGATAGGCTCCTGGATGGCTTCCAGAGTTTTGCTTGCGCATATCTGGACGACATAGCGATCCACAGTGAGTCCTGGGAGGACCACTTAGCTCATGTAGGAATGGTTCTGGATCAGATCCGGGCTGCTGGCCTGACTCTGAAGCCAGAAAAATGCCACTTTGGGATGGCCGAGGTACAGTACCCGAGTCACCGGGTGGGGTGTGGGAAACAGCGACCAGAGCCGGCTAAGATAGAAGCCGTCGCCAATTGGCCCACCCCCACCACTAAGACTCAGGTCCTAGCCTTCCTGGGCACTGAAGGGTACTACAGACTGTTTGTGCCTGACTACAGCACACTTGCCAAACCCTTGACTGACCTGACCAAGAAAAAAAAAAAAAAAAAAAAAAAAACTTACCTCGAGAGGTCCTGTGGTCTCCCCACTGTGAAACGGCTTTTCAGGCTCTCAAAAACGCTCCTGTCTTGGCAGCCCCAGCCCTTAACAAACGTGGTTTGTTTAACCGATGGTTAAACTACCGAAAGAGGCACGAACGGGGACCACCTTCAATCTGGAGTGTGGCAGCAATTAGAACATAGAACGTTGCGGTTAACCGCAGACTAAGTGGCCCTTCATAGAGGGCTAATTTCGGATACCGATCAGCGACCACATCCAGGCAGAGAGCGGGGATTCGGGCACAACTCTGGCCGGTATTAGTTCCACAAGTTGACGCCGAGGTCCCACTGCCTATTGTTGCACATAAAAACATGCCCGCCATTTTCAGCCTGCGACCCAAATACACAAACTGACTTTCTTTAGACGGAATACAGCTACAGGTTTGTGGGTTTGAGTCGCTATTCGGTAGATTAGTGCATACGGACCAGAGCTATAAAATGAGTGGTGAAAGTGCCGAAATATCTATGAAACTGTTGGAGTTATGTATGTTTAATGTGTTTTCTGTGTGGAAAATAAACGTGGGTTTTGGGCGCTTGGAGATAATTGTATTACTGTAACCGTTGGGTTCATTATCGCCAAGCTGGGCGGTATCAAATTCAAATGATACATTGTACTCTTATTGGTTGATGCATTGTGCTATCCCTGTATCCCATCAGGTCCAGAGGGGGCTGTCCCTGAACCTGAGAGTTTGCATAAATACCGATCCCTGTGTGCTATTAAAATCAGTTCTTGTTTGACCTTCAAATCGCAGCCTAAAATAGCTAGTGGGATTGTTCTACACTTACAAGATCCTTTCTGGATATCGAGACAAAGCGGCTTCTCTCTCTCTCTAAACTGGGATCCAGACTTTCCAAGCGGTCCAGCTTCCATCTAGCCTGGGAGTAACCGTAACATAACCCATCCCCAGATAGCTGGGATCTGAGCGCACAAAAGTACCGAATAGCGCTCAGATCCTTTGCACACAGTCCAATCGCCGTGGAGTGTGTTCACAAAGTCTGTTCTCCATACGAACAGACTCCACAGGATGGCTATCTGGGGAAATGCTGTTCATATGGTTTAAACTACCGAATGAACAGGCATCCGGTTAAATGACCGACTGTAGAAGCAAGGAGGCTGACGGCTCAGCGGTGTTCGCGCAAATAAGTGTCCGTTTCCAGTTCCATAGTTTGGGCGCTGAACACAGCTACCGTTCGGGACTTTAAAATGGCCGCCGCCACGTGTTCGTCAAACGAACAAAGGCCACCCAGTATTCGTCAATTAAGCTGCGGTTAACCGCAGCTTCTGGGAGGTCAATTGACGGCACACTCCAGCTCCCAGGTGGTCCAGTCATTCGTTTGTTTGTTCGGTAGATTGAATCTACCGACCACCGGGCAGAAAGGCACAAACAAGCCTTTTCTGCAGGGGAAAATAAGGCTTTTTAACATGGGGCCATAGTCTAGAGGCAACAGGCGGGCAACCAGGCTTCTCCAATGCAATGTGACGAGATAGGTCTCGTCACAATACAGCTAGGACATCGGAATGTCGTTTGGACTAGAGAAGTGCAGGCGGATGATAGCAAAAAGAGGATGATCAGGACAGAAGAAGTTTAAGTTCCAGAAGGCCAAATAGAATATGTAGAGAACAGCTACAAGTACCTGTGGGTACCACAAATGCATGGCAACCATGAGGAAGAGGCAAGGAGGATAGCAACATCCAAGTGCCTCCAAAGAGTCAGACCTGAAGTCCAAGCTCAATGGCAAGAACAAAACCCAAGTCATCAACACATATGCACAACTGATCATCAGGTACCCAGCTGGAATAATAACCTGACCAAGAGAAGAACTGGTCACCATGGATGGCAAGACCAGAAAACTCTATGAATGGAGGATTCCACACGAAATCCAGCACCCAGAGACTGTACAGCTGCCGGAAAGAAGGAGGTCGGGGCCTGATGAGTGCCAATGCCACAGTCCTGGATGAAACACAGAGCATCCACGAGTACATCACGAAGATGGATCCCAAAGATGAACTGCTAAGGGAATGCCTGAGACTTCCACAGATCGAGGATGCAGAAAAAGAGGAGGTTCCTTGGCAAGACAAACCTCTCCATGGGGGGTACCACCAGCAGATAGTGGATATGGCTCACATGACAAAATCCCCCCAGTGGTTAGAAAAGGCAGGACTGAAAGACAGCACTGAAGCACTAATCCTAGCAGCACAGGAGCAGGAACTAAGCACCAGATCACTAGAAGCTGGAGTCTACCACAGATGTTAGCAGGAACAGCATACACGAAGAGACACAACCAAGTCGCTGCGATTGTGTTCAGAAACATCTATACAGAATATGGATTGGACATGCCTAAGTTCAGATGGGAGATACCACAAAGGGTAGTTGAGAATGACAGGGCTAAGATCCTGTGGGACTTCAAGATCCACACAGACAAGCAAGTGCTGGCCAACCAACCAGACATCATAGTGGTAGACAAGGAACAAAAGACTGCAGTCGTGGTGGATGTGTCAATACCCAGTGACTATAACATCAGGAAGAAGGAACATAAGAAGGTGGACAAATACCAAGGACTGAAAGAAGAACTAGAAAGGATGTGGAAAGTGAAGACCGTAATAGTACCAGTTGTGATAAGAGCACTCGCGGCTGTGACTCCCCAGATTCCAGGTGGGACATCTGAGATCGCTGTCCGGAAGAGATCAATTCTAGGAACTGCTAAGAGGACCCAAGAATAAGGAATAAATATACCACCCAGGAGGGGTGAGAAAGGGACGTACTATATATATATATATATATATATATATATATATATATATATATATATATATATATATATATATATATATATATATATATATATATATATATATATATATATATATATATATATATATATATATATATGTACGTCCCTTTCTCACCCCTCCTGGGTACTGCTAAGAGGACCCAAGAATAAGGAATAAATATACCACCCAGGAGGGGTGAGAAAGGGACGTACTAATATATATATATATTAGTACGTCCCTTTCTCACCCCTCCTGGGTGGTATATTTATTCCTTATTCTTGGGTCCTCTTAGCAGTTCCTAGAATTGATCTCTTCCGGACAGCGATATTCATATCAAAATACAGTTAGAATAAAATTTACATATATATTTTTAACATTTTTACAGTTTATTTTTATTACAATGTATACACGTGTGTAATTTTACTCTGTGTACTTTTATATCAATATATGTATATATTAATAAAAAAATTTTTTTAAAAACACTTAGGATGACATTATATATACATATTTAAAAAAAAAAAAAAACACCAGTTCAGTTCAGGCAGTCCCCCTGCTAGAAGCACTGTGGACACCTATGGAAGTGATCGCTCCAGGGGTAGTGATCACTCGGGTGCCCGGCAGTGAGGGGGGGGTATTCCACAACGCGTGAATGTCGAGGCATCGTGCAACACCCTTAAAACGTCTGGAAGCAATTACGATCGTTTCCAGCACTCATATCGGCAGTGGAAGTACAGGGTATGTCAGCGGTCGTTAACGTTTTTTTTGTCTGAAATACCCTGTACGTCCTTGGTCATTAAGGGGTTAAAGCTAATAAAATGTTTTAAAAATGTGGAGTTTCTGTATTTACTTCTCAGATGTCTTGCTAACAGTTTGTTTCCACAGATATGAGCAGAACATGAGTAAACTTCTCCTTTCACATGGGTAAAATTGCAACTCAGGGGCAATTAGGGCCAGACACACAAACCAGCAGGGCTCGACAATGTTGTGCAACTTTACCATTGGAAGACTAACAGTGGCTGGCACAAAAGTTTGCTATTTGCAACAGGGAACAATTGAAGACAGAATATTAATTTTATTTTGCCCAAAGACAAAAGGTAGTTTCATACCACAAAATACAATTGTGCAATGTTATTAAATGGTCAGGAATCCAAAGTGAATTCAAAATTTTAAGATTTGAAGGTTTTTATTGTTTTTGAACAAACATAAGAAAAGTACATTATAGTGAGTCACAACAGTAGCATCAGCCTGACAATATATTGTCACATTGGTACAGAAGAAAAAAGGAGAGGTATTGTAAAATACATTCGCAAGATCCGTGTGAACACGCTATGCCAGTAACTATGCGAGTATCATAGAGTACAGAACATACATTCGCTACATATTAGGTAAGGAGGTGATACACTATATCTAGACTCCTGTGTCTGTCTACAATGTGGCATTGTTTTCCTGATCTCATGGGTGCTTTTCCAACTGGTCTGTGTTCCCTGCAGGCTCGTAGGTAAACGTGTTTATCAGCCCTTGTGTGGGTCCAGAGTTTCAAACTTCTGTAACCTTGTTAGCCAGCGGACTGGTTAAAAAAAAAAAAAAAAAAAAATGAAATCTATCTAGGGAAGGGGATACAGAAGGAAAAAAGGAGGGGGTAGGGGTCAACTCTCTACAATCATCACAGACATTATCTTTTCGATCCAAGAAACAGAGGGCAGAGGGGGTCATGTAGGCTACTAAGCAGCGGTATTTTCTTTGGAGTATCACTCCACCCATGGTTGCCACACTGTTTGAAATGAATCCCTAACTATTGGTGTTTCTATGGCAATGCGCTCATATGTGTGAAATAAGTGGATTCTTTCCAAGAGTTAGGCCCCAGAAGGGCACACTCGTTTCCAGTAAAGGGCTATTACCCTATGTGCGGCTAATATAATCAATGCTCCTATTTGCTTGGAAGCCTTGGGTAGTATGTCTGAGAGAATTAGAAATAGGTATGTTTTTATAGATGTTCTTATGTCATTAAGTCCCACCCCCTTCATGGTGCGAGCCACCCAGTCCTAGAGTTGTGCAATTTGTGAGCAACGCCAGCAGAATTGGATTATATTGCCCTCCTCTCTGTCGCAACGCCGACACATGCTAGAAGTCATGGGATACATCCGGTTTAGTTTGTGTGGCGTGTAGAACCACCTATAAATGAGCTTCCTATGTGCTTTGACATGGAAATAGCATTTGATAAGGCATTTCAGCACATTTATTAGGGCAAGCCATTCTTGTGGGGTCAGGTTACTCTCCGATTCCATTTCTAGCAGCCATTGCTTTACAAAAGGGGTATATCTGGCAAGGTTTCCCTTAGCGTGTTTGGGGTGTTTCGGTGACTTCCAGCATCGATCATAAACCTTATGGGCTGCAACACTGAGGGAGGAGGCGGCAGGTCTCTGCAACTGTACTTGGGATTGTGCAATACATTTCAGATGTAAGTACTGAAAGACATATGAATTTGGTACTTTTTGTAATTCCGGGAAGGGTACAATCTCCCCTATAGTATGTATAACCTTGTCATGCCAGGACGTGAAAGTGAGTCGGGGGAGAGAACCGTCAGGGCGGACAGAGGTGTGTCAAGGTTGAACTTAAGGATCCCCTAAATGTGATCTGAAACGATCCCATTGCGAGAGTGAGAGTAGTGTAGTTGGGAATAGTTTCAAAGTTTTTGGTCTTCTATGTTTTGGCATCCACATTAAGTTAGATAGTGTGGATCATGTCACTCTAGTGGTTTCCATGTCCACCCATTGTAGTTTTCCCTTTGTTTCATGCATTTTAATTGCAGATTCCAACAGGGAGGCCTTGTGGTACATCGCTACATTCGGTAGCCCTACCCCTCCCTGCGTGGGATGATTTTGCAAATGCAAAAATGGGATGCAGGATTTGTGGGAGTCCCACACGCATGAGTGAGGCATGCGTAGAGGTTGCATTCTAAAAACATATAGGAGTTTGGATAGGATGATCATTTTGGTTGTGTTAACTATCCCTAACCAAAACTTTACTAATTTACATTTCATTTCAAGAAGGCCATAGTACACATGCCCGGTAGGGTCTTGTAGTTCAAGTTAAAGGTGAATTGTAATGAGGATGCCAATTTTATCCCCAAGTAGGTTAGGGTAGACTTCCTCCAGTCGAACGGAAAACTTTGGGAAAGTAGCTGTATTGGTAAACCGATCGGTAATCGGTCAATTACCTTGTGCAAATAATTTGTGTTTGTATTTGCAGAGCATGTATGTGGTTTTAGCTAATTCTATTTCTTTTTGTTTATCCTGCAAGAGTCTAAGCTTGTTTCTGAGCATGGGAGAGGGATCAGATTTGTTTTTGTGTGTTCGTTCGGTGAGCTCCTTGATCATAACCCTATATATTTTGAGTCTCTGTTTTTTTCATAGCTAGCTGCTTTTATAAAGCTCCCCCAAATTACTGATTAGTGTGCTTGACAGAAATTTTTTATGTTTGTGTCACCAGGTAGGTTCAGGGTTAGATAGTCAGCTAGGTCTTTACGAACAGTGTCTACTATCGATGTATCGTACAGTAAATGTGTCATTGAGTCTCCAGTATCCTGAGCCCATTGTAGGCAATGGCTGGTGTAGTGATAAGGTGATCGGAGCGTGGTCTGTCCACAAGATTAGGTCAATTTTAGTGTCCTGTACTTTGGCTATAAGAGATTGTGGCAGAAGGAACCTGTCAATTCTGGTGTAAGTGTTGTGCACCATCAAGTGGTACGTGTAGTCCTTCTCTGTCATATGCAATACCCTCCATACATCTAAAAAATTATTTTGAAGACTTGTTTGCCTTAGTTTAGTGGAGGGTTTTTCCAGTTTTTTTGCTTGTGGTATGCAGGACCCCATCTGTCGAGGGGGACTCAAGCAATTGGTCTAGTACAGGCAACCTTCGGCACTCCAGATGTTTTGGACTACACCTCCCATGATGCTTTGCCAGCATTATGGTTATGAGAGCATTATGGGGTATGTAGTCCACAACATCTGGGGTGCTGAAGGTTGCAGATCCCTGGTCTAGTATGAAATTCATGTCCCCACCGATCACAACCTCCCCAAATTTGTGCAGCGTTACTAGGGCAAACAGTTTTTTAAGGAAGGAGAGGCGTCCGTCATGTGTGCCATATACATTCAAGAAGGTGTAGGGTTCATTGTTAACATAACAATGCAATAACAAAAATCTGCCCGCCTTATCCCCTATTTTTTTTAACCAAGGTAAATGAGACTGCTCCGCTAACCAATATTGACACTATCCTCTTTTTGGTTTTAAAGCAGGAGTGGAAGTCGTGTGGGTAATGTTTTGATTAAAATCTGGGTCGACTTTCACATTGTTGCGCACGAGGGAGGGGGTCGCCCTGCGAGGGATCCTCTTACTGCCTTATATAGGAGAAATTACATTTAGACCCAAACATTTATAACCCTTGTATGTATGGGACCTGAGACCCTATTAATTCTATGTTCCACCTAAGGCATAACTGGTAAACTGAAAACTAGGCACATGTAAAAGAGGTAATACAGTCAAATATATAACCGGGGCCTAAGCCCTCAAACTGAATATCTTATCTGTCCGTCAAGTGCAGACAACTCCGCAACCGTGTTGCTGTTAAGAGTACATTCACTTTGCCGTGGCAACTGTATGCCAATCGGAGTTGATTTTCATCTGCGTGCTGTGGGTGTTGCTAGAAGGCCCTTGTTTTCTGAACTCCTCCACCGGAATCTTCCATTCACCTAGCATTTTCTTGCCTTCCTCGACCGTCGTGATGTGTCGACTTGTGCCATAATAAGATGAGCTGGGAAGCCCCATTTGTACACCATGTTAGCTTTTCGTAGGGCTAGCTTTTTTGGAGTGTGGAAACTGACAGATCTGTGAACAGCTTCACGTTGGAAGACCGGTCCAGTAGGGCTTCCAAAAGCCTTGAAGCTTGCATAAACTTGTCCTTGGTAGTGAAGTAGTGCATTTTAGTTATAACATCTCAGGGTGCGGATTGTGGTGAGTTACGTGGCTTTGGAAGCCGATGGATTGGATCCAGAAGAAGGTCCTGGTCAGGCAGATCGGGTACTATGGCTTTGAAAAGCTCCCTGGCGTAGAGAGAAAGCTCTTGGGGGTAAACCTTCACTGGGATCCCTCTGAGACGTATATTACTGCATCTGTCCCTGTCTTTGTGGTATGTCACTCTGCCAGTCGGTTCAACTTGGCGTGGAGCTTTGAGTAGGAGTCAGCGCGGTTGTTGTGTGCGTTTTGGGTTGTTTTGGGGCATAAATCGCTATTATAATCGCTGTAATGTGGGTCTCTCAGCAGAAGCTGTCAGCTCACGCGTCCATCTGGGTGAGCTGCGAAACCACGCCCATGTGGATTGAAAATTTACGGTCAAAATAGTAAAACTGAAAAAATTCTCACAATAAGCAGTGCTTCCAGTTTTGCTATTTTGGCATTAAATTTGAAATTCACTTTGAATTGCTAACAATTATCTCTTTAGTGAAAAACCTTGATAATATATTATTGCAACAAGCTATGGGTAAATCAAGGAAGCATTTAATCCTTGATGCCCAAGGTAACCCAGTCTCCTCTATCACTCATATGGTTATCACGTGTTAGTGGCCCCAGGTGGACACATATCACTGAGATGTAGATGACTGGTTAGGTGTAATATATTACGCAATTATATTAAAGTGGAACTGCAATTTCTCTGGGGAGCAGACTACAGGAGAAAAAAAAAAAAACGTTAAAACTTGTGACAACCTTTTCATTTGATGCTTTTCTTTTCAAATGTATATTGATATTTGGCAAGTGACATCACAATCCAGTTCTGCCCAGGCATTGCCAGAACATAGTGAAAATGAGAGTGAGAAAGTGAAGCAACGGGGGAAAAGTAGTAATGCAGACAGTTTTGTACATATTTGGCCTTTTTTTTTGGTGCAATTTAATAAACCTGTTGCACCCTTAATATTCATTTTTACATTTTTTGGGCAACACAATAGATTTTCTTTAAACTACTTTGTCTACCAGTAAAGTGTTAGGTTTTACTTTTCTTTTTAACTCCATTTGAAATGTTGTAGTCTTTCCTGAAATTTATATTTTTGCCAACAATGGCAGAATTTTGGGAGCAAAAACCTGACACTTTTTAGAACATAAAAAAATACTAACAGATCAAAAAACCTCTTCAGACAACTTTGATAAGTTTCCCCCATTTATTCAGATACTCCTATTCCACTTACTATAATAAATGGTTGAAAAGGGCAAAACTTGTGAAAATCATTTAATGGGAGCTAAAATGGAGTGTAGATTTCTACAATTAATTTTATCAGGACGACCTCACAAAAACATAAATGCCGAATATAGGGCATAAGTAAACATATATATATATATATATATATATATATATATATATGACTATATTAAATAAATGTGCATTCGACCCTACACTTCTTAAACAGCTTCATACATACTTACCACTCTGTCTCTCCCTCTATACGACTCCAAGACATTTACCAATCCAGTCACGGCTGTACGCATTGTAAGTGTTTTATTTAAGATAAACACAGATCACTCTCTAGCCAGAATGCCCTGGAAAATGCCAGCTGTGATATGAAAGATCTACCTCTCCAGTGCAAATCAATGTACTGCTAACACAGCACTATAGTCAGTCTCATGAACTTCAGACTTTTGCGTTCCAGACCTCTTTCTGGTGTACAAACACTTCCGCTTGTCTTCAATGTTGTGTTTTTATTGGCTCTCAGTATGACGCTGAGGCTGTTTTAAATGCTTATCAGCCTACCAGTGACAGTTCATATGAACTGATTGAGGTTTGCTTTGAATTTAGCTGTTGAGAAACAGCGTTGCCTTTTCGATTACTTTGATAAAATTCGGCAAAATCGGCAGTACTTTTCATTTGGCTATATATTAAAGGAGCACACTGCTGACTAGCAACTCTAATATTTAAATGGTGCTATATTTCTTTTTGTAACTGAAACTCACAGATCATAGTGTGGATGGTCAACACTGGTAACAGGGAGCATTATATATATCTCTCTCTCTCTCTCAAATGGAGGCTACTGAACTGTGCAGTTTTATGTCCTGATGAAACCTCCAATCAGCACAGTATGAAGGAGTATGCATGGAATTATCAGAGTGAGCCAGTCCAGACCTGGAGAGTGTACTTGATACCGGAGAAACTGACGGAAGCCAAGCACAGAGAGATGGACACAGGTTTCTTCAGGAAGGAAGAGATTCTTTATTCGATTCACCGACCGGGACTCAGAGGGACTAATGTCACCAAAAAACAGCAAAGTCTGAGCCCCGAACATACAGTGTAGGTCCCTTATATAGGCATATAACTCCTCCCATAATAAGCTCCACCCACACGTACTCTTACCCAATCAACAGAACAAAGACTAACTTCCTGTTTGACCCCATGGCTTGCCCAGCACAATGGAGGAGGGGAAATACTCGTATATCCTGTATTCCTGCACATGCTCCGTACACTACTGATTATATAGTTGCCACGTGCAACCAACCGACCGATACATCAGTATATGCACGTACACATACCACGTGGCAATCTCGACCTACTAAATTTATTTTTACCGAAATTCCACCACATTCCCCCTTTGATGCTTCTGATATTTCATAATTCCAGATGCATCACTTAATCAGAGTTTGCTTACACCTCAAGTTGCCATAAACCAGACTAGACTTTGCGACTCTCTAAAGATACGAATCCCTCAGCATTCCTCTTCCTGTACCTGTTCTCCTTGATTTAAAGCCTCATACCTATAAACAGCCATTATCTGTGCAGCGGCCTTTCTCTCTGCTATACTTTCTATAATGCTCTGCACAGACCTAACTACCAAAGGAATCAGACATGGCAGGAGAAGGCACAACATCAAGATTAGCATGACTCCACCTACCAATGCCTTGAGTCCTCCAAGCTGCTCATACCAATTACCAAACCAACTACTCGGATTATACCCTTTCCATACTTGAGTAGGCACATGTGCTAGTTTAACCATATGGCTAGTAAGCTCAGCTACCGCTTGCCCTTCATCATCTATTTGAAGACAACAATTGCTTAAATTAAACTTCCCACATACACCTCCCTCTACTGCCAATAGGTAATCCAAAGCTAATCTATTTTGGTAAACGGCTGTCCTCATCCTAGTGTTATGCTTTGCTAGGAGTTTGAGCGCTTTCGATGTTTCATTGGTAATTATCTCAACCACTGCCTGTAACCTTATGATACGGTTGAGCATATATATTGGGGTTCTATATCCAAAAGTACCATCTTCCGCCCACGTAGCTGGCCCATAATAATCTATAATACGCTGGGGAGGCCACTCATTATCTTCCCAGGTACCTATCTCTAGGGGTCCTCTTTTCTTTCTATGATTCACATCATATACTTTAACTTCCAAAGTCTCTCCTGTTTCAATTGGCAACAAGAAGAAGGATGGTTTGAGCATACCTAATACACATGCCCCTTCCCAGTCCTGTGGTAACTCCAAATAGGCTTTCTTACCACAGATCCAGTACAAATTTGCCGGGGCTTTCCGACTAGATGTAGCAGATAAGTCAAACCACACATCCTTTAAATTGGTATAACTTGCAAACGGATTAGGTGGTTCTGAGACATTTGAAGCTGACCACCAAGTTGTATCTTTGGTATCATCATCATAAGCTTTTTGCCCTAGACAAGTCAATTATCCTACAGATGTATTAAACATTATTCTTTTTCTTGCTATGCAAACATAACCTATAATGGAGGTCTTTAATCGCCACTCAGATTTACCTCTAACACTCATTTGATAATCAGTTTGAGAATCTATTAATTGTTCAATTGTCTCAGAACCGGAATACATTACCTCCTTTGCTTCCCAAGGCCATTGGTCTCCCATATTAGTACCTCCACACACATAGTAGTTGGTTACATTAAGACTACCAGCAATACTCTCGGCTAAATCAATAAAAAGGTTCTTAGCATTATGGGGAATCTTATTTTCCACACTCATCTCCTCATAGAAGGAATGGAAGACCTGATGAGTCTGGGGTGCCACAGTATCGGTCTCAATCCCTACAAATAATATTGTCCCAGGATCCAAACCTGTTCCATATATCTGGAACCCAAATAAATTTCCAAACCTATCTATAAATAATTCTGGGTCATTGATGAGTATATGGACTGGGTTACACTCCATAGACTTACAATATGGTTTGGTAGGCAACTTAGTAACAATCATATCCTTATCTACTGTCTGTCCCCAGGTTGCCCACCTAACACAGGACCAATACGGACAATAATTATAATCTTTATTTGGGCATTTTGGATCTATGTATTTGTTCTTACTACTGGGGCAAATATACTAATCGTTAGACCCATAAGTTCTTTCCCATTTAAGATCCCCACATACATTCCACGGTTTTCTTCCACCTGATATCGCCTTACATGCATCAAATAGCAAAACACCTGAAGAATGTACGGTTTCTAGTATGGTCTTATTTATCAGGGTCCCCTGTGAGTCTCCATTCCGAATAGTCAACCAAATTGTACGGGGTTGATACTCTGGGCTAAAACACTTAGGTTCTCCTGCTCCTAAATGGCATACACTATAATCTATACCCAAGTATCTACACTTAGATACATGTCCTTTACACTCATATTGTGAATGCCAAATAAGGGTCTGAGAAATATGATTGCCTGTTTTCGTAGTCTTAATGAAAACCTCACAGCCTGGTGTGGTACCTCCACCTTTCTGAATAATTAAAAACACAAATATACACATTATCGAACACATCACTCCTGACATCTTTGTCCTAATTCTTCGACCGTGCGATGGCACCTCAGCTTCCAGGATGTGAGGGCTGCAGGGAATGGAGTCCTTCCCAATCCTCACTTTTCTTCACAGAGATCCCTTCAGGACACTCTGACTATGTAACGTAGGTAGGTGGTCAGGCTTTATTATGGCCGTCAAAACACCTACTTGATGATCTTTATGACTGCTCTAAAAGTCCCAATAGTTCCTCGTCACTCCGACTGAGTTGCACGCTTCAACCGGATCTTGCAGGGATTCTCAGGATCTGGTGTAACTTACCAAGAATCTACTGCTGCTGGTTTAACCCTGGAGTGATGAATCCACGGAGTCACTTCGGCCACCTTTATAGCTGTTGGGGTACACAAAAGAACAACATAAGGACCCCTCCACTTTGGCCCCAACGGTACACTGTTCCACTCCTTTATCCAAACTTGATCTCCTGGATGATAAGAATGGACTGGTGGATAAATATTCACAGGTAACCTATCTTGTACCCATTTCTGTACCTCCTCCATTGTTTTACTCAACTCTACAACCTGCTGCCGGGTAATTCCTTCTCCCAACTGACTTAAATCCCCCCTTAAGTTACCAAGTACGGGAGGTGGACGCCCATACATAATTTCAAAAGGTGAGAGACCCATCCTTCTGGTAGGTGTACTACGAATGGGCAACAGAGCTATTGGCAAAATAACATTCCATTTAAGTTGAGTTTCTTGACACATCTTCGCCAATTGGTTCTTAATAGTTCTGTTCATTCTTTCCACTTTCCCAGAACTCTGAGGCCTATATGCTGTATGTAGTTTCCACTTAATACCGAGCATATAAGTCAGTTGTTGTAGGCACTGGTGAACAAAGGCTGGACCATTATCCGATCCTATAGAACATGGTAGTCCATATCGGGGTATTATTTCCCGTAACTTCTCCTGCTTTCTCTGTACGAGTGGGACATGCTTCTACCCATCCTGAGTAGGTACACACAACTACTAGTAGGTAACGATGTCCACCGGATTTAGGCATTACCGTATAGTCTATTTGTAGATCGGACATAGGGAGTCCTCCCATATACTGGACTCCCGGTGGTTTCACTGGACCTTGCCTTGCGTTATTCTTGGCACACAACACACATCTTCGTGCAATGGCTTGAGTCAAATTGGACAATCTTGATATGTAGAAATGCTTCCTAAGAGATTCTTCCATACTATCTCTCCCGGAATGTGTCCCATTGTGATAATTCTGGACAATTTCTACGGCTAGCGATGCTGGAATAACTATCCTTCCATCTTCTAACTGATACCACTTATTCTCCAAGTATTTTCCCGCTTCAGTCTTTAACCACTCTTCTTCTTGAGCTGTATAAATTGGAGTCCATTGAGACAGAGGGGTCGGTATGAGAGCAGCTATACACTCCACATACCCCTGTTGTCCTGATTCAGCGGCACGCTTAGCCGCATTATCTGCCATCCGATTTCCTTTAACCACATCACCATCACCTTTCAGATGCGCTCAACAATGTATGATACCAACTTCTTTCGGTTCCCACACGGCTTCCAAGAGTTGTAATATCTCAGCTGCGTACTTGATTTCTTTACCCTCTGAGTTCAATAGTCCTCTTTCTTTATACAAGGCTCCATGGGCATGAGTGGTTAAAAACGCATACTTTGAGTCCGTATAGATATTCACCCTCAATCCTTCAGCCAATTGTAACGCTTGTGTGAGTGCGATTAGTTCTGCCTTCTGTGCCGATGTTCCTTTTGACAGTGGCCGAGCTTCTATCACCTTGTCTATGGTTGTCACTGCATATCCTGCGTAGCGAATCCCTTCCTTCACGTAACTACTGCCATCGGTATCGTACTGGACATCGGGGTTCTGGATGGGAAAATCATGAAGGTCCGGTCTGCTTGAGAACACTTCATCCATCACCTCCAGGCAATCATGTTGACTCTCAGTAGGCTGTGGCAAAAGGGTAGCTGGATTCAAGGTATTGACAGTCTCAAGATGCACTCTCGGGTTCTCACATAACATAGCTTGGTACTTAGTCATGCGGCTATTGCTAAACCAGTGATTGCCTTTATAGTCTAGCAATGTCTGTACTGCGTGCGGGACTCGCACATAGAGTTCCTGACCCAGAGTGAGCTTATCAGCTTCAGCTACCAGCAGGGCGGCGGCAGCTACGGCTCTTAGACAAGGTGGAAGGCCACTGGCCACTGCATCCAGTTGTTTGGACATATATGCAACAGGTCGTTGCCATGATCCCAAGTACTGTGTCAGTACTCCCACAGCCATTCTTCTTTGCTCGTGTACATATAAGTAGAATGGACGTGTATGATCAGGTAGACCTAATGCTGGGGCGCTCATCAATGCCTTCTTAACATCCTCAAATGCCTTCTGCTGTTCGATGGTCCACAGGAAGGGATCGTGTTCTGTGCCTTTTATAGCTGCATAGAGAGGTTTCGCCAATATCGCATAACTGGGAATCCATATCCTACAGAAGCCTGCTGCCCCCAAGAACTCTCGCACTTGTCTTCTATTCTTGGGTGTTGGTATTTGGCAAACAGCTTCTTTTCTCTCTGGCCCCATTATCCTTTGACCTTCAGAGATATGGAATCCCAGATACTTGACAGTTGGCTGACACAACTGGGCTTTCTTCCTGGACACTTTGTATCCTGCCTTCCAAAGAATGTGCAGTAGATCATGTGTTGCTTGCTGACATATCTCTCTTGTAACTGCCGCTATCAACAAATCATCTACGTATTGTAGTAGTACACATTCTCCTGGGATGGACTTGAAATCTAGTAAGTCCTGACTCAATGCTGATCCAAATAGGGTAGGTGAATTCTTAAACCCTTTGTTAGCGGCCCCCTCTCCCCTTACCGATAAGCGAGCGGCGTCCTCTCCTCTTGACACGCCGCTCGCGTCCTCCTCTCCTCCTCCCAGCGGCAGCATGTCTAACGCTGCACGCTGGGAGCCAGCACTATTATCTAAGCGCCGGGGTCACTCACGTGACCCGGCGTTAAAGCTACAGTGCAACAAACACAGTGGGGAGTATAGATATCCCCCACGTGTGTTTGTTAATACTGATTGGTTGTTAGCCAATCAGGATTCAGGCTAGGATTTAAATACTTACCTTTCCTGTCTTTCTGTGCCCTGTTGTGGTCTTTGCTTCATAGTATTGATTGTGAACGTGTGCTTTCTGGTTACGTACTCTCTGGCTTGTTATACTGACTTTGTGACTTTCTCCTACCCTTTGACCTCGGCTTGTTTCTCGTTATTCTGTTTTCTGGTTCCCCTTACTCGGCTTGTCTCCTGACTATTCTGTGTGTGCTTAGCCCGGCCACTCTAAGGACCGGTACTGCACACTTTCTGTGTGTGTGTCTGTGTGTGTGTTAGCGTGTTGGGTTCCCCGGAATCGTGACATTACAACAGGGCCATAATGGAACCTGCTGACATACCACAGCTCCTAGTTAATCAGGAGGCTAGAATGGATGGCTTGGACCACCGTATGGATCAGTTTGCTCAGGCTTTGCAGACCATACTGGCTCGTACTGCACACCTGCAGCCTGCCGTCCAGGAGGCGGTTGCTGCTGTGCCCGAACCCATTGCCACTCCAGTACCCGTTCCTGCTCATGTAGTCCATATGACACCGCCACAGCGCTATAGTGGTGACCCAGCTTTGTGTCGTGGTTTCCTCAATCAAATTGACATCGATTTGGTGATGAATCCACGTTCCTATCCCACCGACAGGTCCAAAATTGCCTTTTTGATAAACCACCTGTCTGGGAGAGCTTTAGCATGGGCAAACCCCATGTGGGAAAATATGTCTCCTATGTCCTTTGCAGATTTTTTGTCAGCATTCAAACGCACGTTTGATCAACCCGGTAGGGTTGCCTCTGCTGGCAAAGCTCTGCTTAGGGTTCGACAGGGTAACAGATCTGTAGCGGATTATACTATCGAATTCCGCACTCTAGCAGCTGAAGTGGTTTGGAATAATGACGCCCTCGTAACAGCCTTTCAGGAGGGTTTGGCCGCTTACATACTGGATGAAATAGCATCCAGGGAACTGCCTGTTCTTCTGGATGATGTTATAGACTATGTAATCCTTATTGATAACCGTATTAGAGAGAGGCGTACTCAAAGACGGCTGGATACACGGGTGTTACCTGCTCTACCCAGTACTGCATTACTAGCATTACCCGCTCCTAGACAATCATCCCCCGAACCCATGCAATTGGGTGCTACAGGGTTAACTGAGGCTGAAAGAATGTATCGTAGAAGGGAGGGGTTATGTCTTTATTGTGGTAAGAGGGTGCACCACTGTAATACCTGCCCTAAGTTACAGGGAAACTACAGCACCTAAGGCCCAGAGAGGGGTCGGCCTCGGGTGTTATGACCTTGTCCCCTCATGTATCCATCTCCAGACCGTTTATTACAGTTTCTCTTTTGGTCAATAAAACCACTATAACAACCAAAGCCTTGATCGATTCAGGTGCGGCAGACAACCTTATGGATGAGAACTTTGCCAAAACCGCAGCCCTGACTTTGATCCGAAAGGCCACACCTTTGGCCGTTGAGGCCATAGATGGTAGACCACTTGAGAAACCTCTGGTGACCCATGAAACCCAAGATATAGTTATGTCTGTGGGTGCTTTACACAAGGAACGATTAACCTTCCAAATAATTGACTCCCCTACTGCTACCATCGTTCTGGGTTTTCCCTGGTTAGTTAAACACAACCCAGTACTTGATTGGGGTTGTTTAGATATACTCTCCTGGGGGGAATCTTGTCAACGAGACTGTATGGCCCAGGTACGTCCCATTTGTTTACTCAACGTGCCCACAGCTAAACCACTTTCTGTTTCTGTCCCTTCTGTATATGCAGACCTTGCATTGGTTTTCGAAAAAAGGGAGGCAGATAAGTTACCTCCACACCGTGAGTATGACTGTGCCATTAACCTATTACCGGGTACTATGCCTCCTAGGGGTAAGGTCTACCCTCTTTCTGAGAAAGAGAACCAGGTCATGGAGGAGTACATACGGGAGGCCTTAACTAAAGGTTTTATAAGAAGGTCCTCCTCTCCGGCTGGAGCTGGTTTCTTTTTTGTGGCGAAAAAGGAGGGCGATTTGAGACCGTGTATAGATTACAGAGCACTAAACAATATAACGATTAAAAATGCCTATCCGATCCCTCTCATTACGGAGTTGTTTGATCGTGTCACAGGTTCTAAATATTTTACAAAACTAGACCTCAGGGGGGCTTATAACCTTGTTCGTATCAAAGAGAACGATGAATGGAAAACGGCGTTCAATACACGCAGTGGGCATTACGAGTATCTAGTCATGCTTTTTTGATTGTGTAATGCTCCTGCCGTATTTCAGGATCTCATAAACGATGTCCTTAGAGACCTACTGCATGTCTGTGCAGTAGTCTACCTTGATGACATACTGGTATATTCTCCAGATTTGGAGACACATCATACTCATGTTAGGATGGTGCTTAAAAGGTTGTTGCAGAACGGTCTTTATTGTAAATTAGAGAAATGCTTATTCGACCAAACTTCTGTACAGTTCCTGGGTTATGTTATTTCTGAACAAGGATTCAGCATGGATCCTTCAAAATTGGAAGCTATACTGTCCTGGTCCCTTCCCCAAGGACTTAAGGCAATACAGCGATTTATAGGGTTTGCCAATTATTATAGAAAGTTTGTTAAAAACTTCTCATCCATTATTTCCCCTATCACTAAACTGACAAAAAAGGGTTTACACCCCAGGGTTTGGAATCCTAATGCTATTGTGGCCTTCGAGACTCTAAAAAAGGCATTTGCCACTGCCCCTGTGTTACACCATCCTGATCCTTCCCTTCCCTTTGTACTGGAAGTAGACGCCTCTGAATCAGGTATAGGAGCAGTGTTGTCACAAAGACAATCGTATGACGAACCCCTCCTTCCCTGTGGTTACTTTTCAAAACGCTTGTCAGAGTCTGAAAAGAATTACGATGTTGGGAACAGGGAATTATTAGCTATAGTGATGGCATTTAAAGAATGGAGGTACTTGTTAGAGGGAACTAGACACAAGATTCTGGTTATAACCGATCATAAAAATCTATCCTATATCGCAGATGCTAAGAGGTTATCCTCTCGTCAGGCTAGATGGTCTTTATTTCTCTCACGTTTTCAGTACATAATCACATACAGGCCTGGTTATCGAAATGTCAAGGCTGATGCCATCTCCCGCCAGTACGAACCTGTAGATTCTATTACCTCCACTCCTGAGCCCATTGTACCCACAACTAATATAATAGCTACTACCCGTTTGGTTATCTCGTCTCTTTTTCTTGATGGTATCAAGTCATACCAATCCCAAGCACCCTCTGAGACTCCTACTGGTAAGCTGTACGTGAAAGTAAAAGACAGAAAGAAGTTGTTAACTTTATTTCACACAGCCAAAACGGCTGGTCATCCAGGGGTTACCAAGACTTACAAGGGTCTTTTCCAACAGTTTTGGTGGCCCTCACTCAAAAAAGACGTGGTAGATTACGTGCAGGCTTGCCATGTCTGTACACAGTGTAAGTCCCCTAATGTTAAACCCCTGGGACTCCTTATGCCCCTATCTGTACCCAAGAAACCGTGGACACACTTATCCATGGACTTTATTGTGGATCTTCCTTCATCTGATGGGCAGACAGTAATTTTGACTGTAACGGATAGGTTCTCCAAAATGGCGCACTTCATTCCGCTTAAGAAGCTACCTTCTGCGGTTCAGTTGGCTCAGGTGTTTGCCAAAGAAGTGTTCCGCTTGCATGGTATACCACAAGATATCGTATCTGACAGGGGCCCTCAGTTTGTCTCTCGGTTTTGGAGAGGCTTTTGTGCTGAGATGGGGGTCTCCTTATCATTTACTTCCTCCTATCATCCGCAATCTAATGGAGCTGCCGAACAAGCAAATCAGTCTGTGGAGTTGTATTTACGCTGTTTCACGAATGCACACCAGGACAACTGGTCCCATCTCCTTCCCTGGGCTGAGTTTGCCAGAAACACTGTGTCTCATTCTTCTACTGGCGTAAGTCCTTTTATGGTGGCTTATGGGTTCCAACCCGCTGTCCTTCCCGGTGTGTTCTCCGACAAGGGAATGCCCGCTTTGGACGAGCACCTCGCCTCCTTACGGAAGATGTGGGATCAGGTCCATGCTGCTCTTTGTCGTGCTGCTGCTACTCAAAAGAGATTTGCTGATCGTCGCAGATGTGCGGCTCCTTCTTATGCTCCGGGTGATAGGGTTTGGTTTTCCTCTAGGAATCTCCGCCTTAGGGTTCCCTCGATGAAGTTCGCGCCCAAGTTCCTTGGTCCCTATAAGGTGTTGCGTAGGGTGAATCCTGTATCCTACTCCCTGGCCTTACCCCCTTCCATGCGCATACCTAACACCTTTCAAACCTCCCTTTTGAAGCCCTTGCTCTGTAATCGGTTCTCTGGGTCTCTCAGGCGTTCCGATACCCTTCGTGCAGTCTCTAGTGACGTATATGAGGTGGCTGCTCTCCTTGATTCTCGTTTCTCTCGAGGTCGGTTGCAGTATCTGGTTGATTGGAAGGGTTACGGCCCGGAGGAGCGGTCGTGGGTTTCTGTCTCTGACTTGAACGCCCCCTCCTTGATCCGCTCCTTTCATGCGCGGTTTCCTTTGAAGCCTTCGGCTTCCCGCCCTCTGGGCGGTCTTCGAGGGGGGGGTTATGTCAGGGCTCCGCGGGCGGCGGTGAGGGGAGGCTGCAATCCTCTCGCAGCACTCACCCTCGGTCCGTCGCCGCCCGCGGCCCCCTCTCCCCTTACCGATAAGCGAGCGGCGTCCTCTCCTCTTGACACGCCGCTCGCGTCCTCCTCTCCTCCTCCCAGCGGCAGCATGTCTAACGCTGCACGCTGGGAGCCGGCACTATTATCTAAGCGCCGGGGTCACTCACGTGACCCGGCGTTAAAGCTACAGTGCAACAAACACAGTGGGGGGTATAGATATCCCCCACGTGTGTTTGTTAATACTGATTGGTGGTTAGCCAATCAGGATTCAGGCTAGGATTTAAATACTTACCTTTCCTGTCTTTCTGTGCCCTGTTGTGGTCTTTGCTTCATAGTATTGATTGTGAACGTGTGCTTTCTGGTTACGTACTCTCTGGCTTGTTATACTGACTTTGTGACTTTCTCCTACCCTTTGACCTCGGCTTGTTTCTCGTTATTCTGTTTTCTGGTTCCCCTTACTCGGCTTGTCTCCTGACTATTCTGTGTGTGCTTAGCCCGGCCACTCTAAGGACCGGTACTGCACACTTTCTGTGTGTGTGTCTGTGTGTGTGTTAGCGTGTTGGGTTCCCCGGAATCGTGACACCCTTGGGGCAATCTTGTCCAAGTTCCCATTGGAATGCGAAGATACACTGACTTTCTGTAGCAATTCGAAGGCAAAAGAAGGCATCTTTGAGGTCTAAAACTGTGAAGTAAGTAGCCCCGCTCGGAATTAAAGCAAGCAGGTTATAGGGATTGGGCACAACTGGATGTATACTTACTACCGCATCATTGACTGCTCTCAAGTCCTGCACAGGGCGATACTCATCTGTCCCAGGCTTTTGAACAGGCAACAATGGGGTGTTCCAGGGGGAAGTACAGAATTTTAGGATACCATACCTTATGAACTTATCCAAATAAGACTGTATGTTCTTCTTTGCCTTTTGTGGAATATGATATTGTCTTAAGCTCACTGGATAAACCCCTAGCTTTAGTTCAATCCGAATAGGTGGGATATTGCGAGCAAGTCCTGGTGGGTTATTCTCTGCCCATACTCCTGGTACATTAAACAAGGATTCCTCACTCTTAGGGTTTTGGCTGGTCAACACTGTATAAAGTCGCCACTCTTCTTCCTTTGGTACTGATATTGTCATTATACCTGAGGGTCCATTAAACTTCAAGGACGTTGTTCCGTTAGGCAGAAACGTTATCTGTGCTTGTAATTTCGACAACAAATCTCGCCCTAGCAGTTGGACTGGACATTCAGGCATGTAAAGGAACTGATGTTTTACTACGTGGCCTCCCAGTGTACAGAGTCGACTTTTAAGAACCGGTTTAGCGGCACTCCTTCCAGTTGCTCCTATTACGGTGATAGTTCTTCCTGAAGGAGGAGCGACTAGGTCCGTCACCACAGAATGTTCAGCACCAGTGTCGATCATGAAAGAACTCCTTTTTCCCCCTATTGCTTCATCGACCATAGGCTCCGCTCGGCCAAGGGGGATGGAGCCCGGTCGGTATCAATAGTCCTCCATGACAGTGTCAGCCAAACCCACAAAGTCCCTATCTTCTCTCTCTCTGAGTCTCTGCGCTGCTGGGTAATACCTATCTCCGCTAACGCTACCTCTGTTATTCCCACTATTTCCTCCAGGGCCTCCTCTCCCTCTCGCTCTGCCTCTATAATTATTGCTATACCCTGCCCTTGGTCTATCTCTCTCTCTCTCATGTTGTTCCCTCTGTGGACACTCACTTCTCCAATGCCCTTCTTCCCTACAATACACGCATTGGTTCCTACTTAACGGCTCCCTATTCCACTTATTCTCGCCTTTCTCGGTTACCCTATACACTTCCTTTTCCCTTCTATCTACGCCTGCGATAGCTACTGCTAGCATGTCTGCTTTCCTTCTCATCTTTCGCTCTTCTTCCTTTTTCGTCTCTGTTTCCCTATTCATATATACCTTATTCGCTATCTCCATTAGTTGAGTAATAGACATCCCTACAAACCCTTCTAACTTTTGCAACTTTCTTTTTATATCTCCGTAGGCCTGATTGACAAAGGCAGAGTTAACCATCCGGGAATTCTCAGGAGCCTCTGGATTAAAGGGGGTATACAACCAGTATGCCTCCAATAATCGATCATAAAAGGCACTGGGCTACTCATCACATTTCTGCAATACCTCAGCCGTCTTCGACATATTAATCTCCTTTTTCCCTCTGGCTTTCATGCCAGCAATAATAGCGTCCCTGTAAGCTTTTAAATGGGCCATGTCTGCGCCATTGACATTCCAATTCGGATCAGTATTTGGATAATGGGCTGCGGCCCATGCTGCCGGGTTGGCCTGATTCTGAGTGCGGGCCACTTCTTCCAGCGCTTTAATTGCCGCCTGATTTATCCGTGTTCTTTCCTCGTTATTGAACAATGTCATAAGCAATTGCTGGCAATCAGCCCAAGTGGGATTATGTGTCTGGATTATGGAGGTAATTAAATCTGTCACGGCTTGAGGTTTATCGGTGTAGGAGGAATTATGGGTCTTCCAGTTAAATAGATCAGTTGTAGTGAAGGGAACATAAACAAATACGGGATCAGCATGTTGTAACTGGCCATCACCGTTAATATGTGTCGGGCCAGGTGTCAGTCGGAGAGGCATTTGATAATGTCAGGGTTGGAGAGTACCGGTCAGTCGTCGGGTTAGTATGGGGCTTCGTTGAGGGATGTCAGTTACGGCTTCCGGTCGAGGGGTAGTAAGACGAGGGGAAGGGGACACTTTCTCTTTACTGAAGGGGAGTTCAGTAAGTAGAATGTTCCGGACCGGGCTGGGAGGAGCCTGACCAGGAACTAGGAATGACGTAAAATCCGGATAGGTGGGGTTAATTGAGGTAGGTACCGGAAGGGGAGGGTTTAAAACAAGAGGGCTAGGCTCTGAGCTAGAGGAGGGGGTGGATGGAGACAACGGGGCAAGGGGAGTAGTGTTACCAACAGCACCTCCTCTTCCTCTTCCTGTAGAGGAGGAGTAAGGGGGCGGCTTAGGGATCTTTGTCTCAGGGGGCGTGTCCAAAATGGGTGTGGTCACAGCCTTAGTGGACAACCAAGTTCTGGCCACCATGAGGCGACATTGCTCCTCGTGGCATACCCGGATCCATTTTGGCAAGTCATTTACGGCCTGCTTCCAACAGTCAATATACGGAAACTGGCCGTAAAGTTCAGGCCTACCTGATACAGCCACGTGTACGCGCTGCACCAGATTAGGATCCAAACTGCCACGTGGTGGCCATGCAGCCACCAAAGTAGGCCATTCCCTACTACATAAAGTAGTCAGGCGTGTTGGAGACATCTTAACTCCAAAATCACACACATTATATCCCTTCTTAAAGTTTTTTAACATACATCCTAAGGGATCATTAATCTTTGAATCCGACGCACCCATACTTAACAACGGAGCGTCGTTTCCAACAGAAGCAAAACAAACACACTTCCAACGGTCACACCCGTTCCCCTTGGCAACAGCACCACGTGGTACAGTTGCTAGGTCAAATGCACACAACAAAACATACAGGGAATTCCCGTACACACACAGCTGTTACACCAGTCACTAAGTAACTAATACTGTGCCCTTTGGCGAAACTATACAGTCACCCACGCTATAATTCTCAGTATCTGAATTACCCGTCTATAAACCACCCTAGTAACATCGTCTTTACAAACAGTAGTTATAGTTTAGCATTGGTTAGAGTACAATTTAAAGTCACAGTTCAGTTAGTAGTGGTTATGGTGTTAAACATACAACATAAACGACAGTTATTAGTAGTTATTTACAGTATCAGTAGTTATTATACATGGTTATGGTACCGTGCGCTATAATACAGTTACACACTATTCACATTCTCGCTAGATGGCAGAGCTCACGCTATCTAACAAGATATACACTCTACTAGAATCTTTAACACATTTACAATTTCCCAACTAATCTATTGGCCAGTACCTAGATGGACTACCTAAAACTATTTACATCCGTTTTGGTTAGCCATCTCTGCCCAAGCACCACATATAGCGAACTAGAGGGCGGCATTTACAACAAAACCCTTTTAGTCTATATACTCTATCAATAGTCTAGTGGGTTCCAAATTTACACGCCTTCCCACTTAGCCAAGATAGGTTGAGATCTAGCGAACCGAATTTACACAAGCGCCACTTAGTCTCCAGGTCCCTCCGACCTAGCGAACAAAATATACACCCTAGAACGCTAGTCTAGACAAGACACCGGTGTCCGGCTTGGGCTATTTACACAGGACCCAGCCTGATTCCAATACCAAAATTAAATGGGCTGACTACAGGGCGTTTAATTACGAGCGGTGCGCCTTCGCTCCTTCCCTCCACTGGAGGGGGCCAATTCCATACACATATAACCCCTTATGGGCCTACCGCACAATCGGTATCCAATACCCCTAGTGGGTCCACCGTCTAAAACAGCGGTCGTCTTACCTCCTCGTTCCTGAACCTGAGTTCACACTCATCGACGGGGACACCCCAGCACTTACTACGTAGAGGCCGATGATCTCCTGGACAACAGACCAGTGGCGCCGAGACGAAAGGAGGTCCACGCAGAAGTTCAGGGGTGCAGCCGTAGGGAGCGTGGGCAAAGATAGACCGTCTCACGCCTCTGCTTCTCAGCTACCGTTGAACGATGAGCTTCCCGGCCAATGCACCAAATGATACCGGAGAAACTGACGGAAGCCAAGCACAGAGAGATGGACACAGGTTTCTTCAGGAAGGAAGAGATTCTTTATTCGATTCACCGACCAGGACTCAGATGGACTAATGTCACCAAAAAACAGCAAATTCTGAGTCCCGAACATACAGTGTAGGTCCCTTATATAGGCATATAACTCCTCCCATAATAAGCTCCACCCACACGTACTCTTACCCAATCAACAGAACAAAGACTAACTTCCTGTTTGACCACATGGCTTGCCCAGCACAATGGAGGAGGGGAAATACTTGTATATCCTGTATTCCTGCACATGCTCCGTACACTACTGATTGTATCGTTGCCACGTGCAACCAACCGACCGATACATCAGTATATGCACGTACACATACCACGTGGCAATCTCGGCCTACTAAATTTATTTTTACCGAGATTCCACCACATAGTGACAGCACAAACGATTAGCCCATATAAACCCATCCAGTGCTTGACTAGACCATGAATAATTCCTGCACGCTGTTTCAGAATATCCCAACACAGTGCCTGCCATTTTAGTTTTCAAAAGAATGATTTGAGGCTTATACAACTCCTTTGTCAGCTCCCCCATGCTAGTGGCCTGGGGGGAAATTGCCCCTTAACCAGCAGTCCTATGACTGAGATGAAAGATATCTGTCAAATACTGTCCCCAGCATATCCTCTATGCCACACCGCTAAAATACATAACTATAAATTTGAAATTAAGAACATATAACAGCAGGGCTCGACAAATCCCACGCAATATGTCGCCATGGCGACTAGGAATTTTGTCCTGGCGTCTGAAAGTTGTGAGCCTGTTCAATGGAGAGGAAGAATGCAGGCCAACTCACTGATGGAGAGCGGAGAAGGGCGGCCAGCTGTAATGAAGGTGGCGAGGGAGTTGTAATCTTCCTGCTCGGCTCCCATGCATGCCCTGAATGATGCCAGGAGCCGGAATATGATGTCACTAGGGGCAGACATTACTAAACAGCGTGAGAGGGAGCAGAGCAAAAAGATGATAGCAGCCCTGCTGGACCCCATGGAATGCCAATCCAATCCAGCTCTCCCAAAGGTAGTGAGGCCAGGTGGATTTAAATTAAAATAATTTGTGTCTGTCTATGAGTATGTTTGTTTAGGTGACCGTCCCCCCTCTGATCTCACAGGAAAGATGATTTTATTCAGTTTTTTAATCAATGCATCCATATGGGGAACATTCAGTGCCTCTATGCAGAGCGTGGAGACGCTGAACATAGGTGCTGCACACTGCACAGCACTACAATAGGAATCACCCTAGTAGCTGTTTATGTAAACTTACCGTATATTTCTTTTTCCAAAGTCCAAGCAGCAGTAACAAGTTGGATCTAGTTGCCTATTTCTCACAGGACAGGTAGCACTGAAAAGGTTAAAACAACAAAATGCAGTCACCACCCCCAGTCTCCTCCGCTTCTAGCCTTATAAAGGACAACGCCACCCTGCGCTCCCCAGTATATAACAAGCTAATAGAAGGATATAGGTTTACATTTTTTATCTATAGTATAAAGGGAGGCAAATTATGACTGCCGGTTGGACTATGGAAAAATAAATTTAAGTAAAATTTAGGTTTTTCCAAACGTCCAAGCGGCAGTCATAACAAGTGGGATGATATAGCAAGATAAAAACACTGGGGGGCAGAGCTAGCAGCGGTGCTGCACGGACGCAAAATCAGACAGCTCCGGCTGACTTAATCAAATCTCGCCTGATTCCAAGCCCACAAACGCCATCCGGAAACCTAACAACCGGCAACAGGCACAGGAGGTACACCCGCACCGATTGATGCCCTTTTTTCCCCCCCAAAAAACGCCCAGGCAGAGACGCAGGCACAGGGCCTACACCACGCGAGAGACCCCGGACTGGTGGACCCTCTTAGGCGGAGCAAACGACCACTGGGACAAAGCTTACCTGCCCGGCTCACCAAGACATAGGAGCCCTGCTCCAGAAACAAGCGCCACCAAAGATAGCGCCCACGGAGAGCACCCCTGCCGACACACCCGAACAACGGGACTTACAGGAGAGGGGTAAAACACTCCCCACACCTCAAATGCCTACAGAAGCCGCAGAGGACACCAGTCCCACAACTAAACACGACCTGAAAATTCTACTTCAAGACTTTCACAAGGTACTAGCAGCCGAACTCGCAGTATTGAGAGCTGACATGCAAAACACAGCTGACAGAGTGAGGGCCACTGAAGAGGACATAGTGGACATCCAAGCTGACCTCCCCCAGGTACATACAGAGGTACAACAGCTTACCAAGTCCCACCAAGCACTAGCCCTGCAGCTTACCTCACTAGAGGACAAACACAGATGCAATAACGTCAAAATCCGTGGCATACCAGCCACTATCTCACTCGACGAATTGCCTCATTATGTGAGACGGTTGTTGGCAAGCATCCTACCCCAGGCCGTTGCAAAGAAATTAGCAATGGACGCAGTGTACAGAATCTCAGCCCCGTCCAGGGCCTCACAAAATACAGACCGAGACGTCATACTGCGCTACACTACATCCCAGGACAGGGGACGCATCATGGCAGCATTGAAGGGCAAAACGCCACTGCCATTCGAAGAAGCACAACTGACCTTTTACCAAGATCTGACACGATCAACCCTGCAATGGCGCAAAACACTGGCGCCGCTCACCACACAACTGAGAGCAGCTGGCGTAAAGTACCGCTGGGGAGCACCGGGAACCCTCATGGTGTCCCACCAAGGACAAACTCACACCCTCACCTCTCTCTCCGAGGCACCATCACTTCTCACAGTCCTGGGACTACCAACACCATCATCCGCTCCACCGAGGCCCACCTCTACGAGGATCGGGGACCCTGCCATGACCAGACCATTCACCCCAAAAGCGGCAACCGAAAATCAACGCACGACCTGACAGTCGGGAGGGCCATATGGACACTGACTGAGAGAAACCTGAAACCCACTGTGGCAGCTAATGCCCCAGTTATCGTTACTTATGTTGTTAATGTTTTATTTTTAACTCTGCTAACACCTTATAAATCAAACCAGGAGCCCACCACGCAAGCTCCTTTACCCCTAGCAGCAACACTAACAGGCGAGACACCTCCCCTTCCCCCCCCCCCCCCCGCTACCCCCCTTAGGTTAGGGGTACCAAATGAACCAAGTGTGTACACAAGTACTAACAGGGCCCCCTAAACAATTGCCCCCTCTTCCCCTCAGTGATAAGCCTACAGCAAGCCGACTCCCTGGACGGTAACCAACCAGTGTTACTGGCACGTACCAACCACATCCACCAGAGAGTTTCACCTTCCAAACACAATACCTTCTTACTAACACTGAGCCTTACCTCTCGAATATATACCTACCCTTTTGTAACACTCCACAACGTACCACTCTTAGTAAACACCTTGCAGGTCTTGACGAAACCTCCTCCTAATGTACGTTGTTCAACCTTGTTTAATATAAAAATGTTAAGCCAATTTCTCATGTCACATGACAAGCTAAAGTACAAAACTACTACTTGCATTATTGACATAACTGATACCAATGCATGGGCGTAGGAACCGGGGGGGATGGGGGGGACGCATCCCCCTCAGCAAATCATGCGGGGGGGACAGGTAATGGGGAAATCCCCCCCAGCTCCGCCGGACCCCCTTTTGCTGCAGCCGCCCGAGCGCTCTGCAGAGAGCCTCAGGCGGCTGCAGCTCTGCCCGGGCGCAGCCAGAGGAGAGGGGCTGACAGGAGGGAAGCGCTCAGCGCTCCCTCCTGTCACTCCCTCAATGTAGCGTGGCCGAGCCCTGCATAGTCCGCCGGTACAGGGAGCATCTGTCTCCTGTACCCGGCCGGACTAAAAGGAAGTGAACACTGAGTGTGCACTTCCTGTTAGTCCGCCGGATACAGGAAACAAAAGCTCCCTGTACCCGCGGACAGTACACAGCTCGGCCACGCTACAACACAGGTAGGGGAGGGGGGAAGAAAGAAACAGGGAGGGAGGGGGGAAGAAAGAAACAGGGAGGGAGGGGGGATAAAGAAACAGGGAGGGAGGGGGGATAAAGAAACAGGGAGGGAGGGGGATAAAGAAACAGGGAGGGAGGGGGGGATAAAGAAACAGGGAGGGAGGGGGGGATAAAGAAACAGGGAGGGAGGGGGGGATAAAGAAACAGGGAGGGGGGGATAAAAAAACAGGGAGGGAGGGGGGGATAAAGAAACAGGGAGGGGGGGGATAAAGAAACAGGGAGGGAGGGGGGATAAAGAAACAGGGAGGGAGGGGGGGATAAAGAAACAGGGAGGGGGGATAAAGAAACGGGGGGGAATAAAGAAACAGGGAGGGGGGTAAAGAAACAGGGGGGGATAAAGAAACAGGGAGGGGGGATAAAGAAACAGGGAGGGAGTAGGGGGGATAAAGAAACAGGGAGGGAGTAGGGGGGAGAAAGAAACAGGGAGGGAGTAGGGGGGAGAAAGAAACAGGGAGGGGGATAAAAAAACAGGGGGGATAAAGAAACAGGGAGGGAGGGGGGATAAAGAAACAGGGAGGGAGGGGGGGATAAAGAAACAGGGAGGGAGGGGGGATAAAGAAACAGGAAGGGAGGGGGGATAAAGAAACAGGGAGGGGGGATAAAGAAACAGGGGGGGATAAAGAAACAGGGAGGGGGGATAAAGAAACAGGGAGGGAGTAGGGGGGAGAAAGAAACAGGGAGGGAGTAGGGGGGAGAAAGAAACAGGGAGGGAGTAGGGGGGAGAAAGAAACAGGGAGGGAGTAGGGGGGAGAAAGAAACAGGGAGGGAGTAGGGGGAGAAAGAAACAGGGGGGGAGACAGAAACAGGGAGGGGGGAGAAAGAAACAGGGAGTGGGGAGAAAGAAACAGGGAGGGGGAGAAAGAAACATGGAGGGGGGAGAAAGAAACAGGGAGGGAGGGGGGAGAAAGAAACAGGGAGGGAGGGGGGGAAAGAAACAGGGAGGGAGGGGAGAGAAAGAAACAGGGAGGGAGGGAGAAAGAAACAGGGAGGGAGGGGGGAGAAAGAAACAGGGAGGGGGGGGGAGAAACAGGGAGGGAGGGGGGAGAAAGAAACAGGGAGGGAGGGGGAGAGAAACAGGGAGGGGGGACAGGGAGGGAGGGGGGAGAAAGAAAGAAACGGGGGGAGAAAGTGAGTGACAAGGGGGGGACAGAGGGAGAGAGGGGAGAAAGAAACAGGGAGGGAGAGGGGGGAGAAAGAAACAGGGAGGGAGAGGAGGGAGAAAGAAACAGGGAGGGAGAGGGGGGAGAAAGAAACAGGGAGGGAGAGGGGGGAGAAAGAAACAGGGAGGAGGGGGGAGAAAGAAACGGAGGGAGGGGGGAAAGAAACAGGGAGGGAGGGGCGGAGAAAGAAACAGGGAGGGAGTAGGGGGGAGAAAGAAACAGGGAGGGAGTAGGGGGAGAAAGAAACAGGGAGGGAGTAGGGGGGAGAAAGAAACAGGGAGGGAGTAGGGGGGAGAAAGAAACAGGGAGGGAGTAGGGGGGGAGAAAGAAACAGGGGGGAGACAGAAACAGGGGGGAGACAGAAACAGGGAGGGGGGAGAAAGAAACAGGGAGGGGGAGAAAGAAACAGGGAGGGAGGGGGGAGACAGAAACAGGGAGGGGGAGAAAGAAACAGGGAGGGGGAGAAAGAAACAGGGAGGGGGCAGAAAGAAACAGGGAGGGAGGGGGGGAGAAAGAAACAGGGAGGGAGAGAGAAACAGGGAGGGGGACAGGGAGGGAGGGGGGGAGAAAGAAAGAAACGGGGGGAGAAAGTGAGTGACAAGGGGGGGATGGAGGGAGAGAGGGGGAGAAAGAGTGACAAGGGAGAGGGAGAGAGAGTGACAAGGGAGGGGGAGAGAGAGTGACAAGGGAGGGGGAGAGAGAGTGACAAGGGAGGGGGAGAGAGAGAGAGTGACAAGGGAGGGGGAGAAAGAGAGTGACGAGGGAGGGAGGGGAAGAAAGAGAGTGACGAGGGAGAGAGATTGACATCCATCACACACACACACGCAATCACACAATCATGCCACCCTTACACACACAGAAACACACAATTCATCCTTACACACACTCAATGCACCCCGTGCACACACACACAATCATGCAATCCTTACACACACAGAAACACACAATGCATTCCTTACACACACTCAATGCACCCCGTACACACACTCAATGCACCCCTTACAGACGCACACACTGCATCCCGTACATACACAGAATCACACCTTGCAGCCCTTACACATACAAACACAGATTCACACAATGCATTCCTTACACACATATCAGGACATCCCCTACACACTCCACCCCCTGTGAACAAACTCATTGGTGGAACGTGAAGGTGGACCCTGGGACCCAGACCTTGAGCTGTGTAAAGGGCCCCCAAAAAATGGAGCTGATTCCCGTTCTCACAGAACATTGATTTTTGGGACCACAGTTACAAACAGCCTCCAGAGAGCCTGTTCTACACCAGACCAGTGGAGCCAGACTGCAGCTAGAGCCCATCATCATCCTCATCTGGTTGTAAGTAGGAAATCTAGCATATTATTCGTGGCACTAATCTCTAATTTACCTCACATTAAAGAAACACTATAGTTCCCAGAAGCACTGCAGCTTAATGTAGTGGTTCTGGTGTCTATAGCCTGTCCCTGCAGACCTTTTAATGTAAACACGGCGGCACTCCAGCACTGGCGTTAGTTAACATGGCAGAAAAATAATTGGAAAGGGTTAGGGGGGCTACTAATAAGGATAGGGGGAGAGGGGTAGGTAGAAAAATAATTGGAAGGGTTTAGGGGGGCTACTAATATGGATGGGAGGAGGGGGGAGGTAGAAAAATTATTGGAAGGGGTTAGGGGAGTACTAATATGAATGGAAGAGGTAGGGTGGGTTATAATATGCATGGAAGGGGTTAGGGGGTACTAATATGCATGGAAGTGGTTAGGGGGTACTAATATGCATGGAAGAGGTAGGGGGTTAAAATGCGTGGAAGGGGTAGGTGGGGTTCTTTTGTGCATGGAAGGGGTATGGGTGGTTCTAATATTCATGGGAAGGGTAGGGGTGGTTCTAATCAGGAGGATCCCGGCGCTGTATACGGGTAAGTAAAACCCCTTCCTTGTAGTGACCCTTTAATGTTATTATTTAATCATTTATATAGCGACTGCAAATTCCGTAGCGCTGTACAATGGGATAAACAACTCCTAGTTTACGGAATAAGAATATACCCGGCGAGTAAAAATGCTATCCCCCCCAGATTTTTTGGGGTTCCTACGCCCATGTACCAATGTGTTATTTCTCTGGCACGAAAAATAAAGAATTTATAAAAAAAAGATAAAAACACATGGCGGGAACAATTTCACCTAGAGAACCCACCATACAGCAGCCTGCGGATTATGGCTCCTGGGTCACAAAGAATACCATGCCCAGTTGATGAAACTGCCTACTGGAGTAATTCTGGAACAACACTAGTATTAAACTGTAAGTTAGAACCTTATTCCTATCTGGGGGGTAAGAAAATACACACAGTTAGTAATCAGCTCTTCCAGAGCTCAAATCCAAATGTGGCATACAACACTTTAATTTAAATATTCATATAAATGGAAATAAACACTTATACAGACATAACCAAAGATTTGGAGGAATCGTATACTCTCTCCAGTTTTCAGAATAGAGAAAGGCAATTGCTCGTTATTCATATTTTAGCTGGTGGCATTTAAGGTGTTTGGTTTACTGTATTTTGTCACTTATACAGACAAACATATACCTATATATGAAAAATATATATTTACCATAGGGTGATTAATATAGCCCAATACATACCAAAACCAAACAGAAAATAGGTAAAAACGGATATAAATCCCTATCCGTGATTAACATGCGGGCTAATAAGACAAATAATTGACCACTAATTAAACCATTAGCGTGGCCAGCCTCACAACTAGCCATTGTAGAGATACTTTCAACATATGGAGAAAACCCTATTAATAAGTGTAGGAGAAAGAAAAATTAAACCTACAAAGGGACCCCTAAAGTCAAAGGTAAGAACACAGATATAGGGAAAGAATAGATCCAGAAGTGGATTGTGAGTTTGTAGTTACAAAATAGGATGAGGGGGGAATAAAGGCATTTGGAGGCGATAAAGTCTGATAAAATTAAATAAAGAAAAAGTCTGGAAGAATTGTACAGATTTAAATTTTAGAGTTAAATGTTATAAAAACTTAACGTAGCAAGCTTATTGTTAGGGACCAGGAACCAGACAGAGACAGAACTAGATGCAAAAACACCTTTATTAATAAATAACAAATAAAGAAATAACCAAGAGCAAAGTCCAATGGCAAGCAGGGGTCAGTCACCAGAGCGGGTAGTCAGACAAGCCAGGATCAGGAGAACGGAGAGCAGCGAAGTCAGGAACAAGGCCAGAGTCAGGAACCAGGAACAAACAGGAAACACATGAACAAGGAGACTTCTGGGGAACAGGAAACCACGCAAGGGCAAGGAGGTACTGGGATTTGCTGCTTAACCCCTTCAGGACCGGACTGTTTTTGCGATGTTTGTACGTTAAGGACCAGAGCTATTTTAACACTTTTGTGGTGTTTGTGTTTAGCTGTAATTTTCCGCTCTCTCATTTACTGTTCCCATACAAATTATATATTGATTTTTTCAAGACAAAAAGGGCTTTCTTTACATACTATTATTTTTATCATGTCATATAATTTAATTAAAAAATAATAATAAAATATGGTGAAAAAAAAAAAAAATAAATTTTTTTTGACTTTTACTTAAAAAATATTTTACTCATCTACAAAATCGAATGAAACAAACTGCTAAATAGATTCAAAATGTTGTCCTGAGTTTAAAAACACCCAATGTTTATGTGTTTTTTTGCTTTTATTTGCAAGTTATAGGGCTATAAGTACAAGTAGGAAATTGCTGTTTCAAAATGTACATTTTTCAAATGTATCAATAGTGACATTGTAACACTGTTATGTCATAAATCTCCAAAAAACACCCCACATGTATATATTTTTCTTAAACTAGATAACCCAGGGTATTCATCTAAGAATATTTTGATACTTTATATGCAGCCATTTTACCACAAACCTTTGTCAAACTTTGCATAGGTAGTTTATTTTTTTTATTTTTTTCACATAAATTGCAATTCAGGTATAAATTCACAGATTCTGTTAGGTGTCACTACCAAACAACACCCCAATATGTGTTCAGCAACATCTCCCGAGTACAGGGATACCCCTCATGTATAGGTGTGTCGGATTGTCGGGGTACTAAAAGGCCACATTTGGCAGGTGCGCATATCAGTTTCCCAGCTTGGAATTTTGTCATGTAGTCAACCTGCATGCATGTCCTATTTGGGACATTTTTGAAGCCGGCCAATGTATTTTGCCCCCATCAAACCATATATTTTTGAAAAGTAGACACCCTAGGGTATTTCACATGGTGGTATTTTTATACTTTCCATGCACTAATTCTACCACCAGGCTTTGTCAAACATTGAGTTAGTAAATTGTTTTCAGTTTTTTTCACACACATTGTACTTTAGGCATGAATTAACAGATCCTGTTATGTGTCACTGCCAAACAACACCCCAATATGTGTTCAGCAACATCTCCCGAGTACAGGGATACCCCCCCATGTATAGGTGTGTTGGGTTGTTTGGGAGCTAAAAGGCCACATTTTGCAGGTTTGCATATCAGTTTCCCAGCTTGGAATTTTGACATGTAGTCAACCTGCATGTATGTCCTATTTGGGGCATTTTTGAAGCCGGACAATGTATTTTGCCCCCATCAAACCATATATTTTTGAAAAGTAGACACCCTAGGGTATTTCACATGGTGGTATTTTTACACTTTCCATGCACTAATTCTACCACCAGGCTTTGTCAAACATTGAGTTAGTAAATTGTTTTCAGTTTTTTTCACACACATTGTACTTTAGGCATGAATTAACAGATCCTGTTATGTGTCACTGCCAAACAACACCCCAATATGTGTTCAGCAACATCTCCCGAGTACAGGGATACCCCCCATGTATAGGTGTGTTGGGTTGTTTGGGGGCTAAAAGGCCACATTTTGCAGGTGCGCATATAAGTTTCCCAGCTTGGAATTTTGACATGTAGTCAACCTGCATGCATGTCCTATTTGGGACATTTTTGAAGCCGGCCAATGTATTTTACCCCATCAAACCATATATTTTTGAAAGGTAGACACCCTAGGGTATTTCACATGGTGGTATTTTTACACTTTCCATGCACTAATTCTACCACCAGGCTTTGTCAAACATTGAGTTAGTAAATTGTTTTCAGTTTTTTTCACACACATTGTACTTTAGGCAGGAATTAACAGATCCTGTTATGTGTCACTGCCAAACAACACCCCAATATGTGTTCAGCAACATCTCCCGAGTACAGGGATACCCCCCATGTATAGGTGTGTTGGGTTGTTTGGGAGCTAAAAAGCCACATTTTGCAGGTGCGCATATCAGTTTCCCAGCTTGGAATTTTTACATGAAGTCAACCTGCATGCATGTCCTATTTGGGACATTTTTTAAGCCGACCAATGTATTTTACCCCCATCAAACCATATATTTTTGAAATGTAGACACCCTAGGGTATTTCACATGGTGGTATTTTTACACTTTCCATGCACTAATTCTACCACCAGGCTTTGTCAAACATTGAGTTAGTAAATTTTTTTCTGTTTTTTTCCCCCACACATTGTACTTTAGGCATGAATTAACAGATCATGTTATGTGTCACTGACAAACACTGCCCAATATGTTCAGCAACATCTCCCGAGTACAGTGATACCCCCCATGTATAGGGTTGCTGGGTTGTTTGGGGGCCAAAAGGCAACAATAAGAACTTGTACATGTCAGTTTTTCAACTTGATATATAGGTATGCTTGGTCAATCTTCAGTTTGACATATTTTTGCACCCCCCAGTTAATGTTACCATCATGACAGTATATATAGTATATGTTTTTATAAAGTAGACATCAAAGGTTATAGAGGATGGGGTGTTTTGACTTCTTTCCCCCAACCATTTTGCCCCCCAAAGAAAGTGTAGTGGTAATTTTTTTATTCTTTTTTTTTTATGCACACGTCATCTGGTTTTGGCAAGAAAACTTGTTAGGCCAAATGTGCAGGTAGCAAATGTACATTTAGCAGCAATCTTTAAACTGACTCCTGCAAATAGAATTTAACTGGAGATTTGGGGGAAGGAAACTGACTAACAAAAAATGGCTGCTTTACAAAGAAACAAAAAATAAAATAAAAATTCAGGAACACTTCTTACAACTGTTCTGTGTGGTACAGCTTGAAACATGTTCCTACACACAGTCCTGGTTTTGAAGGGCAATCAGGACAGTGAAAAGGGGTGTCTGTCCTTTTCCAGTTTTTAAAACAGACCCGGCAACGTTTCTGGGTTGTTTTTTTTCTAGCAGTTGGTGGTAACTTAAAAATAAAATGTCTTGACTCAGCTTGTTCCGTTGTTGGAACTTGTCCATCTCCATAAATTGTTAAAGAAATTATTTTCAACTGAAATTGGAGAAAGGTGGTTTTCCCTGGATGATTTTTTTTAAAAAGCAAAAATGAGTTGTGGGTTGCTATTTGCATCAGATAGATAGCCACCTTTTTATACCATGCTTTGGTTTTTCGTAAAATAAGATACGGCTGCATCAGCTGATCAGCCAAATCAACACCCCCCATGTACTTATTATACGCCCTGATGCAAACCGGTTTGGACTCTACTCTGCCCCGGACAGAGACGTCTGACATGCGTTCATCATGGATGGTGGTTAGCATGTTGACATCCTTCCTGTCCCTAAATTTTAGTGCAAGCACTTCAGCTTTGCGAAGTGCTTTACATTCGCCTTTTTTTAATTTTGCATCTATGAGAGATCGTGGAAAGTCTTTGGAATTTTTTCTGGCAGTACCGCAGGCCAGTGTCTGTAAACCATAAAGTGTTTTAAACAGACGGAAACTACTATAAAAATTATCCACATAAAGGTGGTAACCTTTATTAAACAAGGGGTTTAGTAGGTCCCATACAAGTTTCCCACTTGTCCCCAGGGAGTCAGGACAGCCAGGAGGGTCCAGCTGACCATCTTTCCCCTCATATACACGAAAGGCAAATGTGTATCCACTTTCGCTCTCGCACAGTTTGTAGAGTTTTATGCCATACCTAGAGCGCTTTGAGGGGATGTATTGTCTGAACCCTAATCTCCCTTTGTATTTCATTAGAGATTCATCTATGGATACATTTTGTTGGGGGGTATAAACATCCGAAAATTTGTCCTGAAAATGGTCTAGCAGTGGGCGTATTTTATAAAGCCTATCGTATTGGGGGTGATCTCTAGGGTGACAGAGGGTATTGTCACTGAAATGTAAAAATCTCAGCAGTAACTCGTATCTGGCTCTAGGCATGGTTTGGGAGAATACTGGACTAGACATTACAGCGAATTGATGACTTCTTTATAATCCCCATGAGCATTGTAAGAGCCCAGAATATTTTAAGCTCTGGGACATCTGTGGGATGCCAGTCATGCTCCCTGACTGTATAGCTACCTGGATTGTTATCAATAAATTGGGTAGCATACAAGTTAGTCTGGGAAGCAATCTCCTCCCAGATGGTATCCCCTAAAAATAGTTCTACATACTGCATTGGGGAGAAGCCATCCACATTAACATTAATGCCTGCGTTGGCACTAAAAGGTGGGACGTTGGGCTCGGCTAACTGTGGAGGTACCCAGTCCTCCTCCACATTCGGCGTAGCAGAGGAAGCACAGCTTCTTTCTTCAGCCGGCTCACACACAGATGACATGTCGTCTTGACTAGACGTGTCAGAAAACTGACCTGGGTCAAAATCTGACGCAGTGTCAGTGACGTCAGAGTCTGACGCCAATAAGGCATATGCCTCCTGCAAGTTATACATACGCTGCATGTTTTACACACGACTAAAACAAATTACAAACACACAAAAAAAAATGTATACTTTTTTTTTTACTAAAACAGACTAAACAGCAATCCCTAAACTAACTCCTGTCACAAAAATCTAATGGAGATTTGGGGGAAGGAAACTGACTGACTAAGACAGACCAAGACAGACCAAGACAGACCAAGACACAGATTTTTAAAACAAATTTAACCCTTTGGGGCAAAAAACTAAATACAGACAGTACAAATGCACTGCTGTAACAGATCTGTCAGGGCAAGGGTTAATTAAAACTGATTTTTTTTAATTCACTTTAGATACTGTATAAAGCTCTGGAACACTTCTGCTGCAACAAACTATCACGGCCTCACAAAACGCTACAGAGGAGAGAGGAGCAGAGATCACTGTCAAAGTGAGTGTTTGTAACACCCGCTTTGACAGCAGCCAATTGTGAGCGATTGCGGATCGCTCACACTCCGCAATTGGCTGTTACGATCTGCCTGGGATGTCTGGCAGATAGTTACAGCGTTATACTGGCGGGAGCGATCTTTGATCGCTTCCCGCAGCCCGTTTTTCGCTATGACGGTTCAGGACCGTCAGCGGTCCAAACGCACGTTTTACCGCTGACGGTCCTGAACCATCAGCGGTCCTGAAGGGGTTAAATAGGCTGCACTGATTTGCAGCAGGGTTGATTACTATTCTCAGGTGAGTAACTGTGGCAACATACTAAAGGAGCTGATCGTTAATCTCAGCTGAAAACTCAGACACTGAAAAAGGAAGGGTTGCTGTTAAAAACAGCAAAGAAACCCTGACGCTTATACAGTCAATATATCAAAATGTTCGCAGTACACCGAATACCGTACACCATTGCTTAATCTTTGAAAATCGTTTGTGAAAAAGATTAAAGGAATGCTGCAAGATATATCTGCACATAGAAAATGTGATATAACTAGAACAAAATAGAGGATTCAACAAAAATAAAATCATACATATAGATGCATACATAATAGTACATGCATTTCAGCAGTAAAAAAAAAAAAGAAACATATATATCAAACTCTACACCTCTGGACATGAAATATGTTGGACTGCGGTATGGTATTTTGGGCAGCAAAGTCCTAGAGCCTAATAAGAGAAGCTGAATTACTATTTCCACTGCTTAGCATTCATGGCCTACATGTGTGAAAAAAATCAAACCAACTGCTGGTTTACACAATTTCTGAACTCCTCCAGATGTGATTGAGATGCCACCATCTCGCTGTAAAGCCATACACACATACTATGAAGCCCAGCCTCTGTGCACAGCACATGCTGACTAGTGGAAAACTGATAATAAAGTCAGTTTAATCTGATTGTAGCACAGCTCATTTCAGAATGGAAACAAAAAAATTGGCAAATTTGACCCGTTTGGATAGGCCCATTTTCGGTGCATCCCTACAGTGGGTCGCCAGGTGATTCCTAGTGGGTTGGGCTGATCCATGACTCCAGGGCCGCCGGGGACCTAGGAGACTGTGAGGCAGACTGATTAGTCAGGCCCTCGGTCCATGACTGCAGTCCAAACACCAGAAGGTGTCTCCAAACTGTCTGCCTAGCAATGGAAACGTGATAGAGGACTTCTATCACATGGTCTGCAGCTCTGCACCCAGCGGAGCTGCAGACCGGAGGGGTAACCCATTGGACCACCAGGGAAAACAAAGGTAGGACACAGTCCTCCACACCCTGCTCCCTCCCCACACTGAACCCCTTCTCTGCCTGCCCCCCTTCCCACACTGTAACCCCTTCTCTCCCTGCCCCCTTCCCTGTAACAACTCTCACGTGACATCCCAAGCCTGCGTTCCTGCCTCTAAGCCATAATTCAGTTCTTGTTTTCAGCCTGATGTTATTCCTTCCTTATCTAAAGCACTGGGGGCTGGACTTTACCTATGGCTGCTCCTGTCAATCTAAGCCCACCTGAAGCAGATGCCTAATTAGCCAGGTATAAGACACTGCCTCTCCCTGAGGGCAGTGTCAATGCATTGACTCTGGTTCCTGTGTTTGTATTCGTGATCCAGTGTTCTCCAGTTGGCTCCTGACCTTGGCTTTCTTATAGTGTATCCTAACTTTTGGTTTACCCTCGACGATTCTCCTACTTGTGTCCTTAGCTGTACTGTGACTTGGAGCAATATCCTGCACTGCCCCTGTGCACAGACTCACAGGCCAGGTGAATTCTTACCTGACCACCTTGGCCTGTGTTTAATTGCAAGGGTAAGCATAATTAATTGCAAAGGTACTGGACTCCCAACTAAGGTAATCCGTTACAGTAACCCCTTCTCTCCTTGACCCCCTCCCTGCGCTATAACTCCTCTTATTCTCGCCCTTCTCCCTGCACTGTTACCCCTTCTCTCCTTGTCCCCCTCCCTGCACTGTAACCCTTTCTCTCCCTGCCCCCTGTACTGTAACCCTTTCTCTCCCTGTCCCACACACTGTAACCCTTTCTCTGCCTGCCCCCCACACTGTCACCAGCACACACTACCTCCCATGCTGTCACCCTCACCTCACCTGCGTGGTACTAATGTGTATATAAGAACAATAAACCCACAGCTCTGTCTGTTCCTGCTTGACCCTCAAAACAGAGCCTTGTCTCGTTCTTGGGGGGATTTATTGTATGCTGTTCCAGTTTGACTGCTAGGAGTGTAAACCTATTCATATGTTTTTTCCTATTCGGCTCATTACAGCATTCGTATGTTTGAGAGCATTCATATGCTTCTCCGGTTCGGTGAATTGGTGTCTACAGTAGCTGTGCCTGTGTCTCTGGAAGGGGAAGATGGGGGTGCCATTACAATGTGTGTGTATTGTGTCAGCATGTATTTGTGTGTATGTGTATACAATGCACACCTGCATTTAAACACCAACATTCTCACAGACATTATCCATACAAAAACATGCTTACATGCGAACACACATTGTATATATGGGAAAAGAACTCTCTAGAAGAGTGGAAATACCAGGAGCAGGCTAGGTGACTAATGGCTAAAATACTACTAAATAGAGAAAAAATATTAAAATATAAATATATGGTACTATGCCTTTAAATCTGGAATAGACAAAGTATCCCTATAAATGTGCAAACATGCGAATAAAGGTGCTATGAGTGGAGATCTCAAATAAACGGGATATCCCTTTAAATGTGCAAAAATACAAAGAAAATGCTGCTATACCTTTAAATATCCTTTAAGAATTTGCAAACATGCAAAGCAGTGCCATATAGGGGGGTGATAAATAGAAAAAATGTGTATATATATATATATATATTTTTTTTTTTTCTATTTATCACCCCCCTATATGGCACTGCTTTGCATTTTTCCCTTTTTGTATTTTATTTATTTATATATATATATATAAATATGTGTATATATATATATATATATATATATATATATATAAATATGTGTGTATATATATATATATATATATATGTGTATATATATATGTATATATATATATATATATATATATATATATATATATATATATATATATATATATATATATATATATATATATATATATATATATATATATATATATATATATAAAGGGAAAAATGAGAGACCAAATTCTCTGCTGGATGACCAAAAAATATGTATGAAACTGGTGTCTATATCCCAAACAACATGAGGGATAAATGATACCTGTTGCAAATAATATACTTTGTAAACGATAGAAGTAACAAATAAGCTATACAGTACAAGGAACTGTTAGCTTAGGCAATAAAAATGGAAACAATATATCGCTGGAAAACTGAAGCATAAAACTGGATCACTTCATATAAAAAATGCCAGTTTATTGAATATATTAAAATATCTTTGGAAAAAGTTAAATATAATAAAAATACAGGTCACACTAGATTCAGAAATGCATTACCAGACTGATGCATTGAAAAATAACAGCAAGGACCTTCGGATTGTTAAGGATGGATACGGATTGTGATTATTCAAATACAGCTGCCGGTGAGGATGGCTTGTGTCTGTGAGCACGTCCCGAGCAGGAGCCTTACTTCAGGGGACGTGCAGGACAGATGCCTCCGGTGGCGGTACTTTCCAAACAGGTCCTGCGTGTGGAGATTAGTGGTGCTGCTGGTACATGCGTCTGATCCCGTGTGTTGCTGGGACGCCTGTCTTACGTGTTTCGTAGGGAATGGGCCCTACTTCATCAGAGACATAATAGTGTCTAGTGCTTCAGTTCTTCTTTATATACATTGCCTAATTATCAATCATACGTTTAGGTGTTTAAACCAATATATTCTATACTAATAAAAACAGTATTTGTACCTGCATAAAATGATACATACATGTATATGAAATGCAAATCATTGCCACTAGGGTAAAAACAATATTTATAAAGTCTCATAAAATGTAGACAAATACATAAGACCGGTAAATGCAAAAATACATAAAAGCAATATATGAATGTTCCAAATGAAAGGAACATATATAATGAATTAATTAGAGATGATGAAATGCTGGACATAAATTGGTATATATACATGAAGATAGGTGGATAAAATCATAATAGTATATTGACTACATATGGATAACCAATACTAGATAGGTACCATATAGGTATAGTGTGAATCCATCCTTCTAGGAGAAAACAGGAGAAAAATAATAATTAATGATAAATAATACTGGATACTTAATGCATATATATAAAAAAAAAATATATATATATATATATATATATACACATATATACAAAATAATAATAAATAATAAATAAATAATCCCTGGTGGTGGTCTGTAACTATAAATAAAGATGGAGAGAAAAAAAAAATTAAAAAAAAGTGGACTATAAATAAAGATGGAGAAAAAAAAAGTGGACTATAAATAAAGATGGAAAAAAAAGTGGACTATAAATAAAGATGAAAAAAAAAGGCAAAAAAGGGGAAAGGAAATGAGCAATGGTGAGAAAATGATCAATGAACAGCTGGACAAAAATAATATTATAGGAAGGCATTAAGCTCAAAATCTACATTGAGTCCCTTAGGGACCAAAGTCCCTAACTTAAAAATCCACTTAGCTTCTGTCTGATCTAGAGCCTTATCAATGCTACCTCCTCTCCAGTGGGTATTCACTTTCTCAATAGGCATAAATGCAAGTCCTGTGGGGTCTCCCCCATGTATCTCTTTAAAGTGCTTGGAAAGATTATGCGTTGGAAGTCCCTTCTTAATATTCCTAAAGTGTTCAGCAATACGTATTTTGAGGGGTCTTTTTGTAGGTCCAATATATTGTTGTGGGCATGGACATGTTATTAAATAGATGACTCCTGATGTAGTACAGTCCATGTTGGTCTTGATATCATATTCTTCTTGAGTAGTGAGGGATTTAAATCCAGTGGTTGTGCCTTCTAATGATGGATTATTTCTACATGCTAGACACTTCTTGCATCTTGTGAAACCACTGATGGTACCTTGATCCAAATCAGCACTTTCAGGTTTAGTGGTCAGTGCCAACATAAGTTGCAGGTTGGGTGCCTTAGTAAAAATAATCTGAGGTTGATTGTCGAGGAATTTAGATATCTGATCTCACCGTCCCTCTTGACTGCCTCACTGCTATTCCTAACAGGATTGCTGCCCACTTCTGATAAGGGTGGCTTTCTGGGTGTCAATAACCGGTTATCACTGTGGCTACTATATACAACTATTTTTTTCTCAGGTATAAGATACTTGGCACTTCTAACTGAGTTAATTTTCAACTATCAATATTTTATCCATTGGGAGTTGCCTCCTTTACCTGATTCTTGTATATTGTCTAATGGCTACAAACTAATACATTTGTTTCTCACTACCTTTAGACCTAGCGCCACAGTGACCTCAGGTGTAAGATATTTGGCACTTCAGGTTGAGAGTTAATCTGTGTATTAACACATCCATCAATCTGGGGTTGTCCCCCCTTGACCTGACTCTATTATACGGACTAATGCTTACAAGCAACAGCTTAGATTATAGGTTTAAGACTACCTCTATACTAAGAGCAATGTGCATCATTACTCATATATGATTTCAGAGCTGCTCCTACTATTAGCAGCACCTGTTTATACCTGATGCACTAATTCCATAGGTAGACATCCCTTACTGTCCCTATTATCTCCACACCTAGAGGAGTGACCTCCTCCTCCATTATCTAGATAATTTCTATCTTGATAAACCCACCTGACACCAGGCATTGACCTTAAGTTTCTCCCATATATATTTGCACTATCTAGACTCCATCTACGACCTAGACCCTTAGAGGGTAGCAATGTCTGCCTCTGTCTTTTGTTGTCTTTATGTATTTCTATGTTTCTAAGTTTTTTTTTTTCCCAACACGGTATAAATCATGACAATTGAGCTATATACCTCTCTACATGGGCACACCTCTGGTTAATGTGTGTTGGAAGTTGAATCCGTTCTCCTTTCCAGCTACCTTTGACATCTGGGGATTCCTTTTTGATTCAGGACTGTAGATCCATTCCCACCTCCCCGCCCCCCCCCCCCCCTCCCCTGCGTGTTCTTCAGAAGAAAATGTTCCCCGGACTCCGATGAGCTGTTCCTTCTCTGTAGGTGGACATGTTCTGTAGCGTATTAGTGTCAAGATAAATGCCTAAGAAGTTGAGTTTGTGGAAGTGGAACCCCTAGTGATGAAAAGTGCCATTGTCTTGTGAATACTAACCAGAGCGGAGTGAGGGCGTTATATCACGAGGAAGTTATCTATGATAACGGGTGACTGCAGGACATTCGCTAATATTGAGTGTTAGTCAACATAGTGTGTTAGCAAATAAGACAAACAGCTTGGGGTTACTCTTTGCTCTAAAAGTTACACGTGTGGGAAAGTCATGACAACCCCTCTATAAAATGCCACGAACATGCCGTCGGGATGGCTGAATTGGTAGAAGCTTGGAGGCATAGGAAATGTCTGTCTTGCCCATCCAAGCTCCGGTCAACCCCTTTGGCAGAGTGCTGGGAGAATTCCTTAGAGGAAATCAATGAGCTGAGGCTAAGGGTGGGTAATTAATATGGTTGTCAGATACCTTCTTAAGCAACGTGATTGTGTTGCGGGGTCTATTAATGCAGACTGAAGGTTCTGACACTCGTGAATACCTGACAGGAGTGTGACCAGACCTGTGTGGAAACCTTGATGTAGAAGTCGACTGAGTGACGGAAAGGGTGTGCTTAGAGGTAAAACTCCAGTTTGTCGATGCAAACCTTCTCTATGGTGAGGAGAAGTAGAGCCACTTACGTCACGAAAGTTTGAAGGCTAGGATGAATTCTGGGATAGTGAGTTTCTGATTGAGTCTGGGATTCTGGTGTATAGAACGATGTGCAGATCATCGTAGTAGTAAGACTTGTACTCTAAAACATTGTGGGAGGCAATTAGTAAGGAGACTAAAATTAACATTTCCAGATGTCTTTGTGTATGGTCAGGGACACAAAGTATGAGGGAGTAATAATGTAAACCGATGTGCTAGGGGATTTGAAAGGATAACATAACCATGAGAGGGATTTGGGAGTCCTGTGGCTGGGATGTGCGTCAGTGCCTGTGGAGATTCCAGTCTCTGTAGTCCATCGTTGATGTTATGTATGGAGGCAAGTAGAGTGGATATCAACGGTTTGACTTCATGTGATTTGGCCTAGTGGGCAGGGGCCACTGAAAGGTGTGGCAAGAACGTTGGCCTCTTGGGGACTGTAAAAATAGTCAATATAAGAGGCCATGCTGGGTGAGGCCCTAACTCGTAACCTGGAGAGGTTGATGTGAGGCGTTAGCTATATGTTGGGCTGAGGGGCGTGTACCTCCATATGCGGATGAAGATGGGTGTTGGCCTCACGGAACTGATAATGATGAGGCTGGTTACTGGCATAGCTGGGTACCAGGCCGATAGTTGACATAGCGGATCCGAGAATGGGATGGGTAATGGGTAGTAGCGAGGTGGGTAAACATACCTTGCTTGGGGTAGAATGTTGTTTCCTTGCCAGAGGAATGAGATATTGGAGATCCTAAATGGAAATGATGGTGGGAGGCAAGTTGTAACTGGAATTGGGCTTGACTTACTGTGAACGAAATACGCCTGTATAACCGGGTTGTTTGTTCTTGAGGCTGGTCTATGAATAGGTAACCTGAGGACATAGTTGTTAGAATCCTGACCCTACGATGGTGGGTACAAGATTCATAGGACATAAATCAAATATCCATATCAGTGAGTAGGGTGAGGATCCTAGGCCATTACCAGAGACCATGGGGAGTGTTTAACCAATACTGCAACAAAAATGGGGGATAGGCAGAGTCATGAGTGACCGCTAATTGGTCCTGTGACTTCTTTAGCTAAATTACATATAGGGGGATATGGAATACCAAGCTATGATGGCAGTTTTGAGCTATCCCGGTAGGACTTAGAATATTTAATTATGGTCGTGCCAGCATGGGAAGGAGGGTGTATGTGTGGGGAATTAAGGATCCCCGGCCGTGGGCCTGTGTATGGCCTGGCGGAGGAATTGCGTGCCAGCGTTGGCTGATGTAACATAGAACAGTTAGAGTGGAGTTGCTGTAGGTTTAGTGATACAAGGGTCGGTTAGGATGATGAACTTGCTTGAGTAGAATATAGCAGCAATGAGTAAATAACCTTTAGTGCATAATACGTGATTATTTTGACGTAGAGTCAGGGGGAACATATAATGGTATGGTAAAGCCTGGTACACTAGGGTTTGTCCCAGGGAACATGACGATACATATAAACATAGGAGTGTGGCGTGTTACAAAAAAGGTTTAGCGAATAGGTGATCGTCCTCCAAATAAGTAATATACCTATCGTGGGAGCAAGTATACAGATTGGCCATAACACATGGTAACAAATGTGAACGTGATGACTGCCTCAGAACAGTACCAAGTCGATAAGTGCTAGAATAAGACATATGCGATATATGATGGTAATGCTATATATGTAGTGAATATTAAATGCTTACCAGAGCTGATTTAGTAATGGGAAAATTGACAATATCCGTGCACAATCGTAAATAATAACAAGAAACATAGCAAACATAACAGAACTACAGGGGGCATGTAAGGATTACTAGTAGCAGGCTAAAGAACCTGGACATTTCATGTATCAGGGAACAGTGTAAAACTAACGAATTGGTACTATGATTGTGGTGGCCGCTAGATGGAAGCATGTAACTGAGATAGACTGGAGACTAGTTCGGTAGAAATTTGACGAAAAGAAACTAGTGAATAGGAATGGAACAAAGTGCAGGCAGAAGTAGGTCAACTGACTTAAGTCCTGAACGGGAAAAAGTCCAGAATAGACGGTATGTAAAAACGTAAACGTGTGAACAATTGTGTGTTCATGGATTTGGCCCGTACAGGCAGACTCACGGTTCGTGGATTTGACTGGTACAGGAAACAAACGAGAGGTCAGCTATGTGGCTGGAAAGTACCCAGACTTGGTGGAAACAGAGGTTTGGTCCAGGAAAAGGCCCGGGAAGCCGGTAAGGGGTCTCATAGCGCCAGCGGGAACGAACGCCCAGTTCTGGAGAGGAGGTGAGTAGTCTCTGACTGCGTGTGGCTGGAACAGGGTGATGGGAGTTGTTGGAGCAGGGAGAACTTGGTCCGATCGTCCTGGGAGTCTCTGACCGCATGTGGCTGGAACAGCGTGATGGAAGTTGTTGGAGCAGGGAGAACTTGACCAATCAGCATGGGAGTCTCTGACCGCATGTGGCTGGAACAGTAGGATGGGAGTTGTTGGAGCGGGGAAAAACTGGGTCCGATCGGCATGGGAGCCACAGTAGGCCCAGACCAGCTTGTTTGGAGTTTTAGGCAGTCTGTGTTGATGACCTTTGAACCGGAAGTAGTCATGAACCAGGCAGCATCAGCCCTGTGGTGTAGGGGGGCCTGAGTTTAAATAGCCGGGTAACCCCTCCCACAACTTCAGGCTGCGCCTTCCAATATATATAATTTTTTTCTGGAGCAGGCAGAAACTTTATGGACATTAAATTTGCAGCAGGGAATAAAATTCAGTCTATCCCTGTGACAGATCCATCTGTATAGACTAAGATTGCTGGTTCGTCTGTTTGACCCTTTTTCGGTTATTTGCCTGTCCGTATGCCCCTGTTCGTTTGTTCCAGGAAATACCGATTGAAACTACCGAACGGACGGCCACCCAGGAGAGAAGTGTGCTGCTGGTTAACCTCTTGGCCCCAATTAGAACATTATGGTTAGTCGCAGACACCTCTCCATTCTATCCGTATGCAGGGTGGTCGTCGTTTATATGCCAACCACGAGGAGGCGGCCATTTTAAACACGCGAAAGACCAGTAGTGTTCGGCGAGGATTCTATGAAACTATAAACGGACACTTTATCTGACGAACACCGCTGAAACTACCGATCGTCCTTCGTTTTCGTCGAGGCATACAAACACCGGTCCGTTCCCATGGAGTCAATCGTATACTGAAAGACATATGAAAGACTTTGACTCTATGGCGATTGAACTCTGCGCATTGGATCTGAGCGCTATTCAGTAGAAATATGCACTCAGATCCAGGCTATCTGGGGATACGTTACACAAAGCATATGCATTCGGTATTTGTATACTTATATATATATATATATATATATATATATATATATATATATATATATATATATTTTTTATTCTTTATTTTTGAACATGCATGAGGTTACATTCCATCCTGCATTGCCACAACAGCAAATGTGAGGACTTGCGGTACAATCAATGATACATGTTAGACGACTTTGAGGGCTATTAGAACTAATACTTGCATCATTTAGTAAAACAGCATGAAGTTTTATATTATAGTAAACGATTAAGCTAACAACAAGTTTGTAGGTAGAGCATGAGTTAGTCGAGCTATTTTTGTTGAGTTAACTAGTGGCTCGTTTTTAAGTTAGATAGCTTGCAGGCTATAGAGGCTTGACAATATGAAGCTGGAGTAACTAAAACAATCAGTGTGAGGGAGTTGCTAAGCTTGGTCCCATATCTGGTTTTGTGGGCAGCAATTTAAACAAGGCATCTTACAGTTAAGAAATTGATATATCGTTAGTTATGTACAATGCTAAGATTAACAGCGCTAAATTATGCTATAGTTGCTGTGTGTTTGCTGTGTTGTGGCTAAGTCCTGCTTAACCCTTGCCAGTCCTGGGTGTGATGATGCCTTGAGGTGTAGCTGGTGTCCAGGGAGCCCGCAGCTGTGGCATGGAGAGGTGAGAAGGGTGCTCAGGTTGCTCTTTGGATAGTGAGGCCGAGTATTGTCGTTGCAGTCTGAGGTTTCCTGGTATCCACCCTGGATTTGGCCCCTTTCTCTGGGTACATGGTGGCTGGCTATAAGGCCTCTGGGTAACTGCTGATGGGGCAGAGTGGAGCTTTTGGGCAGGTCTTGGTCGTTTGGCTTTTTGGAGGTGGGAGGTTGGGCTACAGGAGTGTAGTGGTACCTGGCGTTTTAATGTCCACAGTGTCCCTTGGTGTGTCGGGCGGCAGGGTAGGCGCGCCATCTTGTTGGGCTCTGGCCTCACGCCGGGTCTGCTTTTTCATCCGCCGGCTTCTCTTGTGCTGTAGGTGGGTTGCTGTGGGGAGGTCTGCACTCCAGGCGTCTCCAAAATTCTTGGCATATGCGGTCAAAGTTGGCGTTGAATCGCTCCCTCCAGGCTTCTGGGTTCTCCTGGGACTTCGGAGGTAGTGGCTCGGCGGCCATCTTGGATGTAGCGTGCGGCCCACACTTAGGGTGAGTACTCCCCCGTTGTTGGTGCGAGAGTCTCTCCAGCTGGGACCGGGATGACCCTCACCGGTCCATAGGGGGGGGAAGCAGGGCGTCGGGATGGTAGTCGCTTGGTGCAGTCCCCACAGCGGGAGAGCGGCCGTCTCTCCCAGCCATTAGGCCGCCGTCCGCGCTAGGCCTCAATGCGGGTTGCTTCATGCCTCGGCGGAAAAACTCGGAGTTGATCTCCTCTGATTCCCACCCGTTTGTGCCATGAGCCATCATTGAATTGGGCTACTGGAACCCCGGTTACAGGTTAAATGTGTTGCTTTTAGGCTCGTTTGGGTCAGAGCTCTCAGCTTGTGCGTCTGGCCAGCTCGGCTGTCAGGCCCCGCCCCCCTACTTATATATTTTTATGTGTTTTTACAGTTGTATTTAAAATGGCGATTTGCCTCTATCCCTGGAGATAATTAGGTTTCTTCCCAATTATTTCCAGGATAGAGAGGAGGGATTTAAGCATGTAAAGGGGAGTGCTTAAACCTGAGCCACTGCGATTGGCTACTGTCCAATATATGTCTCAGTCTTCCATCTGGTCTCCTAGGGGAGTGTCCACCAGGTGGGAGACCTGCATAAATACCGGGCAGGTAGCCCTCATTAAATAGATTCCTTTTTTACCCTCAAGACGGAGCTTGGTCTCGTGTTTGGGGGGATTGCTACTTGGAAGGATTTATTTTGTCTGTTTTAGCCGTGAAAGGAGTTCGGCTGATTTTATGTTCGTGAGTTTACCGCATTCCCATTATTACCATATTGACAGAGATGGATGGAGTACCAGGGACTGAAGGAACCAATGGGCCCAGCACAGCTGACAGAACCCCCGAAGAAGCAAGCTTTGACCGGGCGGTAAGAATCAGACTGGCCCATTATGGTCCCAACCCGACTATAGAAATCATTGACGGGTCATAGCAGCTGTGGATGCCAATCTGCTACGCCAAAGCGGTGCTGCAGCAGCCCCAGTTCCAGCAACCCCGGTGGAGAAAAAAAAAGTACAATTTGCAGCATTTAAATCCTTCAATGAAACAGAAGGGGAGATTGATGGGTACCTTGCTGATTTTGAGCGGCAATGTGCGCTACACAAGGTACCCGCAGAAGACTGGGTCACCATATTATCCGGAAAGTTATCCGGCTGGGCCAGTGATGCTTTTCGGGCCATTCCTGACGAGGAGATCGGGGATTATGTGGCTGTCAAGGAAGCTTTGCTCTCCAGGTATGCCATTACACCAGAGCCATACCGGAGGCGGTTCAGATACACTGCCAAACTAACTGGGGACTCCTACATGGAATGGGCCTGTAAGGTACACCGCACAGCCGCTCACTGGATGGCGGGGTGTCAAGCCGTATCCGGGGAAGAGGTGCTGCAGATGTTCCTATTAGAACATTGTTTTGAAAATTTATCTCCAGGCGTCAGAGAGTGGGTAAGGGACTGTAAGCCCTCCACCCTGCATGAAGCAGCCCACCTGGCAGATGAGTACACGGATGCCCGTAAACTGGACAGTGCTAGTGTTAAGACCCCTGCCAGAGAGGAGTACCAACCAGCAGCACCACCAGCAGCTACCGTCTACCAACCAGAGACGCAACGCACCACAGCACCCCTCCAGCTACTAATTACACGCAGACACCCCGGTTCAATTCACGGGACTACTCGCAACCCATCCGGTGTTTTGGGTGCAAGCAGCTGGGGCCAGAGTGCCCGCTGAATAACGCCAACCAGGCCCAGTCTTGCAGGAGACCCATCAGCGGAAATCAGCGCTACCCTCTGCCTGCTGCCCACTGCGTAGAGGAGGAGGAATGCTGAGGCGTCCTGCATGAGGCAGACCCTGTTCAAGCTGCCCACTGGGATAACCGCCAACAACACCGACAGCTGGTTAAAGTGAACGGGAAGGAGGTCAGCGGTCTGCGGGATACCAATGCAACCATGACATTGCTCCAAAAGCACTTGGTATCTGAGAACCAACACACCGGAGACACTGTGGCTGTGAGAGTATCCGGAGGCGCTGTGTTTCGCCTACCCGTTGCCAGGGTACATTTGGATTGGGGAGTGGGCGCTAGACACGTGAATGTGGGGATCATGAGGGATTTACCAGCTGACATCCTCCTTGGAAATGACCTGGCCCTCTTGTCTCTGCATACACTCCCATGGGTCCTGCTGAAGTTAATGCTGTGACGACCCGTGCCCAGACCCTTAGGCTGGGATACCCCAGAGACGTACGGGAGGGAAACCCGGGAGGATCCGACCTTGGAGAAGTATAGGGCTAAGGCAATGCTGGGGAGGAGGAAGGAGATGGGGAGCGTTACGAGTGGGTGGGGGACAGGCTGTATAGGATCCCTAAACCTTCCCAGAAAAAGAATACCCCTCCGAAGAACCGGCAGCTGGTAGTACCTGCGAAATACCGGCAGGAGATTCTGCGGATTGGGCATGATGTGCCGTTAGCTGGACATCTAGGCTCCCGCCGCACAGCTCATAGGATTACGCAAAATTTATTTTGGCCCAATTTTAACCGAGATGTGCGGGTATACTGTAGCACTTGTGACACATGTCAACGCGTAGGTGAACGGTGGAATCACCCAAAAGCTAGGCTTATGTCTATGCCTATCATTGGGGAACCATTTTCCCGCATAGCCGTTGACATTGTGGGTCCACTGACCAGGGCTAGTCCATCAGGTAAGAAGCATATTCTCATTGTGGTGGACTATGCCACTCGTTACCCAGAGGCAGTAGCGCTGTTTAATATTGAGGCAGAGACAGTAGCTGATGCCCTGGTTAAGATTTTTACTAGGGTAGGGTTCCCTCAAGGAGATTCTCTCCGACCAGGGAACTCAGTTTACCGCTGTGCTCACCCAGCAGCTGTGGAAGGTGTGCGGCATTAAACCGCTGCTTAGCTCACCCTATCACCCACAGACTAACAGTCTCTGTGAGCGATTTAATGGTACCCTCAAGCAGATGCTAAGGACCTTTACTGACACTTGCAGAGACTGGGAGTGATTCCTGCCTCATCTGCTATTTGCATACAGAGAGATGCCTCAGGAATCTACTGGGTTCTCTCCCTTTGAGCTACTCTATGGGAGGAGGGTCCGTGGACCCCTAGATCTCATTAGAGGACACTGGGAGGGAGAGACCGAGCAGGAAGGGACCCCCATAGTACCATATGTTCTGGAACTCCGGGACCGCATGGAGAAACTGTCCCTAATGGTGAGGGAGAATCTCCAGGCAGCCCAGGGGAGACAGAAGAGGTGGTACGATCGGGGTGTGTTAGTGCTCAAGCCTGTGAAGACAAACAAGATGCAAGCATCTTGGCAGGGCCCGTATAAAGTGTTAGCTCAGGTGTGTGATACTACCTACCTTATAGCCAGCTGTGCAGATGAAAGGATTCAGCGATCCTTTCATGTGAATATGCTGAAGGAGTATCAGGAGAGACCAGAGGATGACGCTGCAGTGTGTGCCCCAGCCAGACGACCCAGAGAATTTACCCCTGCCTGACTTATTAGAGAAGGACCCCCAGACTGACTTCACTAGTCTTGTACAGCTAGGTGATCGGTTAAGGTACAGGCAAAACAGCTTCTGTGGGAGAAGTAGGCGACGTTCTCCCAAGAATCAGGCTACACTACCCTAGCTGTACACAAGGTGGAAACACCCGGACAGAATCCCTTACGACAGCCCCCCTACCGTATCCCTGAAGCAGTCCGGGAAGGAATGCGGAAGGAGATAAAGGAGATGACTCGGCTTGGAGTTATTGAACACTCTGACAGTCCTTTGGCCTCACCTGTAGTCCTAGTGCCTAAGAAAGATGGGACCACCTGGTTCTGTGTGGACTACAGGCGACTCAATGAGTGGACCACCAATGACAACTACCCGATGCCCCGGGTAGACGAGTTGTTAGACCGTATTGCCAGGGGACGCTATCTGACCACCATAGACCATCCCCCTGGCCGAGGATGCTATCCCTAAGTCGGCCTTCGTCACCCCATTTGGCCTGTACAAGTTTAAGGTCAGGCCATTTGGGATGAAGAATGCTCCGGCTACCTTAGAGTAATGGCTTCCAGGAATTTGCTTGTGCATACGTGGATGACATTGCGGTCTACAGTGAGTCCTGGGAAGAACACCTGGTACACGTAGGGGTGGTTCTAGACAAGATTCGGGCCACTGGCCTGACCTTGAAACCAGACAAGTACCATCTAGGCATGGCTGAAGTACAGTACCTGGGTCACAGGGTGGGGTGTGGGAGCCAGAGACCAGAGCCAGCCAAGGTAGAGGCAGTGGCTAACTGGCCCACAGCTATCACGAAGACCCAGGTGCTAGCCTTCTTGGGGACAGCAGGTTACTACCAACGTTTTGTCCCTGACTACAGTACTGTCGCCAAGCCCCTGACTCACCTGACGAAAAATTACCTAAGCAGGTCCTGTGGTCTCCAGCTTGTGAAGCCGCGTTTCAGGCACTGAAGCAAGCTCTTGTGAATGCCCCTGTCCTGGCTGCTCCAGTCCCTAACAAATGCTTTCTTGTTCATACAGATGCTTCCATGTATGGACTGGGGGCTGTGCTGAGCCAGGTCGGGGAAGATGGAGGAGAGTTTTAAGTTAATTGAAAATGACCCGGAAGAAATTATTTGTTTGGTAATAATAAAATGGGAAAAGGAGTTAGATAACAACATAAGTTATGAAGACTGGAGGAAAGCATTAAATTTGATTACAAAAAACGTACATTGCTTGAACCTAGTGGAACTTCAATATAAAATCATGAATAGGTGGTATTTAACGCCAGATAGACTAGCTAAAATGTATTCTGATGCCTCTAACAAATGTTGGCGCTGCGGGGCACACAAGGCAGGAATGTTACATATATGGTGGGAATGCAGACTAATAAAAAGGTATTGGTCTATGATAGCTATGAATATTAAATCATTGATAGGAATTAATATTGATATGAAGCCAGAGGTTCTCCTGTTACAACTACATATGTCTCAGAATTATGACCAATTCGCTGCTTTGATAATTCATATATTGCTAGCAGCTAAAATATTAATTGCTAGAAAATGGAAAACCAGGGAAATTCCAGTCTGGGAGGAAGTAAATTCACAAGTAATTTACCAGTTAAAAATGGAGATAGGGATAGTTAAAGAACCAAACACAATGAAAAACTGGCTTGGTATTGTTCAGCAAAATTAATCTATACATCAAAAAAAAAAGGGGGGAAGGAAAAAGAAAAGAAGGAAGCCGAGAATATATATATAAACCCTGCTTACATTTGATATAAGGATATCTTACTGTCTAAATAGGAATATAAAAATATTAATAGAAATCTATTCTGACTCCTGTGAGCTCTTAGCCGGAAATATTGTTAAATGTATTGTCTGTTGGTTATTTTTATACTTGAATAATGTAATACGTACTGTATTATTGTAAAGTGGTATGTATATGGTGTTGTCTTTGTCTTTTTAAAATAAGAAAAGAATAAAATATTAAATGTGAAAAAAAAAAATGTGTTCCCTTGAATGGGGTATTTTATATTGATTATTTTTCGAATGCTTTCCCCCCCTTCTTCCCTTTTGCCTCAAGCTATTTTTATCTTCTGTATATTGGAATTATACTTGGAATTTTGCTGACAACTAATTCTTATGATAACAAGCAAAAACGGACTTGATAACAGTTGGAACGCATGAATGCCGTAAATGCCGTAAATGCCGTAAGTGGAACGCATACGAACCCGGAAGTACCAGCGGTGGAACGCAAAAATGCGGAAGTGATAATTACAACGTCAGAGCCCGGAGTTACAGAGTAAACTGACTTATGTGATTGAAAGATGGGCAAAGGGGGCGGGTTCCATGTACCCGTTTCCCGCGCCAAATTGCTTATTTAAATGTATATTGAGCTTGGATATAATATTGTACCTGAGGAAGACGTATTGTGACGTCGAAACGCGTTGTGCTCGATGCTGGCATTACTGAATTTGGAAGGTAAGATTTTATATGCTTTTTAATAAATTATACTCTTGATATATTTCTAAAATTGGTGTTTTGCCTGCTCTATTTCCCTCATATTCTGAGGATCAAGCTCCAGCTTTGTGGACTTCAGTGGAAACTCCTCCCTAAGCGATTATACCTGAGACAGTTTATCCATTAACAGGCTCCAACCCATGTGAGTGGGACCATAAAGACTGCTGTATTAGATTGATTTTACATTGCAGTATTATGCTATGACTTTTTCTGTTTATTATGTATAGGAGCTATGCTTATAGACACCTATTACAATAAGGTATTTATCCTCATCTCACACATATATCTTGGGATATACCACTAACATATTATTGTGTATATTCATCACGAGCGCTGCACACTTTCTTGTATTGCTGTGCTATGTTTATTGTGGGACTTTGGTGATTAAATCCCACTAGTGTGTTTCAGCAGCTGTTTCCTAGCACCACAAACTACACCTTTTGTTTGTTAATGAGTGTGGGATGAAGTGCCCTTCGCCACTTGGTCCTGGAGAGGCCTGCTTGCCAGCCTCCTCCCCTGTGACTATGACTGTTTGATGTATCTGGCTTTAAAGCCCCTATTCTACCTTCAGACAGACTATTTATGTAGGTTGCTTTATTTCTCTTATGTTTTAGTCACCCTGTACCCATCATAGGTGCAGGGTGTGTGTAATGTAATTGTTTATAGTGTGTGTGTGTACTGTGAAATGTATTGCCTGCTCTCCTGTACTGCTAAAGGAATTGCTACCAACTAGGTGAATTTGGCTATGGTGCTTGTGTAGTGCCCTCTGTTGGTAGCAACAGTAATATACACTACCTGAATAGCAAGACTGGTAATTTGCATATTCGGGTAGATTTGCATATCGCTACTTCTGCATGCAGGAGAGACATTTTGTTTTAAGTATGGTCTTCCCCTCCCATTTATAAATATGTAATTATGTTATAATAAGTCACTGTATGTTACCTGCTATGATTTGACTGTTTGTAATTTTATTGAGTTTTCAAAGAAATGTTAAGACCATATGGGCTAGTCCCAAGTAAAATAAAGTTTTAGACAGTTCTTCTTGATCCCTCAAAACGTAGCCTTGTCTCGTTATTGGAGGGAACTGTTATAATCACACTGGGGATCGCTATGCTCTGCATACTCCCCTGAGCTTGAATCACTTAGCTCTTTTAAGAGCTCTCCTTGGAGGAGAGGTCTTCCCCACACAGTCCTGGATGCTGGAGGTTCATACAGGGTGGAAGGAAGTGGTCTTTCCCACACGGTCCTGGAGGACAGAAGCTGATCCAGGGTGGAAGGAAGACAGCGAGACTCCAGTCCAGCTACGGCGGTTGCGGAGTCTGCGGTGGTTGTGGTGTCCAGCGCGGTGCTTGTGGTCCTCGGCGCAAGCTAGGAAGCGTCCATTAATGGAAGGTTCCGTTACAGAGTGTTTGGCCCTGGTCTGGGCATTGAAAAAGTTGAGCCCCTATTTATACGGACAGGAATTTTCCCTTATCACGGACCACAATCCCCTTGTCTGGCTTAACCGGGTCTCAGGGGACAATGGTAGACTGCTGCGGTGGAGTTTAGCCCTACAACCTTACAACTTCACCATCAGCTACCGACCCGGTAAGCAGAGCGGGAATGCTGATGGATTGTCCTGGCAAACCGACATCCCTACCACCTCCTAGTCCGGTCATCCCCAAGTTGACCCGCCAAAGGGTCAAGCCGGGTCTGCCGGAGTGTCCCACAAGGAGGGAGCCGTGTGACAGATCCATCTGTATAGACTGAGATTGCTGGTTCGTCTGTTTGCCCCGTTTTCATTATTTGCCTGTCCGTATGCCCCTGTTCGTTTGTTCCAGGAAATACCGATTGAAACTACCGAACGGACGGCCACCCAGGAGAGAAGTGTGCTGCTGGTTAACCTCTTAGCCCCAATTAGAACGTTGTGGTTAACCGCAGACACCTCTCCATTCCATCCGTATGCAGGGTGGTCGTCGTTCGTATGCCGACCATGAGGCGGCGGCCATTTTAAACACGAAAGACCAGCGGTGTTCGGCGAGGATTCTATGGAACTATAAACGGACACTTTATCTGCCGAACACCGCTGAAACTACCGATCGTCCTTTGTTTTCGTCGAGGCATACGAACACCGGTCCGTTCGGGAGTTTGGAACGTACGCATGGACTTAGCCCAGATAGCCATCCCATGGAGTCAATCGTATACCGAAAGACATATGAAAGACTTTGACTCCATGGCGATTGAACTCTGCGCATTGGATCTGAGCGCTATTCGGTACAAATATGCACTCAGATCCAGGCTATCTGGGGATACGTTACAAGAAGCACATGCATTCGGTATTTGTATACTTATATATTTTTATGTGTTTTTACAGTTGTATTTAAAATGGTGATTTAGGTTTCTTCCCAATTATCTCCAGGATAGAGAGGAGGGATTTATGCATGTAAAGGGGAGTGCTTAAACCTGAGCCACTGCGATTGGCTACTGTCCAATATATGTCTCAGTCTTCCATCTGGTCCCCTAGGGGAGTGTCCACCAGGTGGGAGACCTGCATAGCCCTCATCAAACAGATTCCTGCTTTACCCTCAAGACGGAGCTTGGTCTTGTGTTTGGGGGGATTGCTACTTGGAAGGATTTATTTTGTCTGTTTTAGCCGTGAAAGGAGTTCGGCTGATTTTATGTTCGTGAGTTTACCGCATTCCCTTACACTCGGTTTGGGAGTTTGGCGGTCAGCCGTGCAGAGCCTGCATTTCTGTAAAGGGGGATTATCGGCTAAACGGCGGTTTCATCTATTTAAGCGGTGAGTGTCTTAACAATCCCTAAATCTTTACCTGTGTTAATGGAAACAGTAGACGGTTCTCCACTTACGTCAGGCCCGGTTACACATGGGACTATGCCCTTAAACTTCTGGAAGTGAATCACCATGAGTCTATATCTTTCCACCTACCGTATATACTCGAGTATAAGTTAAGTATTTTTTTTGTTCTGAAAAACCCCAACTCGACTTATACTCGAGTCAATGTCTGTATTATGGCAACTTACATTGCCATAATACAGACAAGGGGCTGTTGGGGGCTGGCAGGAAGCATTTACTTACCTCTCCTGCAGCTCCCGTCAGCTCCCTTCTCCTCCGCGCCGGCTCCGTTCAGCTCCCTCTGCAGTCTCCGCGGCCGCGAGACTTACACTGGGACTTGCAGAGGGAGCTGACCGGATTAATATAATATATTTTTTTTAGGATCTAATTTTATTTAGAAATTTACCAGTAGCTGCTGCATTTCTACCCTAGTCTTATACTCGAGTCAATACGTTTTCCCAGTTTTTGGGGGTAAAATTAGGGGCCTCGGCTTATATTCGGGTCGGCTTATACTCGAGTTATTTCCTCAACACAGTTTTCAGTGATTTTGGGTATAGCCTGGCTTGCTCTGCATAACCCACAGATTGATTGGAAGACTAGAACTTTGTCCTTTCCTCCAGAACACTGCTTAATGAGTTGTCAACCCTCTAAGGCAACACCTGTTGCCACAACAATTAATGAAATGGTTGCTACATACTTAACTAAGCTTCATCTACAAGATTGGGATTTTGCAGATGTCTGTGATAAGAAGAATGCTGATCAGCTTCCACCTCACAGGCCTTATGATTGCCCCATAGAGCTGCTACCTGGAGCTGCTATCCCATTTGGCCGTATATAAGAGCACACTGGGCCTGGTGCTGACAATTATGATGGGCCTAATTACGGAATCTTTTCAACCAAAAACACTAAAACAGTCATTCCTCCCAAGCGTCATGTATGTGATGGAGATGGTGCTGGAGGGAAACTCATAGGATGCAGCTGTAATAAAACACATACTCTAAGCTAATCTCTCTCTAATTTATGCCTTCATCTTTCAAGTAAATCCATATCCCCTAACAGCAGTGTCCAGTGAAGCAGGAAGTCAATGGGCGGGGTAAAAGGATGGGCCACTGGTGCGAATCACGTGACCAGACCTGCCAAAAGGGGAGAACATGCCCAAAAAGGGGGCATGTCTGTCCAAAGAATTTGAAGGACAGCCTGGCATAAAATGCACGTCAGGTAGTGATGTCCCGGACTGTTCGCTGGCGAATAGTTCCTGGCGAACATCGCTTGTTCGCGGTCGCCACGGACGGCGAACACATGCACTGTTAGGTCCGCCCCCTATTCGTCATCATTGAGTAAACTTTGACCCTGGCCTGTACCTCACAGTCAGCAGACACATTCCAGTCATTCAGCAGCAGACCCACCCTCCCAGACCCTCCCACCTCCTGGACAGCATCCATTTTACATTCATTGTGAAGCTGCATTCTTAGTGAGAGTAGGGACAGTGTAGCTGCTGCTAATTTGATAGGGAAATGGATAGCTAGTCTAGTGTATTCAGTGTCCACTACAGTCCTGAAGGACTCATCTGATCTCTGCTGTAAGGACAGCACCCCAAAAAGCCCTTTTTAGGGCTAGAACATCAGTCTGCTTTTTTGGGGTTTTTTCTGTGTAATGTAATTGCAGTTGCCTGCCTGCCAGCCAGCCTGTGTGTCAGGCTCACAGCATATACTGTGCCCACTTGCCCAGTGCCACCACTCACTCACTCGTGTCACAAAAAAACTTGTTTTAATGTAGTATAATAGCAGTCAGTTTCCTTCACTAGTGTGCTTTTCAGGGCCTGCCAGGGCACAGTGTCACACCAGTGCAACTCATATCTTTTGTAACAGTTGTGTAAATTACAAAAAAAAAAAAAAGAAAAAATACAATTTTGACTGTAAGAGATTGAATAGCAGTTAGTTGTCTGCCAGCGTGTGTGTCAGGCTCACAGCGTATACTGTGCCCACTTGCCCAGTGCCACCACTCATATCTGGTGTCACAATAGCTTGCATTTAACAAAAAAAAAACTTTTTGGACTGTAATATAATAGAAGTCAGTTTCCTTCACTAGTGTGTGTTTCAGGGCCTGCCCAGTGCCACCACTCACTCACTGGTGTCACAATAGCTTGCATTCCCCTTGCCCGGTGTCTGACAGCTGGCTTGACTGAACTCTTAGCCCGCCAGCTTTTACCATACAAGCTGGTGGAGTCTGAGTCGTTCAAAAAATGTGTAGCTATTGGGACACCGCAGTGGAAGGTACCCGGCCGAAATGTACTCGATTGTGCAAAAGGAAGTAATGGCATGTCTGGCACACAGTGTTGGGGCAAGGGTCCATCTGACCACTGATACCTGGTCTGCAAAGCATGGTCAGGGCAAGTATATCACCTACACTGCGCATTGGGTAAACCTGCTGACGGCTGCCAAGCATGGAATGCGTGGCTCTGCAGAGGAGTTGGTGACACCGCCACGACTTGCAGGCAGGCCTGCTGCCACCTCCTCTACTCCTCCTACTCCATCCTCTTCCATAACCTCCTCGGCTGAGTCCTCTTCTGCTGCTGCGTCTTGCTCCACATCAACGGCACCCCCCAGCTCCCCAGGTACTGTTCCACATCCCGGATACGACAGTGTCACGCCGTCTTGGGGTTGACTTGCTTGAAAGCAGAGAGTCACACCGGACCAGCACTCCTGTCCGCCCTGAATTTGAAGTAGGAGGACCGACCAAGCATGTTTTTCCATCTCCCGCTTCCTAAAATCGATGCCTTATATACATGTCCCCTGATAGGGGACGTAACAGGGATTAAACTGATAGGAATAGTACTACTTAAAACACCACTCCTATCTTGTGGCACATTAGATTGCATGTGCAGTGCCCCAAATTTGAAGTAGGAGGACCGACCAAGCATCTTTTTCCATCTCCCGCTTCCTAAAATCGATGCCTTATATACACGTCCCCTGATAGGGGACGTAACAGGGATTAAACTGATAGGAATAGTACTACTTAACACACCACTCCTATCTGGTGGCACATTAGATCTGAAGAAGAGGAGTCAGAGGAGGAAGGTGGCTTTGAGGAGGTGGAAGACCAAACACAGCAGGCGTGCCAGGGGGCTTGTTGTCACCTTTCGGGGACCCTTGGTGTTGTACGTGGCTGGGTGGAGGAAGAGACCTTCAATGACATCAGTGAGGACAAGGAACGGGACATGGCTAGCTTGGTATCCAACCTTGTGCAAATGGGGAGTTTGCGTTTGTGCAAATGGACTGTTTGCGGTTGTTTGCGGTGTGTTAAACGGGGAGTTTGGTCTGTCACTGTGAAGCGGGCGTAACCCTTACACTACCTGATCGATACAACATCATACCTGATGTTTTAAAGCAGGTTATTCCAAACAATTTAGGAATGTTAGGTGATTTATGCCCTTTATGGATTAAAACCAGACTCTGCATCAACTATGTAATTTTCCATGGGAGTTTTGCCATGGATCCCCCTCCGGCATGCCACAGTCCAGGTGTTAGTCCCCTTGAAACAACTTTTCCATCACTATTGTGGCCAGAAAGAGTCCCTGTGGGTTTTAAAAATTGCCTGCCCATTGAAGTCTATGACGGTTCGCCCGGTTCGCCCATTCGCGAACATTTGCGGAAGTTTGCGTTCGCCGTTTGCGAACGGAAAATTTTATGTTTGTGACATCACTAATGTCAGGCTGCCCGCCAATCCTGCAGGCTGTCCAACTAAGGGCATACTATGCAGGCAGCACCCTGAGCTTGACATAAATTTGTCTAATGATGCGCTCACTCCATGCTTTCTAAGGACTGTCCCCTAGCACTCGCTGGTCCACTTGTCTTCTTACTAGCAGTTATAAGTTCCTGGTATATAGTCTGGGACAGCGTAAAGGTGTATGTAGTGAGTGTAAAAGAAAGGGTACATGCCACAGTGTTAGAGAGACCAATGTCTGCATTACCTAAACTAATTTTATTGTCAGCCAGTCCACACAAGTTTTGTTCCCATACATCCCTCTTAAGCTTCCAAACTTAAAGGGACACTATAGTCACCAGAACAACTACAGCTTATTGTATTTGTTATGGTAGGTAGATTCATTCCATTCAGGCCTTTTGCAGTAAACACTGTCTTTTCTGAGAAAATAACTCCACTGACCACTCCTTAGATGGCTGCTAGAGGTGCTTCCTGAGGGAGTACTGCCTAGTGTGCAGCACTGCCATTCAGTGTCTCCACCCTCTGCATGCAGACATTGAACTTTCCTCATGGAGATGCATTGATTCAATTTATCTTTATGAGCAGATGCTGATTAGCCAGGGCTATGTTGGACTTGTGCTGGCTCTGCCCCTGATCTGCCTTGTTGACAGTCTCAGCCAATCCTATGGGGAAGTATTGTAATTTGCTCAGACCACCACTTCTGATGATGTCAGCAGACAGTCAGCTGATACATTTTACTATACTTAGGGAGGCAAGAAGGGGCCAGGGTGGTGGTTGTAACATAATCGGGTCAGAAATACTTACCCTATAGTGCTCCTTTAAGCAAGAGTATGTGAAGAGTAGTTAGGGTTGCCACCTTTCTTGGAAAAAAATACCAGCCTTAATTATTTTTATAATCACAAGGAATGACATCAGAGATAATTCTGTCAAATCACCAACAAACTACTCACAGTTTGATTTTGCTGTATAGATGGATTGTTCCCAGTGTCTCAGTCTTGCAAGTCACCCAGTGTCTCAGTGTCCCCATGTCGCCCAGTCCCCTAGTCTCCCAGTGTCTCGATGTCCCAATGTCTCAGTGTGTTCCATGTCACTAGGATACTGGGAACAAAGAGATACATGGGGACACAGAGACATGGGGACACAGAGACATTTAGGGAAACTGGGAGAAATGGGGACACTGAGACACTAGGGACACAGACACTGGGGGACATGGGGACATTGAAACATTTGGGGACACTAAGACACTGGGAACACAGACACTGGGAGACTTGGGGACACTGGCTGGGAGACAGACACTTGGGGACACTGGGAGACATGGGGACAGTTGTGGACATAGACATTGGGACATATAGGGACACTGGAAGACATGGGGACACTAGGAACACAGACACTGGGAGACATGGGGACACTAGGCACACTGAGACACTAGTAACACAGAGACATGGAAACACTGAAACATTTGGGGACACTAAGACACTAGGGGCACAGAGACATGGGAACACTGAAACATTTGGGGACACTTAGACACTAGGGACACAGAGACATTGGAACACAGACACTGGGAGACTAGGGGACACTGGGAGACTAGGGGACACTGGGAGACTAGGGGACACTGGGAGACTAGGGGACACTGGGAGACTAGGGGACACTGGCAGGGAGACAGACACTTGGGGACACTGGGAGACATGGGGACAGTTGTGGACAAAGACATGGAGACACTGGGACATATAGGGACACTGGGACACATGGGGATACTTGGCACACTGAGAGACATGGGACACAGACACTGGGAGACTTGGGGACACAGACACTAGCAACACTGGTGTAGCGGTACTTACCCTTTCCTGGTGCCGGCCGGGCAGGGGCGTATTAGCCGCAAGGCAAACAAGGCATTTGCCTTGGGCGGCATTTCCAGGGGGCGGCAAAAAACGCCGCCCCCAAATGCCCAGGGCAAATGCCTTGTTAGCCATGCGGCTAACTGACAAGCCCTCTGGGCGGGCGGTCTGCTGGGCGGCGCTGGCGAGGGAGCACTTCCTCTGAAATGTCTGCTCAGCTCCCTCGCGCGCAGCAGAGTGAGGCTGGGAGCCGGAATATGACGTCATATTCCGGCTCCGCCTCCCAGCCTCACTCTGCGGCGCGCGAGGGAGCTGAGCAGACAGCTCAGAGGAAGTGCTCCCTCGCAAGCCGCCCGCCAGCGCCGCCCAGCAGCCACTGGACCACCAGGGAGAAATAGGAACCCCCCCCCAGCATTCCCAAAGGTAAGGAGGCTGGGGGGGGTTAAATTAAAAAAAATGTGTTAAATATGTGAGTGAGTGAGTATGTGTGTATGTCTGTTAGTGTGTGTATGTCTGTTAGTGTCTGTGTGTGTGTGTGTCTGTTAGTGTGTGTGTGTGTGTGTGTGTATGTCAGTGTGTGTGTGAATGTCTGTTAGTGTGTCTGTGTATGTCTGTTAGTGTGTGTGTGTATGTCTTTTAGTGTGTGTGTGTGTGAATGTCTGTTTGTGTGTGTGTATGTCTGTTAGTGTGTGTGTGTGTGTATGTATGTCTGTTAGTGTGTGTGTGTGTATGTCTGTTAGTGTGTGTATGTATGTCTGTTAGTGTGTATGTATGTCTGTTAGTGTGTGTCTGTTAGTGTGAGTGTGTGTGTATCTGCTAGTGAGTGTGTGTCTGTTAGTGAGTGTGAGTGTGTCTGTAAGTGTGTGTGTGTGTTTCTGTTAGCTAGTGTATGTGTATCTGTCAGTGAATGTGTGTGTGTGTATTTAGAAGGCGGGGCGGGGAAAGGGTGGGGGTGGTGCGGGCGGGGGAATGGTGGGGGTGGTGCGGGCGGGGGGAAGGGTTGGATGGGGGTGGCGCGGGCAGGAGGGGGGCGCCTGAGCTTTGTCCTGCCTAGGGCAGCACAAAACCAGGGTACACCACTGCGGCCGGGGTCCTCTGTTCAAGCCGCGCGCGGCTCATCCAACGGCTGGAACTGGAGGCGGGCAGTGACTGCGAGAAGCGGTCACGTGTCCCGCCTTACTCTATGAGCGCGCCGCGAGTCTCGGACGCGCTCTTAACCCCTTAAGGACCAAACTTCTGGAATAAAAGGGAATCATGACATGTCACACATGTCATGTGTCCTTAAGGGGTTAAAGGGACAGTGGGAGCCTAAATTAGAAAAGGCCTCCCATTGGTCCCTGTCATGCCACACTCCCCATACAATTACCTTTTGGGGGCGTGGATATGACAGGGACCAATCAAAATAGATGTTTAGTTATACATACTTACCTCTTTCCCTTAGTTCCTTGCCCTATCGCGGTTTCTGTTACAGTTCCCTTTAGCGCTTGTTGTGTTCACTTGTGTTCCTTCGTATTTGACCTTGGCTTTGTATTCTGACTTCGTTTACTCTTTATCCTTATCTGTTCTGTTTGCCGGCTTGCTGTTTACTGTGTACCAGACCCCGGCAAGTCCTAGTTTACGCTGTCTCTTTGTGCCCTTGGCCTCGGATCGTTCCTGACTCTGTACTTCTCCCTATATACGTCGAGTCCGGCCACTCTAAGGACTGGTAGACGTATCTCCCCTCTGTGTTGTCTTCTGTTTAGCTGGATCCTGCGTGTTGGGGTACATTCTCGTTACAACTGGATGGGGGAAACTGGGAGAAAGGGGGACATAGTGTCTCCGTGTCCCAATGTCCCTATGTCTCACAGCGTCCCCATGTGTCCCAGTGTCCCCTAGTGTCTCAGTGTCCCCATGTTTTCCAGTGTCCCCAAGTGTCTCAGTGTTTCCAGGTCTCCATGTGTCATAACGTCTCAGTGTCCCCTAGTGTCTGTGTCCCCTAGTGCCTCAGTGTCCCCATATGTCCCCTAGAGTCTCAGTGTCCCCATGTGTCCCTGCTGCCTTTCCCCCCATCCCTCACTTAGCTGAGCTGTAGAGCTGCTGTCTGGACTCTGTGCTGTGTTGTTGCTCCCCCACGCATCAGTGAGTAGTTGTCATGACAGTGACCCCTTCACGCAGATGGTAACCCAGAAAGAGACGTATACCAGACCTTAGGGTGGCCGGACTTAACGTCAGAGAATAGTCAAATGAATAGCCAAAGAGTACGGAAAACGGAATGTAACGGACCGTTTCAGCCTAAAAGGGGAAAAATGCGTTTAGGCGATAATCCCCTTTTCCATAGACCAGCAGCTACCATAAGCACCAACTTCCCGAACTCCCAAACTGCACGAATTCACCAACTCTCGAACAGCAGACACACGAACCCTGGAAGCAGCCGAACAGGAAAAGCAATATGGACAGCTTACACTCCTGGCAGTCGGCATACAGTCCCCTTCCCCCCAAGAAAGAGACACACTCCAGCTTCAGGGTTAAACAGCAACTCATTTACTCAGGGCTACCTGCCCAGTATTTATGCAGGTCTCCCACCTGGTGGACACTCCCCTAGGGGACCAAATGGAAGACTGTAACAAAGGACAGACATAAACCAATTACAGACACACAGCAGTAAACATTCCCACAATGCATCCTGGTTTCCTCTCTTCTGCCCTGGAGATAATTGTAGAGGTAATCCAATTACCTCCCAGGACAAAGACAAGACTCCATTACACATGTGGGGATCTAAATACAGTATTATGCTTTAAAATATATACAGTCACTTTTATTCCACCCAACACAGACATGTTACATATCCCCAGATAGCTCAGGTCTGGGTGCACATTATTAAGTGACTGGCACCCAGACTACACGAATACAGTTTAATCGCCATGGAGCCAAAGTCTTTAATCACACAAATAGGCTCCATGGTATAGCTATCTGGGTTACTACAATTCCCATAGAAATACCGAATTCCAGTGTTCGGTTAACCTTGTACGATAGGACCCAGGCGACAGATGGCTCAGCGGTGTTCGTGCAATTAAGTGTCCGTTTATAGTTCCATAGAATCCTCGCCGAACACCGCTGGTCTTTCGCACGATTAAAATGGCCGCTACCTCGTGGTCGGCAAACGAACAAAGGCCACCCAGCGTTCATCAATTAAGCTGCGGTTAACCGCAGCTTCTGGGCGGTTAATTGACGGCACACTCCATCTCCTAGGTGGTCCCTCATACGGTAGTTTGTTCGGTAGCTGGAATCTACTGAACACCCCGGCTGAAAGGCACGAATATGCCTTTCTGCAGGTAAAATAAAGCTTTTTAAAGTCTGGTCCATAGTCCAAAGGAAGCAGGCGAGCAACCAGGCTTCTCCAGCTCATAGTGGCGAGGTTGGTTTCGCCACACTTCTCCCCTTTACCAACTAGACTAACAGGGTACCTGACCTCCTGCCGGTCAGTGCCCTGGTTAGTCCAGCAACCCACCCACAAAACACAACTATTAGTACAGCCCCCCCACAATAACTGGGTACTACACCTGAAAAAATTACAAACTTGTCCAGGTCCAGGTGTCTCACCATGACTGTGTGGGGAACAGTTAGGCTGCCTTGGTGGGTTGCTGAGGGGGCAGAGACCAGCGGTATTCTGTCCTGGTGCCAGCACTACCACGGAAGTAGTCTGGTTGGAGCCTGGTTGCTGGAGACTGACTGTCTCCCCTTTAGGTGCATAGCTCGGCTGCCGGAGGGGGAGACCGACTGTCTCCCCTTTGGATACATCGCTCTGTGGCTGGGGGACAGGACCGACCGTCCCTACCCCTTGGGCTGTAAGTACAGAGACTACGGTCCCATCTGCACAGTCGTGGGGCTTAACATCTCCCCTTGGTGGGTTAGGCTGCCGCTGGAGAGAGGGTGTAACAAGCTCCTCCCTCTGGACGGTAAACTGCCGCTGGGGAGAGGGGGTAGCAGGCTCCTCTCCCTGCCACTCTCTCTGCTGGTGGAAAGGGGGACCAGCTGTCTCCCCTTTCATTCTCTTGTCCGGCGGCTGGGGTGCGAGACTGACTGTCTCTGCTCCCGGCAGGACACACTGCCGCTGGGGAGGATGGACGACACCATCAGCTCCCTGGGGTACACACTGCCGCTGGGGAGGAAGGGCTGCACCTTCTGCTCCCTGGGACAGACACTGCCGCTGGGGAGGATGGACGACACCATCAGCTCCCTGGGGCACACACTGCCGCTGGGGAGGGAGGACGCTGCTCTCCTCTCCCTTTGCTTCACACTGCCTTCTTGGCATATCACTTTGCTGCTGGGGGGCAGGAACAACAACCTCTGCCCCCTGTAACTCAGCCTGCCGCTGGGGAGGAAGGACTGCACCTTCGGCTCCCTGGGACACACACGGCTGCTGGGGAGGATGGACGACACCATCAGCTCCCTGGGGCACACACGGCCGCTGGGGAGGGAGGACGCTGCTCTCCTCTCCCTTCACTTCACACTGCCTTCTTGGCATCTCACTTTGCTGCTGGGGGGCAGGAACAACAACCTCTGCCCCCTGTAACTCAGCCTGCCGCTGGGGAGGAAGGACTGCACCTTCGGCTCCCTTGGACACACACGGCTGCTGGGGAGGATGGACGACACCATCAGCTCCCTGGGCCACACATTGCCGCTGGGGAGGGAGGTCTGCAAACCCCCTGGCCCGCTCTGATTCCCACGGCAAGTACTCTCGCACTGCTTGCTTCACACGCTGCACTCTATATTCTGAGGGGTTGGGTCCGCATAAAGCCAGTATCTTGGTGACCTCTCTGTCATACGCCTCTTGAGTGTAGCTGGGTGCCATGCTTGCTCTGCTGCAGTTGGTTCCTTGTAGATAGGGGCGCTGTACGGGTACTGGCGTTGCCCTCACTTTGTAATCCAGGAATGGTGTTGTCTGTAGCTGTCCCTCTGGTTGTAGGAACGATCCCACCGCTTGCCACCAATTGTAACGGACCGTTTCAGCCTAAAAGGGGAAAAATGCGTTTAGGCGATAATCCCCTTTTCCATAGACCAGCAGCTACCATAAGCACCAACTTCCCGAACTCCCAAACTGCACGAATTCACCAACTCTCGAACAGCAGACACACGAACCCTGGAAGCAGCCGAACAGGAAAAGCAATATGGACAGCTTACACTCCTGGCAGTCGGCATACAGTCCCCTTCCCCCCAAGAAAGAGACACACTCCAGCTTCAGGGTTAAACAGCAACTCATTTACTCAGGGCTACCTGCCCAGTATTTATGCAGGTCTCCCACCTGGTGGACACTCCCCTAGGGGACCAAATGGAAGACTGTAACAAAGGACAGACATAAACCAATTACAGACACACAGCAGTAAACATTCCCACAATGCATCCTGGTTTCCTCTCTTCTGCCCTGGAGATAATTGTAGAGGTAATCCAATTACCTCCCAGGACAAAGACAAGACTCCATTACACATGTGGGGATCTAAATACAGTATTATGCTTTAAAATATATAAAGTCACTTTTATTCCACCCAACACAGACATGTTACATATCCCCAGATAGCTCAGGTCTGGGTGCACATTATTAAGTGACTGGCACCCAGACTACACGAATACAGTTTAATCGCCATGGAGCCAAAGTCTTTAATCACACAAATAGGCTCCATGGTATAGCTATCTGGGTTACTACAATTCCCATAGAAATACCGAATTCCAGTGTTCGGTTAACCTTGTACGATAGGACCCAGGCGACAGATGGCTCAGCGGTGTTCGTGCAATTAAGTGTCCGTTTATAGTTCCATAGAATCCTCGCCGAACACCGCTGGTCTTTCGCACGATTAAAATGGCCGCTACCTCGTGGTCGGCAAACGAACAAAGGCCACCCAGCGTTCATCAATTAAGCTGCGGTTAACCGCAGCTTCTGGGCGGTTAATTGACGGCACACTCCATCTCCTAGGTGGTCCCTCATACGGTAGTTTGTTCGGTAGCTGGAATCTACTGAACACCCCGGCTGAAAGGCACGAATATGCCTTTCTGCAGGTAAAATAAAGCTTTTTAAAGTCTGGTCCATAGTCCAAAGGAAGCAGGCGAGCAACCAGGCTTCTCCAGCTCATAGTGGCGAGGTTGGTTTCGCCACACGGAATACACGAGAAATAGCCAAGCCAAAAGTCGGGGAGCCAGAGAGGAGAGTAGTCAGTAAGGAAGCCAAGGGTCAATATACCAGAAAAACAGACAAATATTATCAAGAGCGCTAGAAGGAACAAACAAGAACCACACTAGGGCACTGAGGGAAGGACAGGGGCGCCCTTTTATAGTGAGGTGTGTTTATCTTTAAAGCCACGCCCCCAAAAGGTCCGGGAGCGTGACCACGTTTTAATTTTCGTGGCAAAATGCTGATGACGTCGGCGCGCATGCGCCGCGTCATAAGAGGGGTTTTGCCGCGAGCGACCAGTGCCCGACAGGCTGCGCCGCCTCCCGGAAGCAGCCAGCGAGACCGCCTCACTGCGCAGGTTCGGCGGAGAAAGGTAAGGTATCGTCACAGTACTCCCCCTCGAGAACCGCCCCCAGGGCGGGGAGGACTCGGCCCGTGAGAACGACGACTAGCAAATGAACGAACTAGGCAAGGAGCGTGCACATCCGAGACATCCACCCACGACCGTTCCTCGGGACCGTACCCTTTCCAATCCAATAGATACTGGAGACGACCTCTAGAAACACGAGAGTCCAAAATAGATTTCACTTCGTATTCGTTTTGGCCTTCAACGAGTGTAGAAGGAGGTCTCCTGGGTTTTCGAGTAAAACGATTACAAATCAAAGGTTTAAGAAGGGAAACATGAAAGGAATTGGGTATCTTCATATTAGCTGGCAAGTCCAGGCGATAACAGACTGGATTAATGCGTTTGAGGATTTTAAAAGGACCAATAAAACGCGGAGCAAATTTCATAGAGGGGACTCTTAATTTAATATTGCGTGTACTCAACCACACTCTATCCCCTACTATAAAATTTGGAGCGTTTTTTTCGCAGATTGTCTGCTTTACATTTTTGAGTTTCAGCCTTTTGAGTCAGGATACGTTTGACCCCTATCCAAGTCTCCTTCATATTCTGTAGTCACTGTGTCCCCAACAGTGTAGTCGACGCTTGGCACTGCAGTGAATGAAAAGGAACTCGGAAGAGTAATAGGGTCAAAGCCATAATTTATATAAAAGGAACTATGTTGCGTAGATTCGTGAACCCTGTTATTGTGGGCAAATTCAGCCCAAGGAAGTAACTCCATCCAATCATCTTGGTGATCGGAGGTGAAGCAGCGAATGTATTGTTCGAGTGATTGATTCATCCTTCCTGTAACCCCGTTAGATTGGGGATGATACGAAGAAGAGAGATTAAGTTTGATACCCAATTGAGTACAAAATGCTTTCCAAAACCTGGAAATAAATTGTGGACCTCTGTCTGAAACTATATCCACGGGTATACCGTGTAAACGAACCAACTCCCTTATAAACACCGTGGCCAGTTCGGAGGACGAAGGCAATTTTATTAAAGGGACAAGATGGGTCATCTTGGAAAATCTGTCTATGATAGTCAGGATTACCCGGTGATTTTTGGAAAGTGGTAGGTCCACTATGAAATCCATGGCGATACTAGACCAGGGCTTATCGGGAATAGGCAACGGCATGAGGAGGCCTAAAGGGCGACCCTTAGGAGATTTATTAGAAGAACAGATGTTACAAGCTAAAACAAATTCTCGGACATCCTTCTTGTAAGAGGGCCACCAGAATTGTTTTTCGAGTAATGATTCTGTCTTATGGATACCGGGATGACCGGCAACCTCAGAGTCGTGTACCAAGGATAGGATTTGTCTCCTATAATTTAACGGTACGTATAATTTTCCCTGAGGGATAGTCATGGAGTTGTGATCTTGGCATTTGGACAATACCTCCATTAAACTAGAAGAGACTTTAGCATGAACTGTGGCTACTATGTGTGAGGTAGGGATTATGGAGGATAAATGGGTTACGGGAGGAGATAGATGTTCATGTTGTCGGGATAGGGCATCCGCTTTGGTACTCTTAGATCCGGGTCTATACGTCACAATGTAGTTAAAGCGTGTTAAAAACAAAGACCAACGAATCTGCCTGTCAGACATTCTTTTCGCCTCTCCAAAATAGGAAAGGTTTTTGTGATCAGTGAGAATGGTGATCGGTTCAGATGACCCATCTAATAGATGACGCCATTCTTTGAGCGCTGAAATAATAGCTAACAGTTCCCTATCTCCTATATCATATCTTCGTTCCATTTCAGTTAGTTTTTTAGAGAAATAGCCACAGAGATGTAGGGGTTATTCATTCGAGGATCTCTGAGATAGTTCAGCCCCTATCCCTGTCTCTGAGGCACCTAATAGAAAGGGACACAAAGGATTAGGGTGACTTAATAACGGGGCTGAAGAATAGGCTATCTTTAATTTCTCAAAGGCTTCCTTAGCTTCGGGACTCCACACTGTATGACTTCTATTCTTTTTTGTCATGGCGGTAATAGGAGCGGTAATAGAGGAAAACCCTCTGATACATTTTCTATAATAATTAGCAAATCCCAGGAAACGTTGGATGGCCTTAAGTTCAACGAGTAGGGGCCAATTTAAGATTGCTTCAGTTTTTTTGGTTCCATTTGAAAGCCTGAACCTGAAATTATATAACCCAGGAAATTAACTTTTTCCACGTCAAACAGACATTTTTCTAGTTTACAATAGAGTCCGTTTTTCAATAGTTTAGATAGGACCAGCCTAATGTGTCTATGATGTTCCTTGATATTCTTAGAGTAGATGAGTATGTCATCTAAATAAACAACAACAAACATTTGTAGATAATCCCTTAATACATTGTTTATAAAATCTTGAAAGACTGCAGGGGCGTTGCATAAGCCGAAGGGCATAACCCTGTATTGATAATGGCCATAGCGAGTATTGAAAGCAGTCTTCCACTCATGTCCCTTCTTAATTCGAACTAAATTATATGCTGCCCGTAAATCTAACTTAGTGAATATGGTTGCTCCTTTCAACCTATCAAAAAGCTCAGTTTAAGCGGGATGGGATAAGCATTTCGTACGGTTATTTTGTTTAAACCCCGATAGTCTATACAAGGTCTCAAGTCTCCCTCCTTTTTAGAAACAAAGAAAAACCCGGCTCCAGCCGGGGAGGAAGACTTCGTAATAAAACCCTTTTTCAAATTTTCTGTGATGTACTCTTCAAGTACTTTATTTTCGGTCACAGAGAGGGGATACATGGTACCCCTAGGGGGCATGGTACCGGGTAATAGGTCAATTGCGCAGTCATATGAACGATGGGGTGGTAACTTTTCTGCTTCCCTTGGTTCAAAGACCGCCTTGAGATCCCAATATTGTTTGGGTATTCGGGTGGTTAAAGGTTCCATGGTAGGAACGTTAAGTAGCCCTATTGGGTTGACTCAAATTATACACTTCTTAAAACAAGAGTCGTCCCATTTCACGATCTCTTTTCTCTCCCAGAAGTTATTTGCTGTAGGGTTATAGTTTCTTTATGCAATAAACCTACAGTCAAGATTAGGGGATTAGTTTCCTGAGTTATAAAGGGAATTGACAGTGGTCTACCATCTATGGCCTCAACGGCCAAGGGTGTTGATCTTTCTTGGAATGGAAGATTGTGATGCTGACCGAACGTACGATGAACAAAATTCTCTACTGCCCCAGAATCTATTAACGCAGTGGTAATTACTATCTTTCCCTCCCATTCTATGGTTATAGGTAGAAGAAGCCTGAGTTTTTTCCTGTCATTGAAGGAGGACATACACATTACACCCAAGGCCTGTCCTCCTTGAGGGCTTAGGCGTTGGAGTTTTCCGGCCTGCTTGGACAGTGTAAGCTGGAATGACCTCTTTTCCCACAATACATACAAAGTCCCTCCCTTCGTCTATATTGTCTCTCTGGTTCAGGTAACCGCGTGGTTCCCAATTGCATGGGTTCTGCTGGAGCAACAGCGGTTGCCTCAGACGAAAGGAACGTCAAAGCCAGGCATTCCGGCACACGTCTAGGTCTATCCCTGGTGTTTTGTCTATGTCGGAGGCGTTCGTCTATATGTGCTAAGTAGGTAATTAATTCCTCCAACACATTAGGTAGATCTCTGGTAGCCACCTCGTCTAAAAGCTTATCAGAAAGCCCATTCAGGAACACATCTACAAAGGCCTGCTCATTCCATCTAACCTCGGCAGCATGAGTGCGGAATTCTAAGGCATAGTCAACCAGGGAGCGAGATCCTTGTCTCATTCGTAAGAGGGTTTTAGCAGCATTAGTTCGTCTTCCAGGGGGATTGAACTTTCTCCTAAAGGCAGCGACAAACTCTGCATAATTAAAAACTATGGGATTGTCGTTCTCCCACAAAGGATTGGCCCAAACTAGTGCTCTATCCACTAACAAGGTTATACTGTAACCAATCTTCGATCTATCAGTAGGATAAGCCCTAGGATGAAGTTCAAAATTTATGCTAACTTGGTTGAGGAAACCACGACATCCTTTGGGATCACCCCCATAACGAAGAGGGGATGTAGCGTGGGCAGAAGCCCCTCCTGCAACCATCTCCATATGAGGTTCCTGGGGTCTATGACCAGGGATATGTTCGTCCGGCTGAAGATGAGCAGTATGGGCTAACAAGGTCTGAACAGCTACAGCAATCTGGTCCATACGACGGTCCAGTTCCTCAAACCGGTTATCAGGAACCGGCCCATGAGGGTTAGCACCTGCAGGGTCCATGGCCCTAGTGTAATGTCATGACAGTGACCCCTTCACGCAGATGGTAACCCAGAAAGAGACGTATACTGGACCTTAGGGTGGCCGGACTTAATGTCAGAGAATAGTCAAATGAATAGCCAAAGGTCAAGGGAGTACAGAAAACGGAATACACGAGAAATAGCCAAGCCAAAAGTCGGGGAGCCAGAGAGGAGAGTAGTCAGTAAGGAAGCCAAGGGTCAATATACCAGAAAAACAGACGAATATTATCAAGAGCGCTAGAGGGAACAAACAAGAACCACACTAGGGCACTGAGGGAAGGACAGGGGCGCCCTTTTATAGTGAGGTGTGTTTATCTTTAAAGCCACACCCCCAAAAGGTCCGGGAGCGTGGCCACATTTGAATTTTCGCGGCAAAATCCTGATGACGTCGGCGCCGCGATATAAGAGGGGTTTTGCCGCGAACGACCAGCGCCCGACAGGCTGCGCCGCCTCCCGGAAGCAGCCAGAGAGACCGCCGCGCTGCGCGGGTTCGGCGGAGAAAGGTAAGGTATCGTCACAGTAGTAGGGAGAGGCAGGGATATGCTGTAACTTCCTATCCTTGCCTCTCTCCACACACAGTGCTGGCCGGTGCTGGTATTGCAGAGTAATCTCCATTTATTCTGAGACTGAATACCTGCAGTTGTATTGCCGGTATTACTGCAATACCGGCACGGCCAGGCAGCCTCAAATACCGGCTGTGCCAGTAAAATACCAGTCAGGTGGCAAACCTAAGAGTAGTGTGTGTAAAAAAAAAAAAAATCTTTTTTTTTTAAATTGGCCTATTCCATGGGCCTGGGCCTGGAGCTGCAGCTCCATCAGCCCCTATGTTAATCCGGCCCTGCCGTATATACTCCCTACTGAGCCTCAATTGAAAGCACTTCGTGAATACATACAAGAAAATCTTGCCAAAGGCTTTATTCGACCATCTACTTCTCCAGCAGGAGCTCCTATATTCTTTGTAGAAAAGAAAGATGGCAGTCTACAGCCATGTGTCGATTACAGGGACATTAATAACATCACTGTTAAAAAACGCTATTCCTTGCCTCTCATTCCTGAACTTCTGGAGAGACTTCACTCAGCTAAAATATTTATGAAGCTTGATCTACAGGGGGCATATAATCTGGTTCGCATCAGACCAAATGATGAATGGAAAGCAGCTTTCAGAACCAGGTACGGACATTACGAATATCTAGTAATGCCATTTGGGCTCTGTAATGCCTCTGCAACTTTTCAGCATCTAATCAATGATGTACTACAGGATCTCCTGGATCAGTTTGTTGTGGCATATTTGGATGATATCCTGATATTTTCTGATAATCTTGAAAATCACAGAAAACAGGTCTGCATTGTTCTTGAGCGCCTTTGTACCCACCACCTATACATTAAACTGGAAAAATGTGAGTTTGAACAAACAGAAATTAAATTCCTGGGGTATGTAATAAATCCTGAAGGTTTAAGTATGGACACAAGTAAAATTAAAGCTGTGCTGGACTGGCCCATCCCCAAGAATGAAAAAGATATTCAGAGATTTGTGGGGTTTGCCAATTTTTACAGGCGTTTCATTAAGAATTTCTCTGCCGTTATTACACCGATCACTGAACTTACACGTAAAGGGACTCCTTTTCAGTGGTCCAATTAGGCTGACACTGCATTTTCCAGATTAAAGACTCTGTTTACATCTGCCCCTATCCTGGTACATCCTCAGTCAGAATTGCCATTTACTGTAGAGGTAGATGCTTCTGATTCAGCTGTTGGGGCTATACTGTCTCAAAGGACTGGACCTAAGATGTTGTTACATCCATGTGCCTTCTATTCCTGCCAGATGTTACCAGCAGAAAGAAATTATGACATAGGGAATAAAGAACTTTTGGCTCTAACAGCTGCCTTCGCTGAATGGAGACATCTCTTGGAGGGAGCCACCCATCCAATTACTGTCCTCACAGATCACAAAAATCTGGAATGTATTCAATCAGCTAAGAGACTGTCAGCCAGACAAGCACGCTGGTCCCTATTTTTTTTCAAGGTTTAATTTTTTTATTTCATACCGCCCTGGTTCCAGAAATGGCATGGATAGCTGACCCCCTCCATACTACAGTAACCAAGGCTACCATCTTGCCGGAGAGTAGATTTTTAGGAGTTACCTTTCCTTCTGATCTAATGTCTCGCATTAAAAAGGGCTATGCTGAAGATCCAGTTTTTCGTGATCCTCCTCGTGATCTTCATATGACCATGCTTAATGGGTTTTGGATTTTTCAACAACGTCTGTTTGTTCCAGAATCAGTGCGACTGGACGTTTTACGTCTCTACCATGACTCAAAACCAGCAGATCATCCAGGAATTCAAAAGACACAAGAACTACTTACCCGATCCTTTTGGTGGCCTAAATATTATGAGGATGTTAAGAAGTATGTGTCCTCTTGTGATGTATGTGCCAGACATAACACTCCTCGCTCATCCCCTGTTGGCTTGCTTCAGCCTCTTCCGATTCCTCATCGTTCCTGGGGATCTATATCCATGGACTTTATTGTGGAACTACCTCCCTCTAAGGAACACACTACCATTCTTGTTGTTGTGGACCGGTTAACTAAAATGAGTCATTTCATACCAGCTCGTGGTCTCCCTTCAGCTAAACAGACTGCTGACCTAGTTATTCGGGAAATATTTTGCTTGCATGGAGTGCCTGATGAAGTAATTTCTGACAGGCGGATGCAGTTTACATCTCATTTTTGGAAATATTTTTGTTCTATTCTAGGTATTAATGTAAATCTGTCATCAGCTTTTCATCCACAAGGTAATGGACAGACTGAGCGAGCCAACCAGACTTTAGAACAATAATTGCGGTGCTATATTAGTTACCTGCAGGATGACTGGCTGGATTTTCTACCCACGGCGGAGTTTGCCTATAACAATGCCCAACACTGCTCCACTTCTCTGAGCCCATTTTTTGCCAATTATGGTTACCATCCAACCTTTCCAGTGAGTCTCCCAATTACTACTTCCATTCCTGCAGTCACTGACCGGCTAACCGCCTTATGAGATTGAAGGGAAACTCTTTCGGAGGCTCAGGAATGTTACAAAAGAGCTGCTGATGGGCATAGAAAGGAGGCCCCAGTTTATCATGTTGGTGACAAGGTTTGGCTGTCAACAAATAATCTTAAGCTTAGGATTCCTTCTCATAAATTGGGTCAAAAGTTCATGGAACCTTTTGAGATCATCGCTCAGATCAATGCTGTCACCTTTCGGATTCCATGAAAATACATACGGTGTTTCATGTTGCACTGCTTAAATCTTTTCATGAAAATACTTTCCCTGGTCGAGCCCTGCCTGCCCCACCACCAGTCCTCGTGGATGGTGAAGATGAATACGAGGTGGAAAAAAAATTACGATTATCATCTTTCTGTTCCAGTCTCCCATCTCTGCTTAAGACCAGACGGCCACTCAAGGCTCAGGGGCTCAACCAGCTGGGTAACGAGTGGCTACCTCTGGCAGAAAACATTGCTGATCTGGCTACTGGACTCCAAAACTTTGTAACATCAATATCATTACAATCTCATATGTTATCGGAGTTATAATCTCAAGGGTTAAAGATATTTTACCTCATTAAAGCCTTTCATGCACAGATAGCAGGGGATCTGATACTAAACCCAAGCTTTTAGATTATTTGGTTAGGTGCCTCTACACCTCCCGTTCCTGTATGTCAAAACAGGTTTTGTAGGATTGTTTGTGTTAATTAACTTATTGAACAACGTCACAGACTATGTTGGCACTATATGCATAATTGTCATTGAGTCTTTGGAATATATCTCTGATTGAAAATTGTAGATTATGCTACCTACAACAGGGAAGGATGGAGAAGATATGAACTGGAGAGTAATCTTCTCCTTATGTAAGACACCCACAGTCATAGTGATATTTTGGGTTTCATGAGTAATATGAGGATTGATAAGAGGTCTACCATCTATGGCTTCTATTGCCAATGGTGTCTCTCTGTCAACAATAGGAATAGACATTTTAGTAACAAAATTAATGTCTATGAAGTTTTCTGCTGCTCCTGAGTCAAGTAAGGCACCGGTGGAACAAGATCCAGAACCCCATTCTAGGATTAGAGGAAGAGTGATATGATTAGGCAGTTTAGGTGACAAAGTCTTATGTAGGGGGACGGGGCTGGGCCGCCGGGCCGACTGGACGCCATCCACATGGGCTCCAGCAGCAAACAGCCTGAAACAGCTCCATACAGGACCCAAACCCGCTAAAAAAAAAGCAAGTCCTGCCGCATCTGAAAGGAGGAAAGCCCAGACACCCACCCGAAACCCGCATGAAGCTGACCGCACAGGGGGCAGAGAGGACTGGGCCCAGCCTACACGCGGCCTCTGAGCATCGGCCGCCATTGCCGTGAAATGGCGCAACACAGAGCCAACCAGCCGCAAGGCAAGCATCCCTGGCGCGGGGAGACCCTTGGCCCGGGGCACGGCCCCGTCTCCCCCCCCCTGGCCGTCGGGGTATATACCGGCCACATGGTGGAGACAGGTGCCACAGCGGGGGCCCCCGCATGGACACTATGCCGACTACCTAAACTGGCAATGGCAAAGAGACGGCCAGCCAGCTGTAATAGACATCAACACTGAGGAGAAATATACTACATTGAGAAAACATCCAGGCAGAGACGGAGGTGATTCAGGTTGACACAGAAGCTCAGGAGGCTGGAGATCTGACGCAGCTGCACCATACTGCTGACATGGCAACAGACAGCTCTGGTAGAGTGACATACTGATCCCAAACAGCGCACTGCCTGGAAAAAGGAAGTTACAGAGGTTCAAGACCGGACGAGGCTGAGCCCAATTTCACTTCTTAAAGGCACCCGGCAACACCAGAGAATTAGTAGCAGAGAGCAACACTAACCATGGGGGGCTGATATAGCCGGCCTGAGCGGACTTGGGTGCAGCGGAGCGCTGGATGTTTCCCCCGCGGTGGCCACCTGCCCGCTGGAACAGTGAGTGACCAGGCTGTTGGGTGAGACATTAGGTCACGCACTCCCCCGAGTCTTGGGTGGTGATGGGAGGTGCAGGGAGAGGGAGGCCCGTGGACTCAAGGTGTGGGAGTCGTATGGACTGCCTCTGCTCCCGAGTGCCCACAAAGCCATTGAGGACTCTGGCGTTGTGCGGGGGTCGTTGCGGGGAGGACAGATGGAGACTCGGCGGCCCAGAAAAGCTTGCAGTCGTGCCATGAGAGGCCCTCACCGAACTGATATTAAGGCCAGTCAGGCTCCTGCATTGCAAAAAGTTTTAAAGTTCACATTATTAATTTTTTTTTTACATTTTCAGTTATATTGCATGCCTCTTCCGCAGCTCACTAGACGCAGTTATAGCACTAATAGACATGATATACTATTGTCACACAAGGTCTGAAAACTTCACTACACTTCCCTATGGGTTTGCTAACGATACCTACCTTACCTAAGTTAGACTAATCAATGCAAAAGCACACACACATCGACTAAGATTTAGTTTACTAAACATGCCTTTATCACAAGCAGCCCAGCATGCACTTTCCGCTTGTAGAGTCTTACACGCAAATATACCTATTGTTGATGATTGTTGGCGTGCTTGCAAATAATTCGTGATATGGTTACCGCTAAACATACGCAACTTATTTTCACGTATTTTCACCTTTCAATGCACCTTTCAATGCAACAGCACACACAAATCGACTAAGATTTAGTTTACTAAACATGCCTTTATCACAAGCAGCCCAGCATGCACTTTCCGCTTGTAGAGTCTTACACGCAAATATACCTATTGTTGATGATTGTTGGCGTGCTTGCAGATAATTCGTGATATGGTTACCGCTAAACATACGCAACTTATTTTCACGTATTTTCACCTTTCCGCCTTACCAGACATTAACTGTTTTAATTGATTAATAATACGCTTTGGGGTACATGCCTCGGACGTAAGTTTACTAAACAAATGATCTGTTTCACTTAGCCTACTCAGTCTATGTTTTACATGATACAAATATATGCTATCCAACATCATAATTCTCTCACCGTGCGCCAAACTGTTAGGCCAGAGGGCAACTGTAACTCCAGTTCAACATCCTGCTGTAAATTTTATTTGAATATCTAGATTAAGCTTCTTGTTTGCAGATAATTCATAGAACCAGCACAGTTAATTATACGCAACATATGTTCACATACTTAAACTTTTTCGCCTTACCTGGCATTGACTGTTTTAATCTGATTTTACTCTGCTTTGTGGTAAATGCCTCTGACATATGTTTACTATGATTTGCATACCTCCCCTGCGTGGGATGACCGCTCGTTTAATGAACCAATAAAACAGATTTAAAACAAAGTCTTATGTGGGAGTTTGCTGCCCCTTCTTTCCACAATATATGCAGAGTTTCTCTGCATCTGTGAGCTTAGCTAACAGCATAGGCTCAAGTGATTGCTAAGTTAGAGGTTCCGGAGGGGAAGTCCTAGGTGCTAACCTTAGTTTTGCATACCTTTTTTCTAGCAGCAAATCTGTCTGTCTCTTAATCGATTATCAATGTCTGACATAAAAGTTATGAGATCGAGGGGCGTGGCCTGACCGCGGAGCTAAATGGCTGGGCACTAATTCAGCTCCCAACAACCTGTTAGGCAACCCACCGCAATCCGAGGCTTAGAACGAAAATGGGAAACCCAAAAAAACACTCCAACTCCCAGCGCACCCCAGGGAAGATCATTCCCCCAAAAATTGGAACTTTGAATGGCTACTTTAAAGATCCGATGGACCGCGAGGCGGAGGGCGCAAGCCGCAATATGGCATCGGCCGACGACCGTACTTACTTGGACTCCAACACCCAAAGCCCAGCTGCATCGGATCTCTCACACAGGTCTAACGACGAGTCCAGGGATCTGGAACTCAGAGACCTCATTAGAAACCTACCTTCGAAAACGGACCTCGCCACCATGATCAATATATTGGAGGCTTCGTTCCACGCGAAAATGGAGGCCGTTAATTCTGACCTGCAACAAATAAATCACAGAGTCACCGACTTGGAGGAGGAAAGAGGTGTACAACAATCTCAATTGCTTCAACTTTCCTCAGTACTTGATTCCTACTTGCACTTCATGACGGATATACAAAGACAGCTGGACGACCTCGATAACAGAGGTAGGAGGAACAACCTCCGGGTAAGATGCCTTCCCGAAATACAGGGAGAGGATCTAAATTCCACACTGACAGATTTATTCAATCTAATACTGGGTTCGGACCCAAGCAACACAATCATACTAGACAGAGCGCACAGATCTCTAAAACCAAGAGGTCCAGTATCAGAGATGCCATGCGATGAAATTTGCAGGCTACACTACTACAGAGAAAAGGAAAACATATTAAAAGCTCTGAGAGATACTAATCCCCACCTTCTATACTGAGGCAATGCTGTGCAGATTTTCCCTGACCTATCCTGGCTCACGTTGCAGGCAAGGCGAACCCTGAAACCAATAACAGAACACCTCCGCAGCCGGGAGATCCGTTACAGGTGGGGATTTCCATTCGCACTCATCGTAAGCCACAAGGGAACTACACACAATATCTCGTCTCACCTGGATGTACAACCATTCCTAAGAGCACTGGACTTACCGGATACGCAGATACAGGACTGGTATGCTCCCTATATATAGACTCACCTCTCCTCTGCGGACGCCGAGACAGGAGAGACGAAAGAGAGCGGAGTGATCAGTCCCTGGCGAATCCTCAAAAGCCCCTTGCTCCCTCTTACCGCTCTCCTACTTCTTCCACTTCCCCTGATTCATCCCCTCAAACTCCTGGACCTTACAGTTGATAAAGTCCGCAGCTAACAGCATCACTGGACATTAACCGACGCTACCCAAATGGACACTTACGAGCTGCAGAGAGCACCGATCACCCCTGTAATATTGGACTTCCACTCTCACTACCAGTTGTGACTGTCCCCAAAATTGTCCCTGATCCACAAAAGTCAGGTTGTATAAATGCCTATTTTATTATTATATAGCCAGAGGGAAACTAACTGTTACACAGCAGGGAAATGGTAGCAGGATAACAGAGTCTTAAAACTTGCATTTTCTTTCTCCCTATAGGGATGTGGGTGCGATCTATGTTTTGTATCACAATGATGGTTTATACTGTACATTGATTCACTTAACCCCGAAGCACTGGGGAACACTATAGTTTTGCAGATCCCTCCACCAACCTCCCTATTGCACTCCGGCCCCCAAACCATGCCCGCGTTTCTCTTACACACTTCCAACATTGGAATAGTAAGGCTTACGTATTGCTTACGCATTGTACCTACTTTTTGGAAACGGGCCCGCAAATACACTCTTAGTACTCACCGGAATATAAATACTCCTCCTGCCAACAACTTGGCCATTGCCTATATTCGGTTCTTCCCGCCCCCTCCCCCCCCAAGCGATACCCTTTACTGGGCATAACTCCTTCCTCCACTAACTTATCCTCTGCAAGACGGAGACGAATGCTACAATATCACCCCGCAAGGGCCCATCACCCTACAGGACATATCCCTCCGGAAATCATACCTAGACTCATACCTTTGTACACCCTGAGGAGAGGAAAAAAAACAAAAACAAAAACAGGACCTCAGACACGAGAGAGCTCGTCTCTCCTCCCCCCTCCTCTCCTCCCACCCCACCATATGTTCCTGTTTGTTACCCACTCTTTACCCTTCCCATACATAGCAATATATTATGATTAGACGGGACTTCACGTTGACCTGTCAGCCGCTAAGTTACATCATATTTGTTCTCGGTGGATTGACACTGCACGGGTTGTGATCAGCCCGTTTACCCCGTTAGAATAGTTTCTATCTCCTGCACAGAGATACAAAACATATTGCACCATTTTGGTGCCATTGAGTGACCTTGGATAGGGTCAGGAGGTCTTAGTAGTTCTACCTATCACCCCTGGCCCTGTACATCTGAGGGTCGCCTGCGCTCCAGGCGCTCTTCACTGGCACACTTTGTATTGACTGAGGTGGGAGCACCTGATCCTCACATCAAACTCTCCCCCAGCGGTGCATGGTGGGCCGGGGATTGAGCAAATCTACATTCACTTACATAAAAGTTGTACACTTCCCGCTGCAGGGAAGCAAGTTTTGGCCTATAATTCCAATTGCTCAATTTTAATTTTGTTTTATTCTTCGTCTGTTTTTCCACTCAATTACCAGTTACCTGTTTAGGAATTGTATTGGATTGTTACATTGTAACCAGCTGAACACAAATTTGTTCGCACACTCGAATTGACAGGAAGGGTCACTATACTCTCTACATATTGACTATATCCACACTATCACTCATACTTCCAACGTTCATTATGACCACGACTCGTTTTTTTATCACACAACGTCAAAGGGCTTAACACCCCTAAAAAAAGAACCTTAGCCCTACAAGACTTTCATAGACAAAGAGCTGGGATAGTGTTCATAAAAGAGACCCACTTTAGAAAAGACTCAGTACCTACTTTTCGCAACCAACATTATCCGGTGGGACATTTTAGCCACTTCGTTGGGGCAAAGGTGAGGGGCGTGGGAATATTAATAAGTCATCACATCCCTTTCACACTTCAGAAAAAAGAAACAGACGACAATGGTCGCTACATTTTCTTACTGGGAACAATTGGCAACACTAAAATCACATTGGCCAACTTATACCTCCCAAACAAAAAACAATGCCACACACTAACGAGGATATTGATGAAACTCTCTAACTTTCAAGAGGGCCTGCTTTTAATAGGCGGCGACTTGAATGTCTCCCTTGACGGATCCCTAGACACTACCTCACTCTCAAGTGACTACCTTGCAGCCATGAGAGAGAAAATGCGCAACACCCTATACGACGCTCAACTTTTTGACTGTTCGCAAATTCTACACCCCTCGTGTAAGGACTACTCCTTCTACTCCCCTCCAACAGGCACCTATTCCCGTATAGACATGCTCTTCACACAACATAGACACTTACCACTGATTGTCTCCGCTTCATATGGAGCGATCACTTGGTCGGACCACGCCCCGTTGACTCTGGAGATGACTATCCCTACCCTCTCCCCCCCCCCCCCCCGGCACAGTGGAAACTAAACGACCTTCTCCTAAATGTGACGGAAGTTCACAATCATTTGCAAGCTGAAGCAACATCTTACTTCCTAACTAACACAGTAGCTAACACCTCACACACAGTAATCTGGGAGGCCCACAAGAGTGTTTTAAGGGGGAACTCATAAAACTAGCAGCCTGATCAAGACACTAATCAGGGACATAAAACGCCTAGAAGATCAACACGCCACAGACCACCACCTCGTGACTTACAACACTCTGATAGCCAAAAGGACTGAACTAAACACTTTACTGCATCTCCACTCGAAGAAGAAAATACACTTGACTAAACATTCCTTTTACACTCAGGGTGGCAAGTGTGGTAGGTTGCTAGCGCAATCCCTCAAACCAGAGAGACAAACGACCTTTATCCGGGGCCTACGAAAACACGATGGGACAGTCACACACATGTTGCCAGAAATCACTGAAGAATTAAAAAAATTCTACACGCACCTTTATAATCTTAGAGATGTTCCGCCCTCTCACGACGAAATCCAGACGTACCTTCAAAGACAGCTTCACACAACGATTCCCCACAACCTCAGCACTTTTCTGGACGAACCAATCACCCGCGACGAACTTATCAGCACTATTAATCACATCCCGCTAGGGAAGAGCCCTGGCCCTGACGGCTTCACAATTAAATATTATAAACTCTTAGCTCCCATACTAGCCACACCTTTCCTCAAAGCCTTTAATTCATTATTTCAAGCGCAGCCACTTCCAACTCAATCTCTGGAAGCGACAATAGCGCTCATCCCGAAGCCCGGAAAAAAACCCCTTCAATGCGGTAGCTACAGACCTATTTCTTTGATAAACATAGACGTCAAAATATTCACTAAAATTCTAGCATCCAGACTTAAAAACCTTCTTCCAACCTTAATCCACCTAGACCAATCCGGATTTGTTCCGGGCCGAGAGGCAAAAAATAACACCACAAAAAGCCTGAATCTGGTAAACTGGGCACAGCGTTTAGACATTCCTAGCGCTCTCCTAGCTATCGATGCCGAAAAGGCATTTGATAGAGTAGACTGGTCGTTCATGTTAACAACAATCAGGACACTAGGATTTGGGCCTAAATGGCTGGATTGGCTAACAGCAATATACTCCACACCAATGGCTAGATTAAGGATAAACGGGCACTTCTCAGAGCCATAATCATAATTTCTAATGGTACTAGACAAGGTTGCCGGCTCTCTCCCTTGCTTTTCATATTGTCTCTGGAACCCTTCTTACAAGGCATTCGAGATAATCCAGCAATTCAAGGTATAAAAATAAAAGATTCTGAATACAAAGTCTCGGCCTTTGCCGACGACGTCCTCTTTTCATAAATCCCATCCAATCCATCCCATCTATAATTCTAGAAATGCAAGAATACGGTAAATTCTCCAATTTCGCGGCCAATCTCTCGAAATGCGAAATACTCTCCATCCAAACCACACGAGACATTGACACTCAGCTCAGTAAAGATTTCCACTTTCTGCGGGCCCCGATCTCGATAAAATATCTGGGGATACACATACCGCGCCAGCTATCCCAAACGTACCAACTCAACTTTCCTCCCTTACTAACTAATATAACTAAAGACTTGACAAAGTGGCGTAAACCACAATATGGTTGGTTCAGTAGACTGAACATCTTAAAAATGAATATCCTTCCGCGCATTCTTTACCTGCTACAAACTTTACCTATACTCATTCCAAAAAAAAATGTTGACGACCTAAAGGCTATTACCTCCACATACCTCTGGTTAGACTCACATCCCAGAATAGCCCTCTCTCTTCTCACAAATTCCAGACGGGTAGGAGGGATTGGACTCCCGGACATAGAGACCTACCATAAGGCTATCCACTTAACGAGAGTGTACGAATAGACAAAACACAAAACGACTCAACAATGGGTTCACATAGAAGAAGCCTCCATGACGGTTCCCATCTCCTCACTCCCATGGCACAAAAATGGACAAGCCCACCTATCCCACAAACACCATCCAACTATTTCCGCCACACAAAAAATTTGGTCCAAAGTAGGCACCCGACAACTGGCGCCCTATCCTTCTCCTTTATACCCATTGACACATAACCCTCTACTCCCGATAAGCAACCCACCATGGACGAAACGAGTAACCGAAGACTTTGCCTATTTACGACTACTAGACGTTACACAGGGCGGCTCAATAAAGGACATAAAAGCCCTTCTCCCTAACATCACTCCCTCTAGCGCTCACCATCTGTTTCATAACCAAATTGCCCATTTTATCTGCACTCTTTCCTTACTCCCGAGAGGAGCGAGAAATCTCACACCATTCGAATAATTATGCCAATCACACTCATTAAAGAAAAAATCTCTAGCAACAATGTACCAAATCCTCCAAAAGAATCACGCCCTTCCCCTCCCAGCTTTCACACACAAATGGTCGACAGAACTTTCAATATCACTCTCCGAAACCCAATGGCAGTGCATCATAACCAGAGCACATACTACATCACAAAAATTTACAGACGCAGGAGAGTAATTACAAAAGACTGACTCGCTGGCACTACACCCCGACGAAACTTAGTCGAATACACAAGAACATTACAGACGAATGCTGGTGCTGCAAACAACAACCAGCGCACTCCTCTCATATGTGGTGGTTATGCCCGATCATAGCCAATTATTGGACACGTATCCATACTCTAACACAGACTATCACTGGCCATCAATACCCTTGCGCCCCAGAATACATGTTGTTCCTTCTGCCCCCCCCAAAGCCCCCGCACAGCCCAACCACTCCGAATCTTTCTTTACTTACACATTTTTTAACAGCAGCCAATCTCCTGATTCCTCTACATTGGAAACAACCTGGAGCACCTTCCATCAGGGAATGGATCCAAAGAGTAGAGACAATCAGACAAATGGAAGAAATTACCTGCTCTAAATCCCACACCATGGACAAACACATGCATACTTGGTCGCATTGGACCACATTCATGGCCCACAGAGATTTCGCTTCAATCCAGTCCCGCTAGGAGGCACGCACAGTTGACTGACGTAATCACACATACACTGACAGAACCTCCCATGCAGCACACTGATCATGAACAACAGTGGACGGACATTTGATAATGGTTACCCGACTCGTAGACGTTACATATCGGCTTCCTATGCATTAATAGTTAAGTTTTGGTCCGCTATCTACTCTAGGCTATTATGGGGAGTAACACACCCCGTCAAGACAGGCTCTCTAGTCGAGACCACACCATTGTGACTTACGTCTATGCCATAATTATCACTGATACTGTTCTTTTCTTCCTAATGTTTTCATAATTTCATATTCATACGTCAATATTGTATAATTGTATACCACTGCTTTTTGAAATTACTGCGGTTCTTAGTAACTTGTTGTTCATTATTCATTTCTCCTTGACTGTCAATCGGAGTGTAACCAATCGTTTGTACAATGTATCACATTTCTACCAATAAAGAAAATTTTAAAACCAAAAAAAATAAAAATAAAAAAAAAGTTATGAGATCCTCTAAACCAGGGGTTCCCAATTAATTTTTCCCTTGGAACCCTTTGACATAGTGTATCAACATCGTGGAACCCACATACGCCCCCCCCCCCCCTCCAAGGTGTGTATATCTATGCTTGTATGTGCCAGTGTGTATCGAAAACACAGATAAACACACACACACACACACTGGCACATAGTGGCACACAGATACACACTGACACCCAGATACACATACCTTGACACTCAGTGTGTATGTGTGTCAAGGTGTGTGTGCCAGTGTGTATGAATCTGACACACAGATACACACACACACACACACACACTGGCAGATAGTGGCACACAGATACACACACTGACACAGATAAGAACACCTTGACACAGTGTGTATCTGTGTTTGTATGCAGCAGTGTATGTATCTCTTTGTCAGTGTGTATCTGTGTGTGTGTGTGTGTGTGTGTATATGTATCTGACACATACACGCACATACTGACACACATCTTGACTCACAAATACACACAGTGACATATACACACTGACACACTCAGTTAAACTCTCGTGCGCGCACACACACACACAGAGACACATACACAAACATTGACACACAGTTGCACACATACTCTCACTGACAAACACACATACTCTGACAGACACACATTCACTCTCACTGACAAACACACATACTCTTTTACAGATGCAAAAAAATATACACTCTCACTGACAAGAACAGATACATTATCACTGACAAACACATTCACTCTCACTGACAAACACACATATACTCTTTGACAGACACACACACATACAAACTCCCAAACAAACACACATACAATTTATTTATTTTCTTACATTTTACTCCACCCAGCCTTCCTACCTTTAGGAGTGCTGGCATGGAGTCCCTGGGGTCCAGTGTGGCTGCTGAGCGGCTGGCGTGCGGGCGGTGAGGGAGCAGTGATCTCCCTGCTCAGCTCCCTCGCATGCCTCTTGGTGATGCCAGAGCCGGAGTAACAGGAAGAGCAGGAAAATAATAATCACTGCTCCCTCGCCGCCCGCGTCCATTTTATTTTTTAAACAAAATGGTCCCTACCGCCCACTAGTGGTGGGTTCTTCAGAAAACGCCCGGTGGGCCTCAATCACCGTGGACCAAGGCCGGCAGGGGAGATCATTTCATCTCCCCAGCCAGCCCATGCAGGTCAACCTTGCTGTAAGTCCTCTCGGGCTGTTGGGGAGATCAAAGATCTCCCTCAATGGCCTGCTGGCACTGCGTTCCAGCAGAGGGAGGGAAGGACATGGCAGGTTCTGTGTTCCTCCCGTGAGCAGGCTGGTTGGAGCATTTCAATGCTCTAATACAGTGCTCGCAGGAGGACATGAGAGTCAGCCTGCAGCTGGAAGAGCTGCAGGCTAAAGTGAACATGCCACCATTGGACCACCATGGCTTGCAGCATTATGTCTTCCCTCCCTGGTAAAAGGTAAGAAGAAGAGAGGGGGAGACATTAAGATAGATTTACACAGCATAGACCCTATGCAACCCACACACAGACTGGCCCCTCACGCACATATCACCCCTCACACACGCAAACTGTCCCCCTCACACATACACTGCCCACTCACACACATTCCACCCCTGACTCTCACACACACACATCACCTCTAACACAGACCCTGCACCACACACACATAGTGCACCCCTAACACACCCCACACTGAACCCCCTCACACACAGCATCCTTCACTCACACACTACACCCTTTACACACACAGCACCCTTTACACACACACATACATCACCTTTCAAACACAGCACCACACACACACTGCACCTCTCACAGACACTTCACCCTTCACACACATCACCCACCCACATTTCCCATCTCACACACACATAGCACCTCACAGACAAACACATAAAAAGTAGTATTGAAAAAAAAGATTATTATTTTTTTTCTCTAAATTTAAGTACATAAAAAAAACACACACTTGGACTATAAAATTGGTTACTATGGCACTGGTGGGCGGTAAATAAATTTTACCATCAACAAAGATACGGAAGTGGGCGGTAGGTATTAAAAGGTTAACTAGCCCTGCTCTAAACCTTCAGGAAGGTCTTTAGCAGTGACCTCATCCTGCAGGATTTCAGATTAACACTGCTCAAATGCACAGAGCAAAGTACTGTTGTTCCAAGAAGTTTCAGAAGCAAGGATACAGAATTTCGATGGCATACTCAGCTACTGATCTGGAGCATTGTTTTATCCACAGAAGTTTTTTTTTTACCAGCAATCGTGACTCTACCAGCAGGACTGAAAACTCTTAAAGGTATCCAAGAAGCTGGGATAATTAAACATGAGTAGATCATCCCTTTCCCATAAGGGGTTGATGTATGTCAGAGCCATCCCTTCCAGTAAATTCATGATAAAGTCAATCTTGGCTCTTTCAGAAGGAAATGCCTGAAGAACCATCTCAAAATGCACCATTACTTGATTAAGGAATCCCCTGAACAAAGCTGGATCCCCATTGTAATGTGTAGGAGTAAGGTGTATAGAAGGAGCAGAAAGGAAAATAGGGTTGGAAGGGACCTGGGCAGCCACCTGAGCAGACTGATTCTCAGGTTGGAGACAAACAGTTCTAGTGAAGTGAGAGTTGTTTGCAGCGCTTGTGCAAACTGATCCATCCTGTGATCCATATTTGCCTTAGGTTTGCAGGGTCCATGGCCCTGTAGTAATGTCAGGAATAGTTACCCTAACACGCAAACCTATAGGAAACAGTAAAGGTACCGATCCTTAGAGTGGCTGGGTTATAGCCTGAGACAGATAAGAGTGAGGAATCACACATAAGAACAGCCTACAGAGACAATAAAACTCCCTGTAGTGAAACATTTTCTAGCACCCCTTACCTTCTTTAAAATTGATGGCTACAGACCAAATTCAACCACCATAATGGTGGGGGAGATCGTGATAAAATTTTATATCAGAGAGAAGTGTTCTAGGTAAGGAACCTGGACACATTGTGGCCCAGAGGTCTTAATGAAAAAAATCTTTCTCAGTATTTTTGTGTCAGGGTACCTGAAGTCTCTACCTCGGAGGAGGTTAGACTTTCAAACGGCCGTCCTCTCAGGGGGGCTGATTCACCCAATCCTCACAGCTCTCATAGCCGTTCACACGCCGGCCGCGATAGCCCCGCTTCCTTTTATGACGCGGTGCTCAGGAGCCGACGTCATGACGGCCAATCACATCCCGACCTGTCAATCTAGTTCTGAACAACGAATCAGGGCTTGGCAAGGGCGGAGTCATCAATTAAAGAACCAAGGTATAAAAGAGGGATGTGTGTAATGGTTCATTGCCCTGTCATGGTTCTAGCTTGTCTGGTCACTCAGTGCTCTTATTACTATTGTCTATTTGGTTCTGACTCGGCTTGTACTTCCGTTCCTGCTTATCTCTCGTATCCTTTGACCTCGGCTCGTCTCTTGCTTACCTGTTCTCTCGTTCCCTCGACCTCGGCTTGTCTCTGACCATTCTTTGCTTTCTCCTTACATTAGTCCGGCCATTCTAAGGTCCGGTATACGTACCTATCTCCTGTTTGTATTCTGCGTGTTGGATCCCTGTCCCGATCCTGACATTTTGTGAATTGAGTGTGCTGGTTACTTCTGTTTTGCTGTTCTTAAACAGGGGCACAAATGGCTATCTGTGGATATTATTTCTCCTTCTGATTCGTAGTTACACAGGGCTCTCACCTGAGTCCACTGCTTTGACTTGGTTTCTAAAGCCTTTCAATTTTACTAATGGGGGGTGTGACGAGACAAATCTCGCCACATTGCATTGGAGGAGCCTGGTTGCCCGCCTGTTGCCTCTGGACTATGGCCCATGTTAAAAAGTCTTCCTTTCGGGGGCGGAGCCTAACCTTCAACGGAGTAAGACGTGTGCTCTCCTAGCTCTCTCACCCCGGGCATACAATCCGCATCCATCAGCCTCCACAAAGGTGCATCTCACCCTCAAAAACTACCGCAGACCTACAGCAACCCCACCACCACACATCCAGATGGGGGAACGAAAAAAAGAAAAGAATCAACACCGTCAGTGGCCACGATGTTCCGCGCCAAAGATGACAAGCAGCCATCTTGGGCCCAGAGCCAGGCAGACACAGGCTCGGACTCTGAAGAGAGTGACAAGGAATCCACCGACACATCCCCTCTTACCAAAGATGATCTCCGAAGAATGCTCAGAGAAACATCGGCCGACATCAAGGCCTACACTACGGCAGCGCTCGAAAAACAAATATCAGGCCTCAAGGAAGACATAGAGGAGCTGGCCTCTCGCACAGGCCCCACAGAACGCCTCGTTAAAGAAACCCAAATACAAACAGCCACCCACGGCAGAGAAATGGAGAATCTGTCAGACAGGGTACGTTTTCTGGAGGATGGCCTAGAGGACTTAAATAATAGATCCCGCAGGCAAAACATACGCATACGGGGCCTACCGGAAACCGTCTTACCGGACGCCATACTGCCGACCATTACAGCAGTATTCCACTCCCTCCTGCCTGACACCCCAGAACACGACATATACATAGAAAGGGCACACCGAGCGTTGAGGCCGCCGACATTCAGCCCCAATACCCCCAGAGATATCATCGTGAAACTCCTTCACTTCCCAATCAAAGAAAAGTTAATGAACGCAGCCAGAAACCGCCCGCCTCTATACCAAGGGCAACAGCTTCATTTCTATCAAGATCTGGCGCCCACAACATTGAGGAAACGCCGAGAGCTAAAACCCCTCACCACCGCACTAATTGAAACCGGGTGGCGCTATATGTGGGGGCACCCCTTCAAACTAACAGCCAAAAAGGGAGACCAAACCTTCACCCTTCATCAAGTCGCAGACATGCAGGATTTCGCAGCACATCTGGGAATCCCGTTGCGGTATCCACCGGCCGACCCCAACCTCGCCACTCCCGGAGACAACAGCCGTAAAGAAGGACCCCGCTCCAACACAAGCCGCATGCAGACCAAGAGGAAAACACCATCGGTCCCACAGGAGCAAACCCAAACGGACACTTGAATGGCACCATGAGCAGCTGCCAGAACCACACTGGCGGATCCAAAAAGAGCGGAAAAGTTCCACTCCGCGAACATGGTCCAAGGACACTGTTACTCCGGTAGTATGCACTACGAACTGTTACACCCTAGTTAATGTTAACGTTTATGTTTATTATGCAGGTTTATCACAATGTTATAGCTAATTGCCATGCCATAGCACCCCAGGGCACTATAACCGCCCCACATAAGGCCTAGACCTGGTAAGCATCAGTCCCAAGCCCATAACAAAGACGCACGAGTGCGGGGGACAACATACATACCCCCCAAACCCCGAACCCCAACCGGGTCGGGGAGCTATATAACCGCTTCCCATCCACACAAAATGACCATACCGGGGCACAACAGGCCACAAGGCACGGTAGAGAGCCTCCCTGGCCTCTCCAAGACCCATCACCTTAGCCCAGTACCTGCCCAATCCACCTCAGTATATCTAGAGACACGACACACCAGCGTGCAGTCTCTCTCCCCTCACCATATCACAAGCGAGATGCTGCCCTTTTTCTACCCCACTTGTGGATGTCTCCCTTCACCATCCTCCTACCCTAAACGGTTGGGGGGGGGGGAGGGATGGGGAGAGGGGAGGGAAGGGACACACCACAGAGGCCCATAGGTCTTGCAGTGCTCTATACCCAGACCAGGTCGGCCCGACTTAGCTAAAGAGCACCCAGGGAGGAAGGCAAGTTCCAGTACTCGGAACCCACACTAAAAGGCAGAAACGCAGGGGGCACATATAATCTGTACAACTTCGAAACTGGGCCAAAAGTAAGGCAGAACGACAACTATGGCCTTACCGGAGACACCCTTACAGAAGGAAAGGGCGAAGCGCCCACAGAATCCACCGGGGGGGAAAGCAGGAAAAACTAGCGGTAACATTTTAGCAACAAACCCCAGGGGAGAAGCACTATATCACAAAAAGAGGTTTGACTAATGCAGAATGGGTCCCATTCTAAGGTACTACTTATATACATATTTTTATTTTTTACCGGCACTGCACACCTTATCCTTCTTTTTTGTATTGTATCGTTAGGGGTGTTTTGAACCGTCTTTCACTTTGAGGTGCAGCTGTGTGACAAACTATAGCGTCTCACTGATTTCCAAGCTATTCTTAGTCACTAATGTCACATAGCGCCTCTCTGCATGTGTATATGTATTTATCAGCATGTATCCCATTGCCTGACAGAAGAGGTCCACTAACCTCACTAGAAACACCCCCGCACGAAGACACCACAACAACGACCCACCCTATGTCCCACAACCACACGACTTACCTTAGAGTAATATAAGGCGGAGGGGGAAGGACGACAACCACCACCCCCTAGCGCTATGTGAGCAAGTCACAACCTAACACTCTGAAACTGACTCCCTCGAGGGACCCAAAGCACACAAGACCACCCCACCAAGCTTGCAAGCCTCACAGAGAGCAGAAACCCTCTAAGGTTAATATGCAGCTCAAATAGCCCAAATGGTACCACAACCTATTAAAAGGCCCACCAGACCCCAGACACAACTCCCCTGACGCTATACCGCACCCAGACAAGTAAAAGACTAGAGACAAACAACTAACACCGGCTGCTGTGCCTTCGCACACGCCTTTGTCTTTCAGCAAAAACTATCCTCGATACCTGGAACATGAAGGACGGACAGAATGCCTAACCTGGACAGACACGAGCGACTGCCCACCAACGAGCAAACAGACACCTACCCTGAACCCACCGATTTCAAAACACAAACAGGTCAGCAGAAAAAAACCATTTACCACAGTCACGACAATACCACTCAACCAACACCAACACCAGCATCACCCACCAAAGATACCACGACAAGCACACGCAACCAAGGAACCACTCATACACATAACCAAGACAAGAACCACGCAGACCATAGCGATTAACAACACCCTCATGACCTCACAATTTACGAGACTGGCTCTCATAAATCACCACCCTCCAACATAATAACTGGAAAACAGACCCTCTAACACACCCACACTCGCACGACGCGAGACAAACCAACAGCACAATTGTAACCTTTACTCAAACCACCCTACCCGAGATGCACCCTCGGAACCAAAACAGAAAACCCGGGGACAGAGAGGGAGAGGCAAAGCACCGACCCACCTCCACCCTCAAAACCCCAACCAAACGTATAACACACCCACATTGCTCACAAACTATAAACATCCAATTAAGCAAACCCAACCGCCCAAAAGACGCCTGGCAACCAAACAGTAAGACCAGGACCCAACCCACTCCCCTATACCCAGACCCACCTGGGACACCCCACAAACTCCCCCCATACACCGCCACCCGTCACTCGACCCCTCATCCCGAAATCCCACCCCTCCCCGCTAACCGACAACCCCGCACTCCCCCCCTAACACACACAACATAAACAAGACATCACACATAAGACATAACACAGCAACACCCAGCATGCCGGCCACCCTGACCTGCCTATCAATAAATTGCAAAGGACTAAACAATCCGGCCAAACGACATCAATTAATGAGATGGGCAAACAGATCTAAGGCGGACGTACTCCTCCTTCAAGAGACACACTACACCGAAGCTAAACAATTCCCTCTCCTGAGCCGACACTACCGAATCAACCATTTCGCCAGCTCCCCCCACGGCAAGCACAACGGAGTAGCTATCATTATACGAAAATCGTGCCCACTCGCCATCCAGCGCACAATAGCAGACCGACAAGGCCGATACCTTACAGTCACGGGCAAAATAGGCACGCACTCATACGCCTTCACTTCCTTGTATGCCCCAAACACACCCTCAAGCACTTTCTGGCACACGTTACAAGCACACCTAGCTCTGTTTCCCTCCCACCACTCCATACTTGGCGGAGATTTCAATGCCTCCCCTTCACCCTCAGTCGATAGACTGCGCACTCGCACACACACTCAACATAGACCACCGACGGCCAAAGCTGACAAACTGCTCTCCTCACTCATCTCACGCACCCACCTCCTAGACGCATGGAGATCCCAACACCCAACATCTTTAGATTACACCTTCTTCTCGCACCCACATCACTCATACTCCCGCATCGACCTTTTTCTCATCTCCCCAGCACTGGCACCGATGGTCAACTCTACATCCATAGGCCCCATTACGTGGTCCGACCACGCAGAAATAACACTCACAATTAACCTGCCTTGCACAGTCAGACCATGGTCTTGGAGACTGAACCCCCACTTGCTTCATAACCCACAAATCAGACAAGAGGTAGACAGAGCCCTCACAGAATACTTCCAACTGAACAATAACGCGGACACTTCAGAAGGGACCCTATGGGCTGCCCACAAGGCAGTGATCAGGGGAGTCCTAATAAACCAAGCAACAATACATAAAAAACTACAGGTAGCACACCTAGAACAAACACTCAAAACCCTCCGAACCCTTGAAGCAAAGCACAAAACAGACCCAACGCAAGAGCTAACCGAACAGATTAAAAAATGCCAAACTGATGTCAAAACATATATGGCAAAAGATTCAACAAAAGCCTTACTATGGTCAAAACAACTCTTCTATGACAAAGCCAACAAGGCCGATACGTTACTCGCACGAAAACTCAAACAAAGAACCGAAAACAAACAGATACACAAAATACGCACCCCTGACGGAGCAGTCACAGAAGCCCCAGAAGAAATTGCTAGCGTCTTTCTAAAATACTATGAGGCTTTGTACGATCACACACCAGAAGCACGCCATAACCCAACACCTATTAAAACACTAACAGAAAAATATCTCAACCAAGTAATATTACCCTCCCTCAATGGAGAAGCAGCACAAACACTGGCCAACCCCATTACAACAATAGAACTCGCAGGGGCGATAAAAGCCCTGAAACCCAACAAAAGCCCAGGCCCGGACGGGTTCACCGTGCTCTACTACAAAACGTATGCCCCCACCCTGATCCCACACCTATGCAACCTGTACAACACCATCTTACAAGGCGACCCACTACCAAAAGACATGCTACAAGCCAGCATATGCCTCCTTCCAAAACCTAACAAATCCCACTTAGAACCAGGACACTACCGATCGATCTCCCTCCTCAACGTAGACTTAAAACTGTTCACCAAAATCCTTGCTGACTGCCTAAATCCCCTCATACCCAAATTGATTCATCCAGACCAAGTAGGCTTCATACCGACGCGACAGACCAGCGACAACACAAGACGGACATACGACCTCATATGGACGGCACAAACTAGACACATACCAACCCTTTTCCTATCACTAGACGCGGAAAAGGCCTTTGACAGACTATTATGGCCCTTCTTATTCGCCACTCTAATCAAATTCGGATTTCCCCCAACATTCATAACCGCCCTACAAGTACTATACGCCACCCCACAAGCCCATCTCCTATTACCCCTAACACATCCCCCCTCCTTCACAATACACAATGGCACACGCCAGGGATGTCCTTTGTCCCCTCTCCTCTTTGCGCTCTCCCTGGAGCCGCTCCTGCAAACACTCAGAACAAATGAAAACATACAAGGCCTGAAAATCCGCGGAGAAGAATATAAAACCGCAGCATACGCGGATGATCTACTCATCACAATAACAGAACCAGCAACATCCCTCCCACCACTCCTTCAAGCCCTGGAAACCTACGCCAAAATATCTGGATACAAACTAAACATCGACAAGACTGAAGTCCTCGCCATACATATAGACGCCCCCACTAAAACAGCCATTCACCAAATCTACCCCTTTGACTTCGCACCTACATGTATCAAATACCTAGGTATAGCCATTCCAGCGGACCTCTCTCGCAGCTATGAACTAAACTACACACCCACGATCCAAAAAATCAAACAAGACGTAGACAAATGGCAAAACATGCCAATATCATGGCTGGGAAGATTGACATCGGTTAAGATGAATGTCTTACCCAGACTCTTATGCTTATTCCAAACCCTACCAATCCCAATCAAAACCACAGACATCAAGCAACTACAAACTACAATCGACAAATTCATATGGGCCAACAGACGCACCAGGATCAAAAGACAAACCCTATACGTTCCCAACAAAGCAGGGGGTCTAGGCTTCCCACACCTCACCCACTACTACCAGGCAGCCCAGCTAACACAAGCACAAAACTGGCACGCCCCATGCGGAACCAAACGATGGGTAGACCTAGAGCATGATATCTTTGGCAGGGACTTCCCCTCATTGTACATATGGCTCCCCAGAGCAGCAAGACCTCCCCTGCCCCGAACATCCCCCGCAATCATCAACACTATCAACATCTGGGACAAAGTAACCCAAAAAAGTGGCTTGACAACACAACCCTCACCACTAACACCAATTCTTCGCAACACACACTTCCCACCGGGCATGACACCAAAAGACTTTGCCCGCTTCGAAGAAAACGACCTCACACGACTACACCACTTCTATAGAAACCAACAACCAATACCATTCTCAGACCTCCCACAAACCACATCATACCGTACCTTTGACATGTTCCGCCACCTACAGCTTAGAAGCTTCCTCGAAACTCCGACAATAAAAAAGGCCGGCACAAAAACACTTACGCCCTTCGAAAAACACTGCATACAAATCCCGACACACAAAGGACAGATCTCAAAGCTATACACCCATTTAATTCAAAACGTTAAAAACGGAGCACTTACTTACGTGTCGGCTTGGGAGAGGGACATAGGTCCAGCCGAGGACCCAACAGATTGGACCGACATATGGGAAGCCACGGCTTCCATATCCATATGCGTGAATCACAAGGAACAAGCTTACAAGACACTACTGAGATGGTACGTCACCCCGCTAAAACTCAAACAGATGGGCAGGTCGGACAATGACCTATGCTGGAAAGGCTGTGGACACAGAGGCACTTACATACACATGTGGTGGGAATGCATCCACACAACACAACTATGGAACCAAACAGAAACCATGGTATCACAGATCCTCCACACTAACATACCACACGACCCATGGATATGGCTACTGTCCAAACCCATGGCCAATACACCAAGATCCCAAAACAAATTGATAGCCAAAATCGCACTCGCAACCAGGAGAGCCATCGCTGAAAAATGGGGAAGCCCAGACACACCCACACTAGACACAGTAAAAAAGAAAATTAAGGACACAATCAAAATGGACGAATTGTCCGCACTAGTTCACGACACGACTAAACATTTCAATAAAATTTGGGACCCATGGTTCTATGAATTCCCACCAACAACCTAGACCACCAACGAGCACCCACACGAGATAACATCCCAAGTGCGCGACAACCACACATATTCCACACCCATAACCCCCCCAGCCCCCCTCCCCCCCCCCGAGCCAGCAGACCGCCCGAACACCCCTCCACACACCACACTCTCCTACCATCCAAGCTGCGTTACACATCGGCACCAAATGCTAACAAAAACAAAGGACACACAAGACCAAGCAATAGCAATACGCAGAGCACTCAGAGAACACACACTCATACTAACGCTTAACAAAGCAATAAAGCACCCACAACGCACACACCACACCACACCACAAATGACGCCGAAACGTCCCCCGAATCACACCCATTCCGATGACATATAACAGACAATAACTCGCTCAGAACGGAAAAGCGCCAGACGCAGAGACAGACACTACAAGCTGACAATTCAGGATATCTCCCACTTCGACCCCCCTCATCCTAGAGGAGCCCGAAACCCAGCGGGACGACCCGACTACTGAAGTATGCAAACACAAAGGGCACAACAGAAAGACCACGAAAGCACAATGTGCAAACTAAGATACCCCACAACTGCACACCTGTATTAGGACAGGGCATCCCACCCCCTACCCTTTAGTCTTCTGTACCCTACCCAAACCACTAGACCAGGATGTATTACGCAAGAACAGAATAATGATATGTATCACAATGCCGAGATCCATAATTACGAGAATATTGCAACTGTCAAAATACAAGAAATACTGAAATAACTTTAAGTACAAGCAATGCTTATTCTTTTTTCATGTTTACCAAATGTTTACCCCCGCTTATTTTCTGTACCCCTTACCCCTAAACAAACCAAACAAAATCTTTCAAAAATAAAGAATTTATAAAAAAAAAGTCTTCCTTTCGCCTGCAGAAAAGGCTTGTTCGTGCCTTTCTGCCTGGCGGTCGGTAGGTTCAAACTAACGCACGAATGACTGGACCACCTGGGAGCTGGAGTGTGTCGGTAATTTACCTCCCAGAAGCTGCGGTTAACCACAGCTTAATTGATGAATACTGGGTGGCCTTTGTTCGTTTGCCGAACACGTGGCGGCGGCCATTTTAAAGTCCCGAACGGCCAGCGGTGTTCAGCGCCCAAACTATGGAACTGGAAATGGACACTTATTTGTGCGAACACCGCTGAGCCGTCAGCCTCCTTGCTTCTATTCGTGGTGGTTTAGCCAAACGCCGGATGGATCGGGACTTTTTCTATGCGACTGTTTTAACCCAGATAGCTATGCCATGGAGCTTATTCGTGTAATTAAAGACTTTGGCTCCATGGCAATTGAACTGTGTGTATAGGATCTGAGCGCTATTCGGTAGTTATGTGTGCTCAGATCCCAGCTATCTGGGGATATGTGACATGTCTGTATTTTAGGTATAAAATGTAACTGCATATTTTAAAGTGTTTTGCTGTCTTTGTGTCCCCACGTAATAATGGAGTTTTGCCTCTGTCCTGGGAGATAATTGGATTACTTCCCAATTATCTCCAGGATAGAGAGAGGGAAATTAGGATGCATTGTGGGGATGTTTTACTTCTGTGTGTCTGAATGTGATACATGTCTGTCTGTGTTACAGTATTCCATCTGGTCCACTAGGGGAGTGTCCACCAGGTGGGATACCTGCATAAATACTGGGCAGGTAGCCCTGAATAAACCAGATCACTGCTTGGCCCTCAACACGGAGCTCTGTCTCGTCTTTGGGGGGATTTACTGTATGCTGTTCCAGTTTGACTGCTAGGAGTGTAAACCTATTCGTATGGTTTTTCCTATTCGTCCGTTTACAGCATTCGTATGGTTCTGGTTCAGCTGTTTATGGCATTCATATGCTTCTCCAGTTTGGTGGATTGGTGTCTACAGTAGCTGCCTGTATATCTGAAAGGGAATATCTCCTAAACGGCTTTTAACCCCCTTTTATGCCCAGGGTGCCGTTACAGGGGGGTCATCCAGTGTTAACCTCATAGAGTAATATATCTCTTGGTAGTTAGGGGGTGCTCTTTCATGGATATAATATGATTAAACTCTCCTTTAATTCTGGCACACACTTTGGATACTCAGTTTGGTTCAGGTATGGTTTATACTATGCCTTCTAGTCCCAGTTAATCCACAACCTGGGCATATGACTTGGTTTGGGTAAGCACCAAGCTATTGTCAGGAATAGAGTTTCCTTAACATGCAAACCTAAAGGTAACAGTAAAGGTACACGTACCGGTCCCTAGAGTGGCCCGGTTAGTGCATGAGACAGATATATGAAATGTCTGCAAGCAGACAGAGAATAAACGAGAGACAAGCAGAGGTCAGGATTACAGAAATACAGAGAATCGATAGCCAGGCCAAGATCAGGATAACTGAGAGCAAGAATAGTCAAACAAGTCAAGGTCAGAAAACAGGAAAACCAATACACTGTATAAACTCACTCTCAGGTAACAAGAACCACGACAGGGCAAGGAAACAAGGACAACAAGGAAGTACATATACCCTATACTGGGTAGTGATTGGTCACAGAGGACCGGGATGTCACAAGCCTGTACACATCATCAAAAATCAACACATGGGCTGACACTATAAAAGGAGACTAATGGGAGGGGTCCACATTATATATGATGTCATAATAAGGCACCAGGAAGTTAGGGATAAATGTGTGTGCATCAGAACTCATATAATGCATCATTTCTGTGATCGCACGGCGCCACAAGGGACAGGTATCTGTTGAAATACCCATTTAGGATATATGGATGTCTGACACTACTGATAACCTTCTGCATTTTTATGTGTGTCTGGAGGCTTATTTTCCTTGTGTTGTAAATCTTAAGACATATAACACTACTATATATTGTATCCTAATTGGCTATAGAAAATATGGTTATGTGATGATGATGTGTGAACATAGCAACACTGTTGCTTCGAAACAATGCTTTGGGCATCTGTCACCTAGATGTCGAGTACTAATGATAACTGTCTGCATCCTCTTTTGCATCTGGAGGCGTATACTCTCATCATTATACATTTTAAGACATGGATATATAGCATTGTTACACACTGTCTCTCGACAGGCTACACAATTCTCGGTTATGAGATAATATAGCAACACTGTTGCCCCACAATAGCACTTTGGGCATTTGATAGATTTATTTTATTATATACATTTGCAGAGACCCTGCTGTTTGTGACTTATATTAGTGTATTTACTGTTTAGTATCTTTGCATCCAATTTGGTTTTAAATCTTGTATCTCAGGGTCCTATGCCTTCGTGTCCCCAATGCCAGCATGTATGTTGGGAGCAGATCATTAACTCACCCCCAGCCATGGGCGTCCGCAGGGATTTTTCCGGGGGAGGGGGAAGGGGGGGCATAATTGTAATGAAATCCATGCTTGGTCCCTTTTTGACAGTGTCATGAAGGGGAGGAGCATAGTCATTATCACATAAAGCCAGGGTGAATAGCGTTTTCACTATAGTGTCAGCAATAGATGTTTGTATTCCTGACACAATAGTGTTCCTTTAAGCAAATTAAAAGAACATTCTAGTCACCTTAACAACTTCATCTAAATGAAAATGCTATGATGCCAGGAAGCCCCTGGGTGCTCTCTTTCATTTAAGGGGTTAAACTGCTCTCAAATGGTGTAACCCCAATGGCTTCCTCCAGGAAGTGCAGATTGACATCAGGCATGGGTGCTACAGATTGGCTAGAGTGGTCAGTTGACGCTCTAAGCAAATCGCTAGTTCCCGGTTCATAATTTTATTTAACTTTTTTATGAATGGGGAGCTACTGATTGGCTTAGAGGGCCAGCTGACCGCTCTAGCCAATCAGCAACACCCCTCCCCAGCGGCACTCTGTGCTTCCTGACAATCAGTAAATAAAAGTGAACACATTAACACTAGAGATGTCCCGAACAGTTCGCTGGCGAATAGTTCCTGGCGAACATCGCTTGTTCGCGTTCGCCACGGCGGGCGAACATATGCGATGTTCGGTCCGCCCCCTATTCCATATCATTGAGTAAACTTTGACAACCCCCCTATCCGCCGCTCGGGGGTGGGGGTGGGTTGTCAAAGTTAACTCAATGATATGGGGGGGACCTACTGTCCTCCCCCCGGCCCTCACCCCTGAGCGGTGGGTGGGGGCCATAAAAATAATGAGGGGGGGACCTACTGTCCTCCACCCCTGCACGGCGGGTGGGGGCCCTAAATACTAAAAAGGGGGGGACCTAAGGTCCTCCCCCTGGCCCACCCCCCTGAGCGGCGGGTGGGGGCCCTAAATACTAAAAAGGGAGGGGACCTAAGGTCCTCTCCCCTGGCCTCCACCCCTGAGCGGCGGGTGGGGGCCCTAAATACTAATAAGGGGGGGACCTAATGTCCTCCCCCCTGGCCCCCACCCCTGAGCGGCGGGTGGGGGCCCTAAATACTAAAAAGGGGGGGACCTAAGGTCCTCCCCCCTGGCCCCCACCCCTGAGCGGCGGGTGGGGGCCCTAAATACTAATAAGCGGGGAACTAATGTCCTCCCCCTTGCCCCAGCCTTGAGCGGCGGGTGGGGGCCCTAAATACTAAAAAGGGGGGGACCTAAGGTCCTCCCCCCTGGCCCCCACCCCTGAGCGGCGGGTGGGGGCCCTAAATACTAATAAGGGGGGACCTAATGTCCTCCCCCCTTGCCCCAGCCTTGAGCGGCGGGTGGGGGCCCTAAATACTAAAAAGGGGGGGACCTAAGGTCCTCCCCCCTGGCCCCCACCTCTGAGCGGCGGGTGGGGGCCCTAAAAAAAATGTCCCGTCCCCCCCAGGTGACTAAGGGTCCCCAAACCCCTAGTCACCCCCCCTCAAAAATAAAAATTAGCCCCCTACCTACCCCACTCACCCTAAAAATATTTGGATTTTTGTTCTTTCTCTGCCTGACCATCAAGTACAACTAGCATCAGGATAAAATAGTATTGCAGTTTATTTGTACTTTCCACATGGTATACAATGTTGTGAAAGAAATAGGTATATATACACACTAATGAAAGAATTAAAATAGTACGTGAAAAACTAGGTTTTTCCCAGGCATCCAATAAACAGATTAGAGCAAAAACAGTGGAAAAAAAAACCCGGTATATGTAAAATAAAATATAACCTGTAAAGATGAACCAGGATTAATAGAATTAATATGGACCTGTAATAATGATAAACATTACATAGGGTAATACAGTTATAATAAAATAAAGTGTGTGTAATGTTTAAATATAGGACTCACAAACAAAAGGTGAGAGTAGGCTTCTCACCCCACCAGGGGTTAAAACTAATTGGAAAGCTGGAATAAATTCCTTAAATGGATGAAGGAAAAAGAACCATACATGGTGAAGTACAGTAAAATCACAGAAAGATTTATTAAGATTGCACTTACAAGCAGGCAGAAAATCTGGGCATGTATCCACGCAATGTGGAACCAAGTTACAGTGTGGTACTCTTCACAGAGCCAGCAGTAAATGATTAAAAACAAACAAATAAAACAAATCAAATTAAAAGTCCATATAAAGTCCAAATTGTAATGTCCAACGCGTTTCGTCCAATAGGGGGACTTCCTCGGGGATCTGAAATTGTTCTTCCATATAAGGACTTTTTATACTGGTGACAAACATAATTAATTTGTTGCATATGTTGGCGTGCGTTCCATCTGTAGAACGAACGCAATGATGTGTGTACTGTGCGACACAGGGAAAAGACAGATGGCGTAGTCGTGAGGAATAGAACAGTGAGAACAGACATAGAACGCATGCACATGAACGAAAGGGAAAAAACGAACGTCATGCGCATGCGTAAATCATGATTTTATAACAAGACACGGAGGCTCATATTGCATATCCCTTTCTTTACTGTTCACAAATAGCAGCAAAGGAAACAAACAGAATGAAAAAAGAATGAACATGTGATAACATAGGCCCCTCCCCGCTCAGGTCCCAGTATAACAGGCAGCACTTCCCTTCCATTTCCCTCTTTCTTTGCTGCTCTGACACAAAGATAAGTACATGCCATATTTACTCCTCATATCCTCTTAGTATACTGATTTTGTTCATTGATATTTTCTCTCATTTACTTGTATTTATTTGTATTTATTTATCCACTTATTTATTCGGTTATTTATTTATTCATTTATTTCTTTAGTATCAAAGTTTAGTAATTTGTCTCATTGTACCCTAGTCTCAGGGCCCAGACCTCCCCTGCCTATATAGTCTTGTCTCCTGTCTGTTTCTTCTGCCCGGGCGCCTTTCTGCGCATTTTGCGTTCTCTCCCTCATGTTTGGTAGTTTTACCACGTATCTCGCGGGTACCGCGAATCCCGCGAGATTTCCGGCGGCCATTTTCTGACATCCTGTCCCTACATCTTAGTGTGTCACTGGTCTGGGCCCTGGTGAGAGCGATTTTCCTTATTTCTTGCTTAGCTGTTTGGGTGACTAACCCATACGTTCTTTATTTCCTATTACTCCTGCTAGTTTATCAACATGCCTAAACCCAGACTATCCGCTGGGTCCACTCACTCTGGGGAGTCGGATACCCCACTCATTAGAACTGAGGCTCCGGTCACCTCAGATATCTCGCCTTCTATGGCTGATGCAAATACCCACCCCGGTGGGGCACAGTTTCTAGCGCTACAGCGCTCAGTAACAGACGCCATTATGGCAACTATGGGGTCTATGTCCTCCACCCTCTCCCACACCATTTCACAGGCCCTCTTGCCACGTCCTTCAGACGAGCAACTCTCGGGCCTATTGACACCCCAGGGAGAGGTGTCTAAAGAGGGGTTCAAAAAGGCTACCCGTAAGTCCAAACATTCCTCTGCCTCCAGAAACACCATGACTGGCGCACCTTCGGTCGCCCCAGAAAGCGTGTCCCATCCACGCAAAAGAGCCTTTCCGCGCCAGGCAGAACGGGCGCGGCTATGGAAATGTGCCAGAGCACAGATTGAGAGCGACACCGACTCAGAAATCGGGTCAAATGAGGAGGCTATGAACAAGTCGGATACCGACTCTGATGCGGATGCCGCCGATGGCGCTCTTGACCTCCTTTCCTCTGCTCAGGCAGAGATGCCCGGAGGCGAGACAGGGACCAGGAACACCGCGGCTGCGGGGCCCTCCCTCGTGGATCCTTCGGGGGTCCCACTCTTCGACCCGGATGACCTACACCATCCGAGGTCGGCGGAGTGGCTCCCGGCCGACCACGTTGCCACATACCTGGAAAATTGGGTCAGAAAACCCTTAAGCAAGGCGGCCCGCAACAAATTGAGGGCGGAGTGTCCTAGGCCTGTGGTGCCCAACAAGGTTTGTGACACCCCAGAGGTTGACCCCAAAATGACCCAGTTCCTCACTAAAATGGGCTGGAATCCCCGTAAAGGACTGGAGTCCGCTTTGAAGTCCTGCCAGGACAAGCACCTGGACATATTCGGACCTTTGGCCAAATTATTTGACTTGGCGGAAGACGCCAGAGCGGAAAACCGCATGGTCGACCCTGAAGACCTTAGAGGTTGGGTCCAGAGAGCAATTTGTATTGCTGGGAGTGTAAATACCTCCCTATCTGTAGAAAGGCGTAAGGCCATATTATTCAAAATTGAGCCCCAAAACTGGCCAACCTCGCCCTTACGGAAGCGGGCAAAGACGCCCAAGGACTCCTCTTCGGAGATTCCTTCATTAAAGATTTAGGGCGCTTTGTGGGAGCATTCACGGCTTTAGACAAGGCCCAAGCCTCCATGAGGCGAGTATTCCAGGGGCGGGTCTCTACCAGGGCCGGCAGACTCAGGAGCCGTCTGTCCGGCCGCAGCTACCCCCAATCCCGTGGCACGGGAAGAGGCTCCTTTCAACACCATAACCAATACCAAGAGGCCTCCCGCCCCATGTTTTTTCCATCCCGCGGACGTCCATGGCGATCCAGAGGCCTTCGGGGTAACCCAAGCTCAAGACGACCATACGGTGAGTTACCTCATACCACACATTTCTTCTCCGGGTTACGTAGGGGGCAGACTCCAACATTTTTTCCCAGCCTGGTCAAAAATCACTTCAGATCCCTGGGTACTGAACACTATTCGGGGTTTCAATATAGAACTCACCAGCCACCCCATACACATTCCCCCTCCTCGACCGATCCGCTTTTCCCTCCAGGATCGCGGACGGATCGACGAGGAACTTTCAACCCTCCGGTTCAAAGGGGCTATAGAACTAGCACCCCCAACCCTGCAGGCGTAATAAGCAATATCTTCCTAGTGGAAAAGAAAGGCGGCCAATTGAGGCCAGTCATAAATTTGCGCCCCCTCAATGCCGTAGTCAGGTACCGCCATTTCAAGATGGAGGGTATTCACCTGCTAAGGGATCTCCTCCTCCACGGAGACTGGCTAGCGAAACTAGACCTAAAAGACGCGTACCTGACAGTGCCAATAGCGGAGGAATCTCGGGACCTCCTACGCTTTTACTGGCGGCACGAAACATGGCGGTTCACCTGCCTACCCTTTGGCCTATCCTCAGCCCCGTGGTGTTTCACGAAGCTTCTACAACCTGTTATGGCCTGGCTACGCAGTCGAGGAGTTCGACTAATCGTCTACCTAGACGATATTCTCCTCATGGCTCAGGAGCGTTCCACCCTCCTCACACATCTACAGCTAGCCATAAACCTCCTGTCACGCTTAGGTTTCATAATCAACTGGGAGAAGTCATGCCTGACCCCCGCCACCCGCTTGGAATTCCTAGGATTCCAAGTGGATTCGGGGGCAGCAACGCTGAGCCTCCCGATGTCCAAAATTCGATCCATCCGCAAAGAGTTACGCAGGGCCCTTATCCGGCCCCAGCTCACCTTACGCCAACTGGCACGCCTCATAGGCCTGCTGGCCTCCTCAATCCAGGCCGTGTTCCCAGGCCCACTCCATTACCGAGCGCTACAGCGCCTAAAGATCGCTCACCTAAGAGCCGGGGCATCCTACGCGGATCTGGTATCATTGGACAACGAGACGAAAGACGAGTTGTGATGGTGGATTCTCAACCTGTCCGCATGGAATGGCAAAGCCATCTTCGGCTCAATGCCAGAATTCACGATCGACTCGGATGCGAGTCTACACGGCTGGGGAGCCCACTGCGAGGGAGTCTCAACTTCTGGCAGGCTCCTTCGCCATCCGCAGCTTCGCCAAGGACCGTGCCCTATCATGTATTCGGCTCCGCATGGACAATGTTTCGGCGGTGAGATATGTCAACCACCTGGGTGGTACACAGTCGGCGGTCCTGGCCAGATTGGCGAAAGACTTTTGGGAATTCTGCCTGGAACGGAACCTGATGGTCTACGTGGAGTATCTACCTGGTCTGCACAACGTCCAGTCGGACTGGGGTTCACGTTATCTCTCAGACACCAGCGACTGGAGATTGGCCAGGAAGGTGTTCTCCAATATATCATATCTCTGGGGACCATTTACCATAGACCTTTTCGCCTCCCGGCTCAATGCCCAACACCCACGCTTCTTCAGCTGGAGGCCGAACCCAATGGCGGAGGCAGTGGATGCCTTCCTACAAGATTGGAAGGGAGGCCTCCTTTATGCCTTCCCCCCGTTTTCCATGATCCCTCGCTCACTCCTGCAGGCCCGCAAACACCGGGCGGAACTGGTCATGGTCACCCCATTCTGGGAAACGCAGTCATGGTTTCCCCAAATGCTCGAGATGACGTTGGACTACCCTCGACTCCTGCCGGGACACCACAACCTGCTGCAAGACCCGACGGGACGCTATCATCCCCTCCGGCTAGAGGGCTCTCTCCCACTTCTGGCATGGCGGATCTCCGGGGACCCTGGGAAATCCAAGGAGTTTCGGACACAACTAGACACTTATTGGAAGCAGCATGGGCTCCCGGCACTAGACGGGCATATGGGTCAGCTTGGCGAGCTTGGGCTGGCTGGTGCATGGCTGTCAGGATCGGGGCAGGGATCCAACACGCAGAGTACAAAGAGTAGCAGATACGTATACCGGACCTTAGAATGGCCGGACTTAACGTAAGAACTACGTATAGAATGGTCAGGGACAAGCCGAGGTCAAGGGAACGAGAAGACAGGTAAGCGAGAGACAAGCCGGGTCAAGGATAACAGAGAGAACAGGTAAGTAATAACAAAGCCGGGTCAGAACCAAAAGACAAGAGAAAACAAGAGCACTGTGCGACTAGACTGGCTAGAACCACGACAGGGCAATGAGTAAATGCTGAGAGCTCCCTTAAATACCCTGGTTCTAGAGACTAATCACGCCTCCGCCGAGACCTGATTCGTGTCCGGGATTTGACTGACAGGTCGGGCTAGAATAGCGTCATGACGTCGACTATTGAGCGTCACGTTACAAAAAGGCATAGCTCTCTCGCGGCCGGCGTTTACATGCGCGAGGGAACCGCGAGGAACGGGAGAATTATGCCGTCTGGATGGAAAAACGTCTAAGTCTCTACCCCTCTCAGGGGTAGAGTCTACAGGTACCCTGACAGTACCCCCCCTCTCAGAAACGCCCACCGGGCGGAAGGAACCGGGTCGAGATGGAAAGCGGGAATGAAAAGCCCTGCGAAGACGAGGAGCATGGACATCCTCCTGTGGTACCCAGGTCCTCTCTTCTGGACCATATCCCTTCCAGTCAACCAGGTATTGGATTTTCCCCCGGGAGATTCGAGAATCGATGATGGAGTTGATTTCGTACTCCTCCTGACCCTCAACCTGAACAGAGTGAGGAGAGGGGACCTTGGAGGAGAATCTGTTACAGATCAGGGGTTTCAGCAAGGAAACATGAAAGGAATTAAGAATACGTAAGGCAGAGGGGAGCGCTAGGCGATACGCAACAGGATTAATTCGATTCAGAATCCTATAGGGTCCAATGTAGCGAGGAGCGAATTTCATAGACGGTACTTTCAAACGAATGTTTCTAGTACTCAACCATACCCTATCAACAGGTACAAAACTAGGAGCCGGCCTTCTGTGTTTGTCAGCGTGTTTTTTATACAGTATAGAATTATGTAGGAGAATTTGTCGAGTCTGATCCCACAACTTCTTCAGATTGGCAACATGAGTATCAACCGACGGTACCCCCTGGGAAGAAGAAACCGAGGGAAGAATGGAAGGATGAAAACCATAATTCATGAAAAAGGGGCTAGAGCGAGTTGAATCGCAAACAAGATTATTGTGTGCGAACTCTGCCCAAGGAATCAGACCGACCCAATCGTCCTGGTGTTCAGAAACAAAACAACGCAGATATTGTTCAATCTTTTGATTGGTACGTTCAGCGGCTCCGTTAGACTGAGGGTGATAAGCAGAAGAAAAATTCAATTTGATGCCTAGTTGAGAACAGAATGATCTCCAGAAACATGAAACAAACTGGGAACCTCTATCAGAAGTAATCTCGGAAGGTACCCCATGTAAGCGAAAGATCTCTTTAGCAAAAATCTCCGCTAATTCAGGTGAAGTCGGAAGTTTAGGTAAAGGCACGAAATGAGCCATCTTGGTAAACCTATCCACCACTGTGAGAATAACAGTGTGCTTTTTCGAAGCAGGCAAATCCACAATAAAATCCATCGCCAAACAGGACCAAGGTTTCTCTGGAACTTCCAGGGGATGTAAGAGACCACAAGGAAGCGAATGAGGTAGTTTAGTCTTAGTACAGACCTCACAGGCTCCGATAAAATCCTTAATATCCTTCCGTAAAGAAGGCCACCAGAAATCCTTAGAGATCAAGGAATATGTTTTGCGAACGCCCGGATGGCCAGCCACCTTACTCTCGTGAAGACACTGTAAGAGCTCCAGTTGGAGTTCAGGAGGAACGAAGTGTCTAGACGCAGGAGTCAGTCTCGGTGCCAGATGCTGCAACCTCCTGATCTGATCAAGAAACGGAGAATGGATTTTGAGAGTTGTGTTAGCGATAATATTACACTTAGGTACTATAGAGGATAAAACCGGCTCCGATATGGCAGAAGGTTCATATTGGCGAGACAAGGCATCAGCTTTAGAATTCTTAGAACCAGGCCTATATGTGAGTATGTAATTGAAGTGAGTGAGGAATATAGACCAACGGGCCTGTCTCGATGATAATCGTTTAGCCTCCCCAATATAGGATAAGTTTTTATGATCCGTCAAAATGGTAACAGGATGCAAAGTCCCCTCCAATAGATGTCTCCACTCCTTTAAAGCCATGATAACCGCTAGGAGTTCCCTGTCACCAATGTCATATCTGCTCTCAGTACCCGATAATTTTTTGGAAAAATACCCACATGGATGTAATGGTTTATCCACACCCAACCTTTGGGACAGGATGGCACCTATACCCGTCTCAGAAGCGTCAACTTCGAGTAGGAAAGGCAGAGTAGTATCAGGGTGAACTAAAATTGGTGCGGAAGCAAACAGCTCCTTGAGAGTCTTAAAAGCCAGAAGTGCTTCAGTAGACCAATTCTTAGTGTCAACCCCTTGTCTGGTCATATTGGTGATAGGAGCAATAATAGAGGAGTATCCCTTAATGAAACGTCTGTAATAATTAGAGAAACCAATAAATCTCTGAATGGCCTTGAGACCTTTAGGTAAAGGCCAATCTAAAATGGATTGGAGTTTCTCCGGATCCATTTCAAACCCCTCTCCAGAAATCACGTAACCAAGAAAGTTAGTCTGGGATTGGTCAAAGCTACATTTCTCTAATTTGCAGTACAAGCCGTGTTGAAGAAGTTTGTGCAAAACCCTTCTGACCTGTCCGTGGTGAGTCTCAATATCCCTGGAATGTATAAGTATATCATCGAGGTATACAATAACACAGTCATGTTGAAACTCCCTAAGAACTTCATTAATTAGATCCTGAAATACCGCCGGGGCATTACAGAGACCAAAAGGCATTACTGTATACTCATAGTGCCCATAACGAGTATTGAACGCAGTCATCCACTCGTGTCCCTGCTGAATTCTCACCAAGTTATAAGCACCTCTGAGGTCTAACTTAGTGAAAATCTTGGAACCCTTTAATCGATCAAAAAGCTCGGTGATCAAGGGGATCGGATAGGCATTTCTAATGGTTAAAAAAAGGGGGGTAAGGTTAGCGCTAATAATATATTGAACAGAGAACCTACCCCCACAGCGGAATTAGTGACTATACCTACTTTACCTCAAGACACCTATTGGAACTAACCAACCATTCTGGACTATACCTATTTGTATTTTTATTCATTTTTATATTTTTATATTTGTATTGTTATTCCTACTTTTATTTTTTATTTTTTTTTATTTATTTTATCTGTGGCGCAACCTTTTTCTTTACTGTATATTTCTAATGGTTATCTTGTTCAAACCTCGGTAGTCATTGCAAGGTCTTAACCCCTTAAGGACCAAACTTCTGGAATAAAAGGGAATCATGACATGTCACACACGTCATGTGTCCTTAAGGGGTTAAAGAACCATCCTTCTTTTTAACAAAAAAAAACCCAGCCCCAGCAGGGGAGGAGGATCTCCTAATGAACCCTTTGTCTAGGTTCTCACGAATATACTCCTCTAAGACTAAGTTCTCATTCGTAGACAAAGGGTACACATGGCCCCTGGGAGGCATAGTACCAGGAAGTAAATTAATTTTGCAATCAAAAGGCCTGTGTGGGGGTAAAGTATCAGCCTTTCTTTTGTCAAATACCGCCTTTAAATCTAGGTACAAGGACGGTATCTGTACTTTAGTAGAGTCGGTAGGGTTATTAAGTGTGTTAACAATACAAAGGGGTGACACTCTCTTTAAACATCTCTCTTGACAACCCTGACCCCATGAGACTATTTCCCCTGATTTCCAATCTATAATGGGGTTATGTCTCTTCAGCCAGGAGTATCCCAGGACTATGGGAACAGAAGGAGATGAAATGAGTAGTAGAGATATCTCCTCCTTGTGTAGAATACCAGTAGTTAAGTTAAGAGGTGTGGTTTCCCGGAAAATCACAGGCTCAACTAAAGGTCTACCATCTATGGCCTCAACAACCAAGGGTGTCTTCCTTAACTGGGATGGGATAGCGTGTTTGGTGAGAAAAACTTGGTCGATAAAGCTCTCAGCAGCTCCGGAGTCTATCAATGCCATAGTCTCTAAAGTTCCCTTCTCCCAAGTTAAAGAGACGGGTAATAGAAGCCTGTGTTCTTTGTAGTTATGAGTAGAGGACAAAATAGAAACACCCAAGGCCTGTCCTCTAGAGAAACTTAGGTGCGAGCGTTTCCCGGGCGATTGGGACAATTCAGATGTAAGTGACCTTTGACTAAACAATACATACACAATCCCTCCCTTCTCCTGTACTGTCTCTCCTCTTCTGAGAGGCGAGTAAGGCCTATCTGCATAGGTTCTGGAAACCGTGGAGTTTTGGTTTCAGGGCTTTGAAATGATGGAGCTAGTCTAAAGGAAGGTCTACCGGTTCTATCTCGAGTGTTCTGCCTCTCTCTTATACGTTCGTCAATGCGAGAGACAAAGGAAATTAAGTCCTCCAAATTCTCGGGAAGTTCTCTCGTCGCTACCTCGTCAAGTATTACATCGGATAATCCGTTTAAAAATACGTCTATATAAGCCTGTTCATTCCACTTAACCTCTGCCGCCAAAGACCTGAACTCTAGTGCGTAATCCACAAGTGTTCGGTTCTCTTGTCTAAGGCGCAACAGTAATCTAGCTGCATTGACCTTTCTGCCAGGCGGGTCAAAAGTTCTTTTAAAAGCAGCTACAAAGGAATTATAGTTATAGACTAAAGGATTATCATTCTCCCACAACGGATTAGCCCATCTCAGAGCCTTCTCAATGAGTAAGGTGATAATAAATCCCACCTTTGCCCTATCAGTAGGGTAGGAACGGGGTTGTAGCTCGAAATGGATACTGATCTGGTTCAAAAAGCCACGACACCTTTCAGGAGAACCAGCATAACGTACAGGTGGGGTAACTCGGGAAGAAGCACCTACAGTGGCTACCTCTAGCCCTGAACTCACAGGAGGAATAGAAGTATTACGCATCTCCTCAGGTGGATTATTAGGACGTGATAGTAACGCCTGTAGTGCTAGTGCCATCTGATCCATTCTATGCTCCATGGCGTCAAACCTAGGATCAGGAGAACCAAGCTGACAGTTTGTACCTGCAGGATCCATTGGCCCTGTCGTAATGTCAGGATCGGGGCAGGGATCCAACACGCAGAGTACAAAGAGTAGCAGATACGTATACCGGACCTTAGAATGGCCGGACTTAACGTAAGAACTACGTATAGAATGGTCAGGGACAAGCCGAGGTCGAGGGAACGAGAAGACAGGTAAGCGAGAGACAAGCCGGGTCAAGGATAACAGAGAGAACAGGTAAGTAATAACAAAGCCGGGTCAGAACCAAAAGACAAGAGAAAACAAGAGCACTGTGCGACTAGACTGGCTAGAACCACGACAGGGCAATGAGTAAATGCTGAGAGCTCCCTTAAATACCCTGGTTCTAGAGACTAATCACGCCTCCGCCGAGACCTGATTCGTGTCCGGGATTTGACTGACAGGTCGGGCTAGAATAGCGTCATGACGTCGACTATTGAGCGTCACGTTACAAAAAGGCATAGCTCTCTCGCGGCCGGCGTTTACATGCGCGAGGGAACCGCGAGGAACGGGAGAATCATGCCGTCTGGATGGAAAAACGTCTAAGTCTCTACCCCTCTCAGGGGTAGAGACTACAGGTACCCTGACAATGGCTCGGAACGAGGATCCCGTTTCGGCCTCTGTAACAATAATCCTGCAGTTCCTGACGCCCCTCTTCGAAGCCGGTAAGGCTTACAGGACTATTAACCTTTACCGTTCCGCTATCTCAGCGATTCACCAAGGTTTCGAGGGCCGCCCCGCGGGACAACACCCCCTAGTGTGCCGACTCATCAAGGGTTCTAGATTTTCGAGACCACCCAGGCCCCGCTACTCCACGACCTGGGATGTCTCAGTTGTATTGGCTTTCCTCTCATCCTGGCCCGCTAACGCAAGACTCTCCCTCAAACAGCTGTTCGCCAAATTGGTTTGCCTGCTCTGCCTCATCTCATGCAAGAGAGTCTCGGATGTCAGTGCACTGGACTTCGATGCCAAGTCATATACCCCGGACGGGGTAACTTTTAACATCAGCAGGCGGACTAAGACTTCCATCAAAGCGGTATCATACCCTAGTTTCCCTGCCTCTCCTTCACTATGCCCAGTGACCTGCCTTCGCGAATATGAAACTCGCACCGAACCACACCGCTCTACCGTCTCTCCTCAGTTGTTTTTATCTTTCCGTCCTCCTTTTCATCCAGTTTCTAGCACTACCTTGTCACGCTGGGTGAAATGGCTGCTGGCCCAAGCAGGCATTGATACTACGGTATTTGGCGCCCATTCAGTACGGGGGGCATCAGCCTCTTCTATGATGTCGGCAGGCGCACGCCTAGAAGACATTATGAGGACAGCTGACTGGTCTAGGGAGTCTACCTTCCGAGAATTCTACTTTCGGCCAGCCCCACATACATTCGCTGCGGTAATGGATCAGCTTTAAACTTGCAATATGAGCCTCCGTGTCTTGTTATAAAATTACATGATTTTGCTATTACATGACGAAAAGTCATGATTTTATTAAAGACACGGAGGCGAGTATTGTCCCACCCGTTTTTGTTGTTCTTACACACGGGTAATAATATATTTCCCCCCCAGAATTACTCATACCACGACACACCGCATAGTATGGTTCAATACGGTAAGTGGGGCCATCCTTAGACATTGTTGTTTCAATAATACTGGATATATCAATTGTTTTGTGGGACTGTACATACGGGGGTCTTTTGTCCTCACTGGTGTAACCATGAAACTAGTTGCAAGTATCGACTTTAACCTATTGGCTCCTGTTCCTTTTTATCTTCACAGCTTAATTCGGCAAGACAGCTAGCAATGGTCCGGTTTATTGGTCTCTTCCCGCTGTTCTCCATCGGTCCTATGGATTCTATGGTCAAGCTTCCCAGTTTTTGATGTTCTACCTTCTTCGGTTTTATGCTCTTACCTTGGGACTTTATTCTCACACTACTCTCGTTATGGACATTGTTCTTTGGTCGCATCTGCAGAAAGAGGGAAATGGAAGGGAAGTGCTGCCTGTTATACTGGGACCTGAGCGGGGAGGGGCCTATGTTATCACATGTTTATTCTTTTTTCATTCTGTTTGTTTCCTTTGCTGCTATTTGTGAACAGTAAAGAAAGGGATATGCAATACTCGCCTCCGTGTCTTTAATAAAATCATGACTTTTCGTCATGTAATAGCAAAATCATGTAATTTATACCATCCAAAATAGAAAGTGAGAACAAATAGGTGAACAACCGCCTTTTTATATGAATATATTAGAAAAGTGAGAACAAATAGGCGAACGACCGTCTTTTCATACGAATTGAAACACGAAACATATTTTTACATACACTGAACTGGATTTTATATGGTATTAAACTTTTATATAATTAAATAAGATGAAGAATTATTTAAATTGGTTATTCATAGTAAACATGATACCAAAGGTAAAAAAGTTTTACATTATCAAAAATTTAGTTGGGATTTGATATTGGATATTATGAACATAATTCAATGTATATATTTATAAATAGAAAAAAAACAATGAAAAAATATAAATATTAAATGAGAAAAAAGTAATATAAATATTAAATAAAAATATATATAAAAAAATACTCACAAATAATAAGGGGGAAAAACTATTTTTAATTTTTTTTAAAAATTACAAAAATTTAAAATTGAAACCAACATAGTGTATCTTTATATATGTGTCATGTATTAAATACATACATATAATTAATCCACAACATTCTTTCTATATATATAGAGAGAGAGAACTGGAAGGAAAAAAGTACTATAAAAGACATTGAAGGTCTGCATTCAAACCTTGATGTAAAGTTCTTAAATTATAAATCCAAAAGGCTTCCTGGCGAATAAGTTCCTGTAATTTATTTCCCCATCTCCAGCCTAAATCCATCTTGTCTATGCCAAATACCCCCAAAAATCACCCATCTAAAATGGGGACATGTGTTACAATGTTTTGGAACATTATGATCCAATTTTCCCTTTTTTATATTATTAAAATGCTCCAAGAGTCTCACATGGAGTTTACGTGTGGTGCGACCCACGTATTGGGCTCCGCATCCACATTGTAATAAATAGATTACAAAAGAAGAGGAGCATTGAATATGTTTTTTTATTTTCTAAAATTTTTGCGTATATATCCCTAAAAAGTTTTCAATTTTTCTTTTTTGGTGCTTACAAGTAGAGCAGTGACCACAGCAAAAAAACAAAAAAAAAAACGCATATAGGAGTTTGAAGCCAGTTATTTAAAGTTAAAGTATTGGTATTAGCAGGAAGGAGACTTGGGGCTAATTAACTTTTAAGATTATTTGCTCGTTTTTATATTACCGTTGGAAAATCTGGCAACATCTCTCCTAAAATATCATCCTTCTTCAAGATATACCAATATTTCTTAAGGATTTTTTCAATTCTTTTTCCTTGTGTGTTGAATTGTGTTATAAATGCAAATTGGAATTTACTATTATTATTATTAGTATAAGATTTTTTAGCATTTTAGTTTTTCTGCTATGGATCCCCGTTCTCCTGCAAGAGGAGAGATCTGTCAGTTTCTAAGACTATCTGCTCATCAATTTTCAGTTTTGCTTGCTGTAAAAAATCATCAGTGCAATTTCCTCTTAGGCGGATTAATTGACTTTTGGGGATGTTGGTAAGCCAAGAAGGGTGATGGGAGCTTGAGTGTTCTATGGCAGTGTTACAATCAGTGGGTTTGAAGTAAGTTTTTGTTTTTAGTTGATTCTGAACAATATAAATAGTGAGATCTAGAAAATCTATAGATGTTGCATCTGATCTGAAAGTGAAATGCAAATTATACTCATTCCTATTAACCTCTTTGAAATTTTGTTCCAAGCTTGGGGCATCTCCCTCCCAAACCAACAACACATCATCTATGTAGCGTCGTCATAGGACCAGCCTGCCCCCCCGTATGATCTCCCAGGGTAATATGATGTTGCTCCCAATGGGACACATAGGTTGGCAAAACTGGAGGCAAACTTGGTACCCATGGCGATGCCACATAGCTGAAGGAAAAACTATTTATTAAAGCAAAAAAAGTTTTGAGTAAGTACAAAGGTAATACAGTCCATAAGAAAGTTAATTTGAGAATCTTGCATATGTTTATATGAATTGAGAATGTCTTTTACTGCTGCTATCCCTTTGTGATGTGGGATATAAGAATATACAGATGTATTGTCTGCCCTGGCTAGGAGGTATGTATTCCATTGAATATGTTGTAGATCTTGTAAGATATGTGTGGTGTCTTTGATGTATGTACTACTTAAAGGGACATATGGCTGAAGGAAAAAATCCACATATTGAGACAGATTGCTTGATAGAGAATGTATACCACTAATAATGGGTCTGCCGGGAGGGTTATGTTTTTGTGAATTTTTGGCAAGAAATAAAAAATAGCTATTTTACAATTGGGATTAAAGATAAAGTCAAATCCCTCTTTATTGATAATATTATTGGTCAAACCTGTTTCTAGCAACTTTCTAAGTTCCTCCCAAAATATGGATGTAGGATCCTTTTCTAAAATTTTATAGGTTTTTTAATCGTTTAGAATATTGTATGCTTCTTGCATGTAATATGTTTTATTCATGATAACCGTGCCCCCTCCCTTATCCGCCTCTTTTTTTTTTTTTGTGCATAAGAATTACAACAGTGCTTGCACAGCCACAATAGCTGTCACAAGCTCTATTTCCATTTCATGTAACATAAACATGGCTTGCACATTTTTTGTATTTAGAATACTATGACATGCTAGGTTAGGTATGCATATAACTTCGAGTAACATGTATAAGTATACTTATGCTTAAAATGTGATTTGCAAGTCTTGTGTTACGACTAATAGAAAATAATAAAATTGACAAGTTTTTTACACATGGTATGGACTGAGGCTTAAGACACAATAGCAGTGTGATAAAGTGGCATATGGAAACTTGCGAGGTTATACTGATATATTGGGCCACTATGCTTAATGTAGCTTGAGTCCCACGATATGTAGAGAGAACAGTAGGTAAGTCTAATGCTGAGAAGAAACCAAAAATATTCTAAACCAAAAATATTATAAGAGCATAGCTTATGCTGGTCGGTGCTATATTGGGGGGGATGATGGTGTTTTGTCAGTGTCCCTTTGTAGCGAGTTCACTGGGCCCCTGTCAGATTCTCTTTCACCCGATACCTTCCTTGCAAAAGTAGTGTACGTCCGGCGCTGGGGTTCTGCTTCTCGCCGCTGTGCGGGTGTCCGTGGGGGTGTCCGTGGGGGTGTTCCTCCCGCACCAGGCTTACTTGGAGGCCTGCACCTTCTTGCCACTAACTTGGTTACCGCTAGGGTCCGGGTTTCCTCCACGTGTGGGAGTGACGGGGGAGCTGGTCTTTTCCTGTCGCTTGCGTGTCTTGTTCCTCCGCCAGTGTGGCTGGCGCTTTGGGGCTCTCTGCCCTTTGGCCTGCAGCCCGGGTGGGCTAGATTGCTTGTGGGTAAGTAGTTGAGGCGACGTTGTGCCTGAGGGCATTCACTCCACTCCCCGCCGTCCGCGGGTCCGCTTACCCAGCGTCGGTGGTGCAGGTGTCATGGTTCGGGCTGCTTGTTGCCACTTCATGAGTGTGTCCCAGAAGCGGTTTAGTATCGCCTCTAGGTTCTGTAGGGGTGCTTTCCTTGGCGTTTGTGCCGAGTGCGTACTCGCCATGTGAGTTGCTTCACCGGCTGCCATTTTAGGTGCTCTCTGTAAGGGACTGCAGCCTTGCAGTTCAGGGTCAGGCTTGTGCTGCTTGCTATTTGAGTTGCGTGTGGACCGGGATGACCCCCACCGGTCCAGAGGGGGGGGGGTGGGAAGGAGGAGAGTGTGCATAGGGGGCTGTACTCGGCTTTACCATCCAGGAGATCATCCGCCTGTCCCTGGCTCGGTCGCATGTAGGCCCCATTTGCTGTTGGTCGGGTTCCCGGGCAGTGTAAATCTCGTTTGTAGGTTCATTCGACACCACTTGGGTCCCTTGACTCGTGGTGTGCCCTCCGGCTCAGAATCGTGTCTGTTTTCGGGGTATTTATCCCCAATTTTGTCGCTTTGTGCAGGAGCTGATTCACAGCACGTCTGTCCTGCTTGGCAGATCGGCTCCGCCCCCTTATCCGCCTCTTTAATATTTAAATTGTGGTTATCCATTAGAGATTTTATTGCTAATTTCTCTTTTTTAGTTATATTAGATCTAAAATTAGTTTTTGTAATATTATCCAGTTCTTCTTGGACCAATTCAATAAATATATCTAAATATTTTCCTTTCACTGCCCATGGAAAAAACTGAGATCGTGGTTTGAATAATGTGTGTGGAGAATACTGGTAGTGATGTACCGAACTATTCGCCAGCGAATAGTTCCTGGCGAACATAGCGTGTTCGCGTTCGCCACGGTGGGCGAACACATGCGCGGTTCGATCCGCCCCCTATTCGTCATCATTGAATAAACTTTGACCCTGTGCCTCACGGTCAACAGACACATTCCAGCAAATTAGCAGCAGACCCTCCCTTCCAGACCCTTCCACCTCCTGTACAGCATCCATTTTAGATTCATTCTGAAGCTGCATTCTTAGATAGAGGAGGGAAAGTGTAGCTGCTGCTCATTTCATAGGGAAATTGATAGCTAGGCTAGGGTATTCAGTGTCCACTACAGTCCTGAAAGACTCATCTGATCTCTGCTGTAAGGACAGTAACCCAAAAAGCCCTTTTTAGGGCTAGAACATCAGTCTGCTTTTTTTTTCTGTGTAATGTAATTGCAATTGCCTGCATGCCAGCTTCTGTGTCAGGCTCACAGTGGATACTGTGCCCGCTTGCCCAGTGCCACCACTCATATCTGGTGTCACAATAGCTTAAGCTTGCATTTAAAAACAAAAAATGATTTTTCACTGTAATAGATTGAATAGCAGTTAGTTGTCTGCCAGCTTCTGTGTCAGGCTCACAGTGGATACTGTTCCCACTTGCCCAGTGCCACCACTCATATCTGGTGTCACAATAGCTTAAGCTTGCATTTAAAAACAAAAAAATGATTTTTCACTGTAATAGATTGAATAGCAGTTGCCTGCCTGCCAGCTTCTGTGTCAGGCTCACAGTAAATACTGTGCCCACTTGCCCAGTGCCACCACTCATATCTGGTGTCACAATAGCTTAAGCTTGCATTTAAAAACATTTTTTTTCACTGTAATAGATTGAATAGCAGTTAGTTGTCTGCCAGCTTCTGTGTCAGGCTCACAGTGGATACTGTGCCCACTTGCCCAGTGCCACCACTCATATCTGGTGTCACAATAGCTTAAGCTTGCATTTAAAAACAAAATTTATTTTCACTGTAATAGATTGAATAGCAGTTAGTTGTCTGCCAGCTTCTGTGTCAGGCTCAGTAGATACTGTGCCCATTTGCCCAGTGCCACCACTCATATCTGGTGTCACAATAGCTTAAGCTTGACATTTAAAAAGAAAAAATATGTTTTTCACTGTAATAGATTGAATAGCAGTTAGTTGTCTGCCAGCTTCTGTGTCAGGCTTACAGTGGATACTGTGCCCACTTGCCCAGTGCCACCACTGATATCTGGTGTCACAATAGCTTAAGCTTGCATTTGAAAAACAAAAAACATTTTTTCACTGTAATAGCTTGAATAGCAGTTAGTTGTCTGCCAGCTTCTGTGTGAGGTTCACAGTGGATACTGTGCCCACTTGCCCAGTGCCACCACTCATATCTGGTGTCACAGTAGCTTGCATTGAAAAACAAAAACATTTTTTCACTGTAATAGATTAATTAGCATTTAGTTTTCAGCAAGCGTCTGTGTGTCAGGCCAACAGCGTGTACTCTGCCAGTGTGCACAGTGCCACTCATATCTGGTGGCACAATAGTGTGCATTTAAAAACCCACAAACTTTTTTTCCACCGTAATAGCTTGAATAGCAGTTAGTTGTCTGCCAGCTTCTGTGTCAGGCTCACAGTGGATACTGTGCCCACTTGCCCAGTGCCACCACTCATATCTGGTGTCACAATAGCTTAAGCTTGCATTTAAAAACAAAAAAAAATTTCACTGTAATAGCTTGAATAGCAGTTAGTTGTCTGCCAGCTTCTGTGTCAGGCTCACAGTGGATACTGTGCCCACTTGCCCAGTGCCACCACTCATATCTGGTGTCACAATAGCTTAAGCTTGCATTTAAAAACAAAACATGTTTTTTCACTGTAATAGATTGAATAGCAGTTAGTTGTCTGCAAGCGTCTGGGTGTCAGGCCTTCAGCGTGTACTCTGCCAACCTCTGCAAGTGCACTTTGCCACTCATATCTGGCGTCACAATAGCGTGCCTTTAAAAAGAAAAAAATGTTTTTCACTGTAAGCTAATAGCAGTCAGTGTCCTTCAAGCGGGTGTCAGGCCTTCAGCGTGCACTTTGCCAACCTCTGCCAGTGCACATTGCCACTCATATCTGGTGGCACAATAGCGTGCATTTAAAAACCCACAAACTTTTTTTTCACTGTAATAGATTAATTAGCAGTTAGTTGTCTGCAAGCGTCTGTGTGTCAGGCTCACAGTGGATACTGTGCCCACTTGCCCAGTGCCACCACTCACATCTGGTGTCACAATAGCTTAAGCTTGCATTTAAAAACAAAAACATTTTTTTCACTGTAATAGATTGAATAGTAGTTAGTTGTCTGCCAGCTTCTGTGTCAGGCTCAAAGTGGATACTGTGCCCACTTGCCCAGTGCCACCACTCATATCTGATGTCACAATAGCTTAAGCTTGCATTTAAAAACAAAAAATGTTTTTTCACTGTAATAGATTGAATAGCAGTTAGTTGTCTGCCAGCTTCTGTGTGAGGCTCACAGTGGATACTGTGCCCACTTGCCCAGTGCCACCACTCATATCTGGTGTCACAATAGCTTAAGCTTGCATTTAAAAACAAAAAATGTTTTTCACTGTAATAGATTGAATAGCAGTTAGTTGTCTGCAAGCGTCTGGGTGTCAGGCCTTCAGCGTGTACTCTGCCAACCTCTGCAAGTGCACTTTGCCACTCATATCTGGCGTCACAATAGCGTGCCTTTAAAAAGAAAAAAATGTTTTTCACTGTAAGCTAATAGCAGTCAGTGTCCTTCAAGCGGGTGTCAGGCCTTCAGCGTGCACTTTGCCAACCTCTGCCAGTGCACATTGCCACTCATATCTGGTGGCACAATAGCGTGCATTTAAAAACCCACAAACTTTTTTTTCACTGTAATAGATTAATTAGCAGTTAGTTGTCTGCAACCGTCTGTGTGTCAGGCTCACAGTGGATACTGTGCCCACTTGCCCAGTGCCACCACTCATATCTGGTGTCACAATAGCTTGCATTGAAAAACAAAAAATGTTTTCACTGTAATAGATTAATTAGCAGTTAGTTGTCTGCAAGCGTCTGTGTGTCAAGCCAACAGCGTGTACTCTGCCAGTGTGCACAGTGCCACTCATATCTGGTGGCACAATAGCGTGCATTTAAAAACCCACAAACATTTTTTTCACTGTAATAGATTGAACAGCAGTTAGTTGTCTGCAAGCGTCTGTGTGTCAGGCTCACAGTGGATACTGTGACCACTTGCCCAGTGCCACCACTCATATCTGGTGTCACAATAGCATGCATTTAAAAACAAAAAACAGTTTTCACTGTCATAGATTGAATAGCAGTTAGTTGTCTGCAAGCGTCTGTGTGTCAGGCTAACAGCGTGTACTCTGCCAGTGCACAGTGCTACTCATATCTGGTGGCACAATAGCGTGCATTTAAAAACAAAAAACTTTTTTCACTGTTATAGATTGAATAGCAGTTAGTTGTCTGCAAGCGTCTGTGTGTCAGGCCAACAGTGTGTACTCTGCCAACCTCTGCCAGTGCACATTGCCACTCATATCTGGTGGCACAATAGCGTGCATTTAAAACCCAAAACCTTTTTTCACTGTTATAGATTGAATAGCAGTTTGTTGTCTTCAAGCGGGTGTGTCAGGCCTACAGCGTGTACTCTGCCAACCTCTGGCACTGCACAGTGCCACTCATATCTGGTGTCACAGTAGCTTGCACACATAGTACCACTAATCCAAAAAAAAATGACAGGCAGAGGCAGGCCACCCCGCAGGGGCCAACGTGGTCGTGGTGCTGTGATTCCCTTTTGCCCTAGAATAATGCCCAGTTTTCAGAGGCCACGTACCCTGAACTTGAAAAGTTCTGAGGACATAGTTGACTGGCTAACACAGGACACCCAATCTTCTACAGCTTCCGCTCAGAACCTTGACGCACCATCCTCCTCCAGCTTAGCTTCGGGCACTTCTCAAGATACCACTCACCCGCCTGCTGCCACCACCAACACTAGCACTAAAGCCGCTTCACTTGGTATGTCAGAGGAGTTATTTACACATCCATTTGAAGAAATAAGTGATGCGCAACCATTATTGCCAGAGGATGTAGATAACAGGGATATGTCTCAGGCAGGCAGCATTACACACATGGACGTACGGTGTGATGATGATGATGTTGTACCCTCTGCTGCTTCCTTTGCTGAGTTGTCAGATACAAGTGAAGCGGTTGATGATGCTGATGCGTCCATGGATGTCACGTGGGTGCCCGCTCGGCAAGAAGAAGAACAGGGTGAAAGTTCAGATGGGGAGACAGAGAGGAGGAGGAGGAGACGAGTTGGAAGCAGGGGGAGGTCGTCGCAAGGAGCTAGTGGCACAGTCAGACAGCATGCATCGGCACCCGGGGTCAGCCCGACAGCACGGCAATCAACGCATGCTGTGTCCACCACCAGAATGCCGTCATTGCAGAGCTCAGCAGTGTGGCATTTTTTTTGTGTGTCTGCCTCTGACAACAGCGATGCCATTTGCAACCTGTGCCAAAAGAAACTGAGTCGTGGGAAGTCCAACACCCACCTAGGTACAACTGCTTTGCGTAGGCACATGATCGCACATCACAAACGCCTATGGGATCAACACATGAGTACAAGCAGCACACAAACTCAAAGCCGCCATCCTCCTCCTGGTCCAGCATCTTCAGCCACGTCAACCACTGCTGTCCTCCTTGCCCCCTCTCAACCATCCGCCACTCCGTCTCTTGCCTTGAGCAGTTCCCGCTCATCTTCCCACAGTCAGGTGTCTGTCAAGGACATGTTTGAGCATAAGAAGCCAATGTCAGAAAGTCACCCCCTTGCCCAGCGTCTGACAGCTGGCTTGTCTGAACTATTAGCCCGCCTGCTTTTACCATACAAGCTGGTGGAGTCTGAGGCGTTCAAAAAATTTGTGGCTATTGGGATACCGCAGTGGAAGGTACCCGGACGAAATTTCTTTGCACAAAAGGCAATCCCCAACCTGTACTCGATTGTGCAAAAGGAAGTAATGGCACACAGTGTTGGGGCAAGGATCCATCTGACCACTGATACCTGGTCTGCAAAGCATGGTCGAGGCAGGTATATCACCTACACTGCGCATTGGTTAAACCTGCTGACGGCTGCCAAACATGGAATGCGTGGCTCTGCAGAGTAGTTGGTGACACCGCCACAACTTGCAGGCAGGCCTGCTGCCACCTCCTCTACTCCTCCTACTCCATCCTCTTCCATAACCTCCTCGGCTGAGTCCTCTTCTGCTGCTGCGTCTTGCTCCACATCAACGGCACCCCCCCCCCAGCTCCCCAGGTACTATTCCACATCCCGCATACGGCAATGTCACGCCGTCTTGGGTTTGACTTGCTTGAAAGCAGAGAGTCACACCGGACAAGCACTCCTGTCCGCCCTGAACGCACAGGTGGAAAAGTGGCTGACTCCGCAGCAACTGGATATCGGCAAAGTGGTTTGTGACAACGGAACAAATTTGTTGGCGGCATTGAAGTTGGGCAAGTTAACACATGTGCCGTGCATGGCACATGTGTGTAATCTGATCGTACAACGCTTTGTGCATAAGTACACAGGCTTATAGGACATCCTGAAGCAGGCCAGGAAGGTGTGTGGCCATTTCAGGCGTTCCTACACAGCCATGGCGCACTTTGCAGATATCCAGCGGCGAAACAACATGCCAGTGAGGCGCTTGATTTGCGACAGCCCGACACGTTGGAATTCAACACTGCTAATGTTCGACCGCCTGCTCCAACAAGAAAAAGCCGTTAATGAATATTTGTATGACCGGGGTGCTAGGACAGCCTCTGGGGAGCTGGGAATTTTTTTGCCACGTTACTGGACGCTCATGCGCAATGCCTGAGGTGACAAACCTAGTCAGTCGCACCGAAGGCACCATCAGCGACATCATACCATTTGTTTTCTTCCTGGAGCGTGCCCTGTGAAGAGTGCTGGATCAGGCCATAGATGAGCGTGGAGAGGAAGAGGAAGAGTTGTGGTCACCATCACCACCAGAAACAGCCTTATCAGCATCGCTTGCTGGACCTGCGGCAACGCTGGAAGAGGATTGTGAGGAAGAGGAGTCAGAGGAGGAATGTGGCTTTGAGGAGGAGGAGGAAGACCAACCACAACAGGCATCCCAGGGTGCTCGTTGTCACCTATCTGGTACCCGTGGTGTTGTACATGGCTGGGGGGGAAGAACATACCTTCATTGTCATCCCTGATGAGGAGGAACGGGAAATGTGTAGCTCGGCATCCAACCGTGTGCAAATGGGGTCTTTCATGCTGTCGTGCCTGTTGAGGGACCCTCGTATAAAAAGGCTGAAGGAGAACGACCTGTACAGGGTGTCCACGCTACTAGACCCCTGGTATAAGCAGAAAGTAGCGGAAATGTTACCAAATTACAACAAGTCGGAAAGGATGCAGCATTTGCTAAATAAATTAAAAAGTATGCTTTACACAGCGTATAAGGGTGATGTCACAGCACAACGGGAATCTAACAGGGGAAGAGGGGAAAGTCATCCTCCTCCTCCCACGACCACGCCGGCAAGGACAGGACGCTTTAAAGACATGTTGTTGATGGAGGACATGCAGAGCTTTTTAAGTCCTACGCATCGCCACAGCCCTTCGGGATCCACCCTCAGAGAACGACTCGACCAACAGGTAGCAGACTACCTCGCCTTAACTGCAGATATCGACACTCTGAGGAGCGATGAACCCCTTGACTACTGGGTGTGCAGGCTTGACCTGTGGCTTGAGCTATCCCAATTTGCGATAGAACTTCTGGCCTGCCCCACTTCAAGTGTCCTGTCAGAAAGGACCTTCAGTGCAGCAGGAGGTATTGTCACTGATAAGAGAAGTCGCCTAGGTCAAAGAAGTCTAGATTACCTCACCTTTATTAAGATGAATGAGGGATGGATCCCGAAGGGACTGACAGTGGGCGATGCATTCAACTAAAAAAGGCCTATCCAGCATTTCTGGAAACTAGCTAAGAGAAAGGGTGGCTGTGTGTCTGTGATACATTTAACTTTATATCACCTTATTGACACTTTATCACTCCGGTCTCCATACTCTCTGCCTATACCCATCTATTTAGAGGGAATTTCCTTGCCCCTGCCAATATTATATAATAGGTAATAGTATTACCATTATTACACAATTAGGTCTCTGAGGACAGGTGTCAATCGATATCGGCCAAGTGACCCTATGTAGGGGGAACAGTCCCTATTCTGCTCTGTGTCAGTGTGTATCAGGGGCTCTGAGGACAGGTGTCAATCCATATCTGCCAAGTGACCCTATGTAGGGGGAACAGTCTCTATTCTGCTCTGTGTCAGTGTGTATCATGATCTCTGAGGACAGGTCTCAATCCATATCTGCCAAGTGACCCTATGTAGGGGGGAAAGTCTCTATTCTGCTCTGTGTCAGTGTGTATCATGGTCTCTGAGGACAGGTGTCAATCCATATCTGCCAAGTGACCCTATGTAGGGGGAACAGTCTCTATTCTGCTCTGTGTCAGTGTGTATCAGGGATCCTTAGGATAGGTGTCAATCCATATCTGCCAAGTGACCCTATGTAGGAGGAACAGTCCCTTTTCTGCTCTGTGTCAGTGTGTATCAGGGATCCTTAGGATAGGTGTCAATCCATATCTGCCAAGTGACCCTATGTAGGGGGAACAGTCCCTATTCTGCTCTGTGTCAGTGTGTATCAGGGATCCTTAGGATAGGTGTAATTCCCTATTTGCCAAGTGACCCTATGTAGGGGGAATAGTCCCTATTCTGCTCTGTGTCAGTGTGTATCAGGATCTCTGAGGACAGGTGTCAATACATATGTCAATATGTCATATGTCAGGTGTCAATCCATATCCATTGTGATTTAGGAATTTTAGGTGGTTTCTGCCATTTATGTATTAAAACCAGACTCTGCATCAACTGTGTAATTTTCCATGAGTTTTGCCATGGATCCCCCTCCGGCATGCCACAGTCAGTGTGTTAGTCCCCTTGAAACAACTTTTCCATCACTTTTGTGGCCAGAAAGAGTCCCTGTGGGTTTTAAAATTTGCCTGCCCATTGAAGTCAATGGCGGTTCGCCCGGTTCGCGAACATTTGCGGAAGCTCCCGCTCGCCGTTCACAAACCGAAAATTTCGTGTTCGCGACATCACTAAACTGGTATCTTGTGTAGAACTAATCCTATTATCTATGTCTTCTGGTATATGTTCCATTTTATCTAGAGTGTCAGACCTCTCATGTTCTCTACTTTAAAAAACAACTTTGATAGTTAACTTTCTTAGGAATCTTTGGTTGTCTAAATATAAATCGAAAGACTTGGAATTAGAAGAAGGAGCAAATTGTAATCCTTTCTTTGACAAAGATAGTTCATATGGTGAGAAAATTGCATCCAATAAATTAAAAATACCTTCTGTGTCATTTAATTCTATCTGGGATAGGATGGGATGGTGTAATATCTTCCTCTACTTCTGAGTATGGTCTTTTCTTTATTGGTGATCTGAGCGCTTGGAACCTGTTTTGAGTGTGAAGGGAGTATCATGTTCGTTCTGATTTTCGGTCTGGCTCCCTGTCTAAAAAAACTCCTGATTGTCATGGGTATATCTTGATTGAATTTTGTGGGGAGATGTAGCAGTTGGAATCTTGTTCAAAGGTCAAGAATTCGAACTATAAAAATTATCACGATTAGAATTAGAATTAGAATTACGATTTGACGCATGATTATAATTAGAATTTCGATTAGAATTATAATTAGAGGAATTGTGTCTTTTTTTACCCATATACTGTGACTTATGGGAATCTGAAATCATTTGATTGTTCATTTCTTTTTCATGATTAGGATGACTTTGGTATTTGGGTCTAGACCAATTTCTTTGATAACCCTTTTTATAATCATCCTGATCTCTCTTGAATTTTGTAGATTTGGTGTTAGAAACTTTCTCATCTACGATTTAGATTTTTTCTTTTAAGACTTTATAGTTATTCTCTACTGCTTTTTGTTCTGTAAAGCTAGAAATATAATTTTCCAGAGTTTTTATCTGCTCCTCTAGTGCTCTAAGTCAGGGGTTCTCATCCTTGTCCTCAAAGGAAAAAAAGAGTCTAAGGTATTTTTTCCCCCTTTTTCTAAACACCTTAGACACACCCAGGTAATCCCCAAATCCTGGACTGGTAGGGGGTCCTGAGGACTGGATTGAAAACCCCTGCTCTAAGTGACCTTTTTTGGTAGTTAATCAAACTTGTCATATATTTCTTAGAAGATTCATCACTGGCAGCGGCGTACATACCGCGGTCGCAGGGGTCGCAGCTGCGACCGGGCCAGCACTCCTGCGGGCCCCTGCGACCGGGTACCAGGCCTGTTGCCACATTATGCGGCCCCGGGACGGAGGGGTCCATCGGGTGGCCGCTTTGAGAGCGCGACCAGGCCCCCTGTGATGACATCAGAACTGGGAGGAAGTGATTCCCCGGTTACTCCTCCCAGCTATCAGCCCGCGCGGGAGGAAGGAGGAGGAGGAACTCTGACTCCCATCAGGCTGAGCCACCACTGGACCCCAGGGAAAATAATAAGGTAGGAAACATTTTGTGTATGTGTGTGTTTCTCTGTATGTGTATGTGTGTCTGTGTCTCTGTATGTATGTGTGCCTGTGTCTCTGTATGTGTGTGTCTGTGTCTCTGTATGTATGTGTGTCTGTATGTATGTGTGTGTGTCTCTGTATGTATGTGTGTCTGTGTCTCTGTATGTTTGTGTCTGTGTGTGTGTCTCTGTATGTGTGTGTGTCTCTGTATGTATGTGTGTCTGTGTCTCTGTATGTGTGTCTGTGTCTCTGTGTGTGTGTGTGTCTATGTCTCTGTATGTGTATGTCTCTGTATGTATGTGTGTGTGTCTCTGTATGTGTGTGTGTCTGTATGTTTGTCTGTGTCTCTCTGTATGTGTGTGTGTCTCTGTATGTACGTGTGTATCTACACACAATCCATGGGGCCCCATATGTATGTGTCTGTGTCTATGTATGTGTGTGTGTCTACACACAATCCATGGGGCCCTGTATGTATGTTGAGTGTGTCTCTGTGTGTGTGTGTGTGTGTGTGTGCCTTTGTCTCTGTATGTATGTGTCTGTGTGTATATATGTGTGTGTGTGTCTGTATGTATTTGTCTGTCGAGGGATGTGTGTGTGTGTGTCTGTCTGTGTGTATGTTTGTGTGTCTGTATGTATGTATGTGTCAGAGAGGATGGGGGGCACAGATCTAGTGAGAGAGGGGAGCACGGATCGGGGGAGGGAGGGATGGGGGGGCCCACGGATCAGTTTCGCACCGAGGCCCCATGGATTGTGTGTACGCCACTGATCACTGGCATTATGCCAGTCATCCATTAACATTTGATCTTCTAGCCCAAAAGCCGGTGTTTTTAAAATTCTTAATCCACGGGGTATAATATCAGAGGCTAAGTATTGTTCTAGGGAAGTCATTTCCCACCATTTACGGGTCTCTCTTTCTAAAAGGTGTACCATCTCCTGATGGTAAAATCCCCTTGAAAAGGGAATCAATTGTTTTTTTCCTTTCATTTCTTATTTCATCGTATACACTTTGAGAAGCCATTATAAACAATAGTGGTATATAAGTGAGGAATAACAATAATGAAAGAAATAGGTATATATACACACTAATAAAAGAATTGAAATAGTATGTGAAAAACTAGGTGTTTCCTAGGTGTACCTCACAAGCACCCAATAAACAGATTAGAGCAAAAAAAGTGGGAAAAAAACACCCAGTATACGTAAAATAAAATACAACCTGGAAAGATGAACCAGGATTAACAGAATTAATATAGACCTGTCCCAGGACATACTTGAAAACAAGAGAAATCTCAATGTATCTTTCCTGGTAAAATATTTTATAAATAAATAACAATGATAAACATTACATAGCGTAATACAGTTATAATAAAATAAAGTGCGTGATGTTTAAATATTGCACTCACAAGTAGGCTTCTCACCCCACCAGGGGTTAAAACTAATTGTAAAGCTGGCAGATTTCAATCCTCATAAATTCCTTAAATGGATGAAGGAAAAAGAACCATACATTGTGCAGTACAGTAAAATCACAGAAAGATTTATTAAGATTGCACTTACAAGCAGGCAGAAAATCTGGACATGTATCCACACAATGTGGAACCAAGTTACAGCGTGGTAATCTTCACAGAGTGATTATAGGCAAACAAATAAAACAAATCAAATTAAAAGTCCATATAAAGTCCAAATTGTAATGTCCATCACGTTTCGTCCAATAGGGGGACTTCCTCAGAGATCTGGAGTTGTTCTTCCATAGAAGGACTTCTTATACTGGTGACAATCATAATTCATTTGTTGCATATGTTGGCGTGCGTTCCATCCATGGAACACAATGATGTGTGTGCTGTGTGACTCAGGGAAAAGATAGATGACATAGTCGTGAGGAATAGAACAGTGAGAACAGACATAGAACGCGTGCGCATGAACGAAAGGGAAAAAAATGAACGTCATGCGCATGCGTAACTCATGATTTATACCATCCACAATAGAAAGTGAGAACAAATAGGCGAACGAAACACGAAACATAATGTATATATGACACAGATATTTTTACATACACTGAACTGGATTTTATATGGTATATGCCAAGTGACCCTATGTAAGAGGAACAGTCCCTTTTCTGCTCTGTGTCAGTGTGTATCAGGGATCCTTAGGATAGGTGTCAATCCATATCTGCCAAGTGACCCTATGTAGGGGGAACAGTCCCTATTCTGCTCTGTGTCAGTGTGTATCAGGGATCCTTAGGATAGGTGTAATTCCCTATTTGCCAAGTGACCCTATGTAGGGGGAATAGTCCCTATTCTGCTCTGTGTCAGTGTGTATCAGGATCTCTGAGGACAGGTGTCAATACATATGTCAAGGTGTCAATATGTCATATGTCAGGTGTCAATCCATATCCATTGTGATTTAGGAATTTTAGGTGGTTTCTGCCCTTTATGTATTAAAACCAGACTCTGCATCAACTGTGTAATTTTCCATGAGTTTTGCCATGGATCCCCCTCCGGCATGCCACAGTCAATGTGTTAGTCCCCTTGAAACAACTTTTCCATCACTTTTGTGGCCAGAAAGAGTCCCTGTGGGTTTTAAAATTTGCCTGCCCATTGAAGTCAATGGCGGTTCGCCCGGTTCGCGAACATTTGCGGAAGCTCCCGCTCGCCGTTCACAAACCGAAAATTTCGTGTTCGCGACATCACTAAACTGGTATCTTGTGTAGAACTAATCCTATTATCTATGTCTTCTGGTATATGTTCCATTTTATCTAGAGTGTCAGACCTCTCATGTTCTCTACTTTAAAAAACAACTTTGATAGTTAACTTTCTTAGGAATCTTTGGTTGTCTAAATATAAATCGAAAGACTTGGAATTAGAAGAAGGAGCAAACTGTAATCCTTTCTTTGACAAAGATAGTTCATATGGTGAGAAAATTGCATCCAATAAATTAAAAATACCTTCTGTGTCATTTAATTCTATCTGGGATGGGATGGGATGGTGTAATATCTTCCTCTACTTCTGAGTATGGTCTTTTCTTTATTGGTGATCTGAGCGCTTGGAACCTGTTTTGAGTGTGAAGGGAGTATCATGTTCGTTCTGATTTTCGGTCTGGCTCCCTGTCTAAAAAAACTCCTGATTGTCATGGGTATATCTTGATTGAATTTTGTGGGGAGATGTAGCAGTTGGAATCTTGTTCAAAGGTCAAGAATTCGAACTATAAAAATTATCACGATTAGAATTAGAATTAGAATTACGATTTGACGCATGATTATAATTAGAATTTCGATTAGAATTATAATTAGAGGAATTGTGTCTTTTTTTACCCATATACTGTGACTTATGGGAATCTGAAATCATTTGATTGTTCATTTCTTTTTCATGATTAGGATGACTTTGGTATTTGGGTCTAGACCAATTTCTTTGATAACCCTTTTTATAATCATCCTGATCTCTCTTGAATTTTGTAGATTTGGTGTTAGAAACTTTCTCATCTACGATTTAGATTTTTTCTTTTAAGACTTTATAGTTATTCTCTACTGCTTTTTGTTCTGTAAAGCTAGAAATATAATTTTCCAGAGTTTTTATCTGCTCCTCTAGTGCTCTAAGTCAGGGGTTCTCATCCTTGTCCTCAAGGGAAAAAAAGAGTCTAAGGTATTTTTTCCCCCTTTTTCTAAACACCTTAGACACACCCAGGTAATCCCCAAATCCTGGACTGGTAGGGGGTCCTGAGGACTGGATTGAAAACCCCTGCTCTAAGTGACCTTTTTTGGTAGTTAATCAAACTTGTCATATATTTCTTAGAAGATTCATCACTGGCAGCGGCGTACATACCGCGGTCGCAGGGGTCGCAGCTGCGACCGGGCCAGCACTCCTGCGGGCCCCTGCGACCGGGTACCAGGCCTGTTGCCACATTATGCGGCCCCGGGACGGAGGGGTCCATCGGGTGGCCGCTTTGAGAGCGCGACCAGGCCCCCTGTGATGACATCAGAACTGGGAGGAAGTGATTCCCCGGTTACTCCTCCCAGCTATCAGCCCGCGCGGGAGGAAGGAGGAGGAGGAACTCTGACTCCCATCAGGCTGAGCCACCACTGGACCCCAGGGAAAATAATAAGGTAGGAAACATTTTGTGTATGTGTGTGTTTCTCTGTATGTGTATGTGTGTCTGTGTCTCTGTATGTATGTGTGCCTGTGTCTCTGTATGTGTGTGTCTGTGTCTCTGTATGTATGTGTGTCTGTATGTATGTGTGTGTGTCTCTGTATGTATGTGTGTCTGTGTCTCTGTATGTTTGTGTCTGTGTGTGTGTCTCTGTATGTGTGTGTGTCTCTGTATGTATGTGTGTCTGTGTCTCTGTATGTGTGTCTGTGTCTCTGTGTGTGTGTGTGTCTATGTCTCTGTATGTGTATGTCTCTGTATGTATGTGTGTGTGTCTCTGTATGTGTGTGTGTCTGTATGTTTGTCTGTGTCTCTCTGTATGTGTGTGTGTCTCTGTATGTACGTGTGTGTCTACACACAATCCATGGGGCCCCATATGTATGTGTCTGTGTCTATGTATGTGTGTGTGTCTACACACAATCCATGGGGCCCTGTATGTATGTTGAGTGTGTCTCTGTGTGTGTGTGTGTGTGTGTGTGTGTGCCTTTGTCTCTGTATGTATGTGTCTGTGTGTATATATGTGTGTGTGTCTGTATGTATTTGTCTGTCGAGGGATGTGTGTGTGTGTGTCTGTCTGTGTGTATGTTTGTGTGTCTGTATGTATGTATGTGTCAGAGAGGATGGGGGGCACAGATCTAGTGAGAGAGGGGAGCACGGATCGGGGGAGGGAGGGATGGGGGGGCCCACGGATCAGTTTCGCACCGAGGCCCCATGGATTGTGTGTACGCCACTGATCACTGGCATTATGCCAGTCATCCATTAACATTTGATCTTCTAGCCCAAAAGCCGGTGTTTTTAAAATTCTTAATCCACGGGGTATAATATCAGAGGCTAAGTATTGTTCTAGGGAAGTCATTTCCCACCATTTACGGGTCTCTCTTTCTAAAAGGTGTACCATCTCCTGATGGTAAAATCCCCTTGAAAAGGGAATCAATTGTTTTTTTCCTTTCATTTCTTATTTCATCGTATACACTTTGAGAAGCCATTATAAACAATAGTGGTATATAAGTGAGGAATAACAATAATGAAAGAAATAGGTATATATACACACTAATAAAAGAATTGAAATAGTATGTGAAAAACTAGGTGTTTCCTAGGTGTACCTCACAAGCACCCAATAAACAGATTAGAGCAAAAAAAGTGGGAAAAAAACACCCAGTATACGTAAAATAAAATACAACCTGGAAAGATGAACCAGGATTAACAGAATTAATATAGACCTGTCCCAGGACATACTTGAAAACAAGAGAAATCTCAATGTATCTTTCCTGGTAAAATATTTTATAAATAAATAACAATGATAAACATTACATAGCGTAATACAGTTATAATAAAATAAAGTGCGTGATGTTTAAATATTGCACTCACAAGTAGGCTTCTCACCCCACCAGGGGTTAAAACTAATTGTAAAGCTGGCAGATTTCAATCCTCATAAATTCCTTAAATGGATGAAGGAAAAAGAACCATACATTGTGCAGTACAGTAAAATCACAGAAAGATTTATTAAGATTGCACTTACAAGCAGGCAGAAAATCTGGACATGTATCCACACAATGTGGAACCAAGTTACAGCGTGGTAATCTTCACAGAGTGATTATAGGCAAACAAATAAAACAAATCAAATTAAAAGTCCATATAAAGTCCAAATTGTAATGTCCATCACGTTTCGTCCAATAGGGGGACTTCCTCAGAGATCTGGAGTTGTTCTTCCATAGAATGACTTCTTATACTGGTGACAATCATAATTCATTTGTTGCATATGTTGGCGTGCGTTCCATCCATGGAACACAATGATGTGTGTGCTGTGTGACTCAGGGAAAAGATAGATGACATAGTCGTGAGGAATAGAACAGTGAGAACAGACATAGAACGCGTGCGCATGAACGAAAGGGAAAAAAATGAACGTCATGCGCATGCGTAACTCATGATTTATACCATCCACAATAGAAAGTGAGAACAAATAGGCGAACGAAACACGAAACATAATGTATATATGACACAGATATTTTTACATACACTGAACTGGATTTTATATGGTATATGCCAAGTGACCCTATGTAGGAGGAACAGTCCCTTTTCTGCTCTGTGTCAGTGTGTATCAGGGATCCTTAGGATAGGTGTTAATCCATATCTGCCAAGTGACCCTATGTAGGGGGAACAGTCCCTATTCTGCTCTGTGTCAGTGTGTATCAGGGATCCTTAGGATAGGTGTAATTCCCTATTTGCCAAGTGACCCTATGTAGGGGGAATAGTCCCTATTCTGCTCTGTGTCAGTGTGTATCAGGATCTCTGAGGACAGGTGTCAATACATATGTCAAGGTGTCAATATGTCATATGTCAGGTGTCAATCCATATCCATTGTGATTTAGGAATTTTAGGTGGTTTCTGCCCTTTATGTATTAAAACCAGACTCTGCATCAACTGTGTAATTTTCCATGAGTTTTGCCATGGATCCCCCTCCGGCATGCCACAGTCAATGTGTTAGTCCCCTTGAAACAACTTTTCCATCACTTTTGTGGCCAGAAAGAGTCCCTGTGGGTTTTAAAATTTGCCTGCCCATTGAAGTCAATGGCGGTTCGCCCGGTTCGCGAACATTTGCGGAAGCTCCCGCTCGCCGTTCACAAACCGAAAATTTCGTGTTCGCGACATCACTAAACTGGTATCTTGTGTAGAACTAATCCTATTATCTATGTCTTCTGGTATATGTTCCATTTTATCTAGAGTGTCAGACCTCTCATGTTCTCTACTTTAAAAAACAACTTTGATAGTTAACTTTCTTAGGAATCTTTGGTTGTCTAAATATAAATCGAAAGACTTGGAATTAGAAGAAGGAGCAAATTGTAATCCTTTCTTTGACAAAGATAGTTCATATGGTGAGAAAATTGCATCCAATAAATTAAAAATACCTTCTGTGTCATTTAATTCTATCTGGGATGGGATGGGATGGTGTAATATCTTCCTCTACTTCTGAGTATGGTCTTTTCTTTATTGGTGATCTGAGCGCTTGGAACCTGTTTTGAGTGTGAAGGGAGTATCATGTTCGTTCTGATTTTCGGTCTGGCTCCCTGTCTAAAAAAACTCCTGATTGTCATGGGTATATCTTGATTGAATTTTGTGGGGAGATGTAGCAGTTGGAATCTTGTTCAAAGGTCAAGAATTCGAACTATAAAAATTATCACGATTAGAATTAGAATTAGAATTACGATTTGACGCATGATTATAATTAGAATTTCGATTAGAATTATAATTAGAGGAATTGTGTCTTTTTTTACCCATATGCTGTGACTTATGGGAATCTGAAATCATTTGATTGTTCATTTCTTTTTCATGATTAGGATGACTTTGGTATTTGGGTCTAGACCAATTTCTTTGATAACCCTTTTTATAATCATCCTGATCTCTCTTGAATTTTGTAGATTTGGTGTTAGAAACTTTCTCATCTACGATTTAGATTTTTTCTTTTAAGACTTTATAGTTATTCTCTACTGCTTTTTGTTCTGTAAAGCTAGAAATATAATTTTCCAGAGTTTTTATCTGCTCCTCTAGTGCTCTAAGTCAGGGGTTCTCATCCTTGTCCTCAAGGGAAAAAAAGAGTCTAAGGTATTTTTTCCCCCTTTTTCTAAACACCTTAGACACACCCAGGTAATCCCCAAATCCTGGACTGGTAGGGGGTCCTGAGGACTGGATTGAAAACCCCTGCTCTAAGTGACCTTTTTTGGTAGTTAATCAAACTTGTCATATATTTCTTAGAAGATTCATCACTGGCAGCGGCGTACATACCGCGGTCGCAGGGGTCGCAGCTGCGACCGGGCCAGCACTCCTGCGGGCCCCTGCGACCGGGTACCAGGCCTGTTGCCACATTATGCGGCCCCGGGACGGAGGGGTCCATCGGGTGGCCGCTTTGAGAGCGCGACCAGGCCCCCTGTGATGACATCAGAACTGGGAGGAAGTGATTCCCCGGTTACTCCTCCCAGCTATCAGCCCGCGCGGGAGGAAGGAGGAGGAGGAACTCTGACTCCCATCAGGCTGAGCCACCACTGGACCCCAGGGAAAATAATAAGGTAGGAAACATTTTGTGTATGTGTGTGTTTCTCTGTATGTGTATGTGTGTCTGTGTCTCTGTATGTATGTGTGCCTGTGTCTCTGTATGTGTGTGTCTGTGTCTCTGTATGTATGTGTGTCTGTATGTATGTGTGTGTGTCTCTGTATGTATGTGTGTCTGTGTCTCTGTATGTTTGTGTCTGTGTGTGTGTCTCTGTATGTGTGTGTGTCTCTGTATGTATGTGTGTCTGTGTCTCTGTATGTGTGTCTGTGTCTCTGTGTGTGTGTGTGTCTATGTCTCTGTATGTGTATGTCTCTGTATGTATGTGTGTGTGTCTCTGTATGTGTGTGTGTCTGTATGTTTGTCTGTGTCTCTCTGTATGTGTGTGTGTCTCTGTATGTACGTGTGTGTCTACACACAATCCATGGGGCCCCATATGTATGTGTCTGTGTCTATGTATGTGTGTGTGTCTACACACAATCCATGGGGCCCTGTATGTATGTTGAGTGTGTCTCTGTGTGTGTGTGTGTGTGTGTGCCTTTGTCTCTGTATGTATGTGTCTGTGTGTATATATGTGTGTGTGTCTGTATGTATTTGTCTGTCGAGGGATGTGTGTGTGTGTGTCTGTCTGTGTGTATGTTTGTGTGTCTGTATGTATGTATGTGTCAGAGAGGATGGGGGGCACAGATCTAGTGAGAGAGGGGAGCACGGATCGGGGGAGGGAGGGATGGGGGGGCCCACGGATCAGTTTCGCACCGAGGCCCCATGGATTGTGTGTACGCCACTGATCACTGGCATTATGCCAGTCATCCATTAACATTTGATCTTCTAGCCCAAAAGCCGGTGTTTTTAAAATTCTTAATCCACGGGGTATAATATCAGAGGCTAAGTATTGTTCTAGGGAAGTCATTTCCCACCATTTACGGGTCTCTCTTTCTAAAAGGTGTACCATCTCCTGATGGTAAAATCCCCTTGAAAAGGGAATCAATTGTTTTTTTCCTTTCATTTCTTATTTCATCGTATACACTTTGAGAAGCCATTATAAACAATAGTGGTATATAAGTGAGGAATAACAATAATGAAAGAAATAGGTATATATACACACTAATAAAAGAATTGAAATAGTATGTGAAAAACTAGGTGTTTCCTAGGTGTACCTCACAAGCACCCAATAAACAGATTAGAGCAAAAAAAGTGGGAAAAAAACACCCAGTATACGTAAAATAAAATACAACCTGGAAAGATGAACCAGGATTAACAGAATTAATATAGATCTGTCCCAGGACATACTTGAAAACAAGAGAAATCTCAATGTATCTTTCCTGGTAAAATATTTTATAAATAAATAACAATGATAAACATTACATAGCGTAATACAGTTATAATAAAATAAAGTGCGTGATGTTTAAATATTGCACTCACAAGTAGGCTTCTCACCCCACCAGGGGTTAAAACTAATTGTAAAGCTGGCAGATTTCAATCCTCATAAATTCCTTAAATGGATGAAGGAAAAAGAACCATACATTGTGCAGTACAGTAAAATCACAGAAAGATTTATTAAGATTGCACTTACAAGCAGGCAGAAAATCTGGACATGTATCCACACAATGTGGAACCAAGTTACAGCGTGGTAATCTTCACAGAGTGATTATAAGCAAACAAATAAAACAAATCAAATTAAAAGTCCATATAAAGTCCAAATTGTAATGTCCATCACGTTTCGTCCAATAGGGGGACTTCCTCAGAGATCTGGAGTTGTTCTTCCATAGAAGGACTTCTTATACTGGTGACAATCATAATTCATTTGTTGCATATGTTGGCGTGCGTTCCATCCATGGAACACAATGATGTGTGTGCTGTGTGACTCAGGGAAAAGATAGATGACATAGTCGTGAGGAATAGAACAGTGAGAACAGACATAGAACGCGTGCGCATGAACGAAAGGGAAAAAAATGAACGTCATGCGCATGCGTAACTCATGATTTATACCATCCACAATAGAAAGTGAGAACAAATAGGCGAACGAAACACGAAACATAATGTATATATGACACAGATATTTTTACATACACTGAACTGGATTTTATATGGTATATGCCAAGTGACCCTATGTAGGAGGAACAGTCCCTTTTCTGCTCTGTGTCAGTGTGTATCAGGGATCCTTAGGATAGGTGTCAATCCATATCTGCCAAGTGACCCTATGTAGGGGGAACAGTCCCTATTCTGCTCTGTGTCAGTGTGTATCAGGGATCCTTAGGATAGGTGTAATTCCCTATTTGCCAAGTGACCCTATGTAGGGGGAATAGTCCCTATTCTGCTCTGTGTCAGTGTGTATCAGGATCTCTGAGGACAGGTGTCAATACATATGTCAAGGTGTCAATATGTCATATGTCAGGTGTCAATCCATATCCATTGTGATTTAGGAATTTTAGGTGGTTTCTGCCCTTTATGTATTAAAACCAGACTCTGCATCAACTGTGTAATTTTCCATGAGTTTTGCCATGGATCCCCCTCCGGCATGCCACAGTCAATGTGTTAGTCCCCTTGAAACAACTTTTCCATCACTTTTGTGGCCAGAAAGAGTCCCTGTGGGTTTTAAAATTTGCCTGCCCATTGAAGTCAATGGCGGTTCGCCCGGTTCGCGAACATTTGCGGAAGCTCCCGCTCGCCGTTCACAAACCGAAAATTTCGTGTTCGCGACATCACTAAACTGGTATCTTGTGTAGAACTAATCCTATTATCTATGTCTTCTGGTATATGTTCCATTTTATCTAGAGTGTCAGACCTCTCATGTTCTCTACTTTAAAAAACAACTTTGATAGTTAACTTTCTTAGGAATCTTTGGTTGTCTGAATATAAATCGAAAGACTTGGAATTAGAAGAAGGAGCAAATTGTAATCCTTTCTTTGACAAAGATAGTTCATATGGTGAGAAAATTGCATCCAATAAATTAAAAATACCTTCTGTGTCATTTAATTCTATCTGGGATGGGATGGGATGGGATGGTGTAATATCTTCCTCTACTTCTGAGTATGGTCTTTTCTTTATTGGTGATCTGAGCGCTTGGAACCTGTTTTGAGTGTGAAGGGAGTATCATGTTCGTTCTGATTTTCGGTCTGGCTCCCTGTCTAAAAAAACTCCTGATTGTCATGGGTATATCTTGATTGAATTTTGTGGGGAGATGTAGCAGTTGGAATCTTGTTCAAAGGTCAAGAATTCGAACTATAAAAATTATCACGATTAGAATTAGAATTAGAATTACGATTTGACGCATGATTATAATTAGAATTTCGATTAGAATTATAATTAGAGGAATTGTGTCTTTTTTTACCCATATACTGTGACTTATGGGAATCTGAAATCATTTGATTGTTCATTTCTTTTTCATGATTAGGATGACTTTGGTATTTGGGTCTAGACCAATTTCTTTGATAACCCTTTTTATAATCATCCTGATCTCTCTTGAATTTTGTAGATTTGGTGTTAGAAACTTTCTCATCTACGATTTAGATTTTTTCTTTTAAGACTTTATAGTTATTCTCTACTGCTTTTTGTTCTGTAAAGCTAGAAATATAATTTTCCAGAGTTTTTATCTGCTCCTCTAGTGCTCTAAGTCAGGGGTTCTCATCCTTGTCCTCAAGGGAAAAAAAGAGTCTAAGGTATTTTTTCCCCCTTTTTCTAAACACCTTAGACACACCCAGGTAATCCCCAAATCCTGGACTGGTAGGGGGTCCTGAGGACTGGATTGAAAACCCCTGCTCTAAGTGACCTTTTTTGGTAGTTAATCAAACTTGTCATATATTTCTTAGAAGATTCATCACTGGCAGCGGCGTACATACCGCGGTCGCAGGGGTCGCAGCTGCGACCGGGCCAGCACTCCTGCGGGCCCCTGCGACCGGGTACCAGGCCTGTTGCCACATTATGCGGCCCCGGGACGGAGGGGTCCATTGGGTGGCCGCTTTGAGAGCGCGACCAGGCCCCCTGTGATGACATCAGAACTGGGAGGAAGTGATTCCCCGGTTACTCCTCCCAGCTATCAGCCCGCGCGGGAGGAAGGAGGAGGAGGAACTCTGACTCCCATCAGGCTGAGCCACCACTGGACCCCAGGGAAAATAATAAGGTAGGAAACATTTTGTGTATGTGTGTGTTTCTCTGTATGTGTATGTGTGTCTGTGTCTCTGTATGTATGTGTGCCTGTGTCTCTGTATGTGTGTGTCTGTGTCTCTGTATGTATGTGTGTCTGTATGTATGTGTGTGTGTCTCTGTATGTATGTGTGTCTGTGTCTCTGTATGTTTGTGTCTGTGTGTGTGTCTCTGTATGTGTGTGTGTCTCTGTATGTATGTGTGTCTGTGTCTCTGTATGTGTGTCTGTGTCTCTGTGTGTGTGTGTGTCTATGTCTCTGTATGTGTATGTCTCTGTATGTATGTGTGTGTGTCTCTGTATGTGTGTGTGTCTGTATGTTTGTGTCTCTCTGTATGTGTGTGTGTCTCTGTATGTACGTGTGTGTCTACACACAATCCATGGGGCCCCATATGTATGTGTCTGTGTCTATGTATGTGTGTGTGTCTACACACAATCCATGGGGCCCTGTATGTATGTTGAGTGTGTCTCTGTGTGTGTGTGTGTGTGTGCCTTTGTCTCTGTATGTATGTGTCTGTGTGTATATATGTGTGTGTGTCTGTATGTATTTGTCTGTCGAGGGATGTGTGTGTGTGTGTCTGTCTGTGTGTATGTTTGTGTGTCTGTATGTATGTATGTGTCAGAGAGGATGGGGGGCACAGATCTAGTGAGAGAGGGGAGCACGGATCGGGGGAGGGAGGGATGGGGGGGGCCCACGGATCAGTTTCGCACCGAGGCCCCATGGATTGTGTGTACGCCACTGATCACTGGCATTATGCCAGTCATCCATTAACATTTGATCTTCTAGCCCAAAAGCCGGTGTTTTTAAAATTCTTAATCCACGGGGTATAATATCAGAGGCTAAGTATTGTTCTAGGGAAGTCATTTCCCACCATTTACGGGTCTCTCTTTCTAAAAGGTGTACCATCTCCTGATGGTAAAATCCCCTTGAAAAGGGAATCAATTGTTTTTTTCCTTTCATTTCTTATTTCATCGTATACACTTTGAGAAGCCATTATAAACAATAGTGGTATATAAGTGAGGAATAACAATAATGAAAGAAATAGGTATATATACACACTAATAAAAGAATTGAAATAGTATGTGAAAAACTAGGTGTTTCCTAGGTGTACCTCACAAGCACCCAATAAACAGATTAGAGCAAAAAAAGTGGGAAAAAAACACCCAGTATACGTAAAATAAAATACAACCTGGAAAGATGAACCAGGATTAACAGAATTAATATAGACCTGTCCCAGGACATACTTGAAAACAAGAGAAATCTCAATGTATCTTTCCTGGTAAAATATTTTATAAATAAATAACAATGATAAACATTACATAGCGTAATACAGTTATAATAAAATAAAGTGCGTGATGTTTAAATATTGCACTCACAAGTAGGCTTCTCACCCCACCAGGGGTTAAAACTAATTGTAAAGCTGGCAGATTTCAATCCTCATAAATTCCTTAAATGGATGAAGGAAAAAGAACCATACATTGTGCAGTACAGTAAAATCACAGAAAGATTTATTAAGATTGCACTTACAAGCAGGCAGAAAATCTGGACATGTATCCACACAATGTGGAACCAAGTTACAGCGTGGTAATCTTCACAGAGTGATTATAAGCAAACAAATAAAACAAATCAAATTAAAAGTCCATATAAAGTCCAAATTGTAATGTCCATCACGTTTCGTCCAATAGGGGGACTTCCTCAGAGATCTGGAGTTGTTCTTCCATAGAAGGACTTCTTATACTGGTGACAATCATAATTCATTTGTTGCATATGTTGGCGTGCGTTCCATCCATGGAACACAATGATGTGTGTGCTGTGTGACTCAGGGAAAAGATAGATGACATAGTCGTGAGGAATAGAACAGTGAGAACAGACATAGAACGCGTGCGCATGAACGAAAGGGAAAAAAATGAACGTCATGCGCATGCGTAACTCATGATTTATACCATCCACAATAGAAAGTGAGAACAAATAGGCGAACGAAACACGAAACATAATGTATATATGACACAGATATTTTTACATACACTGAACTGGATTTTATATGGTATATGCCAAGTGACCCTATGTAGGAGGAACAGTCCCTTTTCTGCTCTGTGTCAGTGTGTATCAGGGATCCTTAGGATAGGTGTCAATCCATATCTGCCAAGTGACCCTATGTAGGGGGAACAGTCCCTATTCTGCTCTGTGTCAGTGTGTATCAGGGATCCTTAGGATAGGTGTAATTCCCTATTTGCCAAGTGACCCTATGTAGGGGGAATAGTCCCTATTCTGCTCTGTGTCAGTGTGTATCAGGATCTCTGAGGACAGGTGTCAATACATATGTCAAGGTGTCAATATGTCATATGTCAGGTGTCAATCCATATCCATTGTGATTTAGGAATTTTAGGTGGTTTCTGCCCTTTATGTATTAAAACCAGACTCTGCATCAACTGTGTAATTTTCCATGAGTTTTGCCATGGATCCCCCTCCGGCATGCCACAGTCAATGTGTTAGTCCCCTTGAAACAACTTTTCCATCACTTTTGTGGCCAGAAAGAGTCCCTGTGGGTTTTAAAATTTGCCTGCCCATTGAAGTCAATGGCGGTTCGCCCGGTTCGCGAACATTTGCGGAAGCTCCCGCTCGCCGTTCACAAACCGAAAATTTCGTGTTCGCGACATCACTAAACTGGTATCTTGTGTAGAACTAATCCTACTATCTATGTCTTCTGGTATATGTTCCATTTTATCTAGAGTGTCAGACCTCTCATGTTCTCTACTTTAAAAAACAACTTTGATAGTTAACTTTCTTAGGAATCTTTGGTTGTCTAAATATAAATCGAAAGACTTGGAATTAGAAGAAGGAGCAAATTGTAATCCTTTCTTTGACAAAGATAGTTCATATGGTGAGAAAATTGCATCCAATAAATTAAAAATACCTTCTGTGTCATTTAATTCTATCTGGGATGGGATGGGATGGTGTAATATCTTCCTCTACTTCTGAGTATGGTCTTTTCTTTATTGGTGATCTGAGCGCTTGGAACCTGTTTTGAGTGTGAAGGGAGTATCATGTTCGTTCTGATTTTCGGTCTGGCTCCCTGTCTAAAAAAACTCCTGATTGTCATGGGTATATCTTGATTGAATTTTGTGGGGAGATGTAGCAGTTGGAATCTTGTTCAAAGGTCAAGAATTCGAACTATAAAAATTATCACGATTAGAATTAGAATTAGAATTACGATTTGACGCATGATTATAATTAGAATTTCGATTAGAATTATAATTAGAGGAATTGTGTCTTTTTTTACCCATATACTGTGACTTATGGGAATCTGAAATCATTTGATTGTTCATTTCTTTTTCATGATTAGGATGACTTTGGTATTTGGGTCTAGACCAATTTCTTTGATAACCCTTTTTATAATCATCCTGATCTCTCTTGAATTTTGTAGATTTGGTGTTAGAAACTTTCTCATCTACGATTTAGATTTTTTCTTTTAAGACTTTATAGTTATTCTCTACTGCTTTTTGTTCTGTAAAGCTAGAAATATAATTTTCCAGAGTTTTTATCTGCTCCTCTAGTGCTCTAAGTCAGGGGTTCTCATCCTTGTCCTCAAGGGAAAAAAAGAGTCTAAGGTATTTTTTCCCCCTTTTTCTAAACACCTTAGACACACCCAGGTAATCCCCAAATCCTGGACTGGTAGGGGGTCCTGAGGACTGGATTGAAAACCCCTGCTCTAAGTGACCTTTTTTGGAAGTTAATCAAACTTGTCATATATTTCTTAGAAGATTCATCACTGGCAGCGGCGTACATACCGCGGTCGCAGGGGTCGCAGCTGCGACCGGGCCAGCACTCCTGCGGGCCCCTGCGACCGGGTACCAGGCCTGTTGCCACATTATGCGGCCCCGGGACGGAGGGGTCCATCGGGTGGCCGCTTTGAGAGCGCGACCAGGCCCCCTGTGATGACATCAGAACTGGGAGGAAGTGATTCCCCGGTTACTCCTCCCAGCTATCAGCCCGCGCGGGAGGAAGGAGGAGGAGGAACTCTGACTCCCATCAGGCTGAGCCACCACTGGACCCCAGGGAAAATAATAAGGTAGGAAACATTTTGTGTATGTGTGTGTTTCTCTGTATGTGTATGTGTGTCTGTGTCTCTGTATGTATGTGTGCCTGTGTCTCTGTATGTGTGTGTCTGTGTCTCTGTATGTATGTGTGTCTGTATGTATGTGTGTGTGTCTCTGTATGTATGTGTGTCTGTGTCTCTGTATGTTTGTGTCTGTGTGTGTGTCTCTGTATGTGTGTGTGTCTCTGTATGTATGTGTGTCTGTGTCTCTGTATGTGTGTCTGTGTCTCTGTGTGTGTGTGTGTCTATGTCTCTGTATGTGTATGTCTCTGTATGTATGTGTGTGTGTCTCTGTATGTGTGTGTGTCTGTATGTTTGTCTGTGTCTCTCTGTATGTGTGTGTGTCTCTGTATGTACGTGTGTGTCTACACACAATCCATGGGGCCCCATATGTATGTGTCTGTGTCTATGTATGTGTGTGTGTCTACACACAATCCATGGGGCCCTGTATGTATGTTGAGTGTGTCTCTGTGTGTGTGTGTGTGTGTGTGCCTTTGTCTCTGTATGTATGTGTCTGTGTGTATATATGTGTGTGTGTCTGTATGTATTTGTCTGTCGAGGGATGTGTGTGTGTGTGTCTGTCTGTGTGTATGTTTGTGTGTCTGTATGTATGTATGTGTCAGAGAGGATGGGGGGCACAGATCTAGTGAGAGAGGGGAGCACGGATCGGGGGAGGGAGGGATGGGGGGGCCCACGGATCAGTTTCGCACCGAGGCCCCATGGATTGTGTGTACGCCACTGATCACTGGCATTATGCCAGTCATCCATTAACATTTGATCTTCTAGCCCAAAAGCCGGTGTTTTTAAAATTCTTAATCCACGGGGTATAATATCAGAGGCTAAGTATTGTTCTAGGGAAGTCATTTCCCACCATTTACGGGTCTCTCTTTCTAAAAGGTGTACCATCTCCTGATGGTAAAATCCCCTTGAAAAGGGAATCAATTGTTTTTTTCCTTTCATTTCTTATTTCATCGTATACACTTTGAGAAGCCATTATAAACAATAGTGGTATATAAGTGAGGAATAACAATAATGAAAGAAATAGGTATATATACACACTAATAAAAGAATTGAAATAGTATGTGAAAAACTAGGTGTTTCCTAGGTGTACCTCACAAGCACCCAATAAACAGATTAGAGCAAAAAAAGTGGGAAAAAAACACCCAGTATACGTAAAATAAAATACAACCTGGAAAGATGAACCAGGATTAACAGAATTAATATAGACCTGTCCCAGGACATACTTGAAAACAAGAGAAATCTCAATGTATCTTTCCTGGTAAAATATTTTATAAATAAATAACAATGATAAACATTACATAGCGTAATACAGTTATAATAAAATAAAGTGCGTGATGTTTAAATATTGCACTCACAAGTAGGCTTCTCACCCCACCAGGGGTTAAAACTAATTGTAAAGCTGGCAGATTTCAATCCTCATAAATTCCTTAAATGGATGAAGGAAAAAGAACCATACATTGTGCAGTACAGTAAAATCACAGAAAGATTTATTAAGATTGCACTTACAAGCAGGCAGAAAATCTGGACATGTATCCACACAATGTGGAACCAAGTTACAGCGTGGTAATCTTCACAGAGTGATTATAAGCAAACAAATAAAACAAATCAAATTAAAAGTCCATATAAAGTCCAAATTGTAATGTCCATCACGTTTCGTCCAATAGGGGGACTTCCTCAGAGATCTGGAGTTGTTCTTCCATAGAAGGACTTCTTATACTGGTGACAATCATAATTCATTTGTTGCATATGTTGGTGTGCGTTCCATCCATGGAACACAATGATGTGTGTGCTGTGTGACTCAGGGAAAAGATAGATGACATAGTCGTGAGGAATAGAACAGTGAGAACAGACATAGAACGCGTGCGCATGAACGAAAGGGAAAAAAATGAACGTCATGCGCATGCGTAACTCATGATTTATACCATCCACAATAGAAAGTGAGAACAAATAGGCGAACGAAACACGAAACATAATGTATATATGACACAGATATTTTTACATACACTGAACTGGATTTTATATGGTATATGCCAAGTGACCCTATGTAGGAGGAACAGTCCCTTTTCTGCTCTGTGTCAGTGTGTATCAGGGATCCTTAGGATAGGTGTCAATCCATATCTGCCAAGTGACCCTATGTAGGGGGAACAGTCCCTATTCTGCTCTGTGTCAGTGTGTATCAGGGATCCTTAGGATAGGTGTAATTCCCTATTTGCCAAGTGACCCTATGTAGGGGGAATAGTCCCTATTCTGCTCTGTGTCAGTGTGTATCAGGATCTCTGAGGACAGGTGTCAATACATATGTCAAGGTGTCAATATGTCATATGTCAGGTGTCAATCCATATCCATTGTGATTTAGGAATTTTAGGTGGTTTCTGCCCTTTATGTATTAAAACCAGACTCTGCATCAACTGTGTAATTTTCCATGAGTTTTGCCATGGATCCCCCTCCGGCATGCCACAGTCAATGTGTTAGTCCCCTTGAAACAACTTTTCCATCACTTTTGTGGCCAGAAAGAGTCCCTGTGGGTTTTAAAATTTGCCTGCCCATTGAAGTCAATGGCGGTTCGCCCGGTTCGCGAACATTTGCGGAAGCTCCCGCTCGCCGTTCACAAACCGAAAATTTCGTGTTCGCGACATCACTAAACTGGTATCTTGTGTAGAACTAATCCTACTATCTATGTCTTCTGGTATATGTTCCATTTTATCTAGAGTGTCAGACCTCTCATGTTCTCTACTTTAAAAAACAACTTTGATAGTTAACTTTCTTAGGAATCTTTGGTTGTCTAAATATAAATCGAAAGACTTGGAATTAGAAGAAGGAGCAAATTGTAATCCTTTCTTTGACAAAGATAGTTCATATGGTGAGAAAATTGCATCCAATAAATTAAAAATACCTTCTGTGTCATTTAATTCTATCTGGAATGGGATGGGATGGTGTAATATCTTCCTCTACTTCTGAGTATGGTCTTTTCTTTATTGGTGATCTGAGCGCTTGGAACCTGTTTTGAGTGTGAAGGGAGTATCATGTTCGTTCTGATTTTCGGTCTGGCTCCCTGTCTAAAAAAACTCCTGATTGTCATGGGTATATCTTGATTGAATTTTGTGGGGAGATGTAGCAGTTGGAATCTTGTTCAAAGGTCAAGAATTCGAACTATAAAAATTATCACGATTAGAATTAGAATTAGAATTACGATTTGACGCATGATTATAATTAGAATTTCGATTAGAATTATAATTAGAGGAATTGTGTCTTTTTTTACCCATATACTGTGACTTATGGGAATCTGAAATCATTTGATTGTTCATTTCTTTTTCATGATTAGGATGACTTTGGTATTTGGGTCTAGACCAATTTCTTTGATAACCCTTTTTATAATCATCCTGATCTCTCTTGAATTTTGTAGATTTGGTGTTAGAAACTTTCTCATCTACGATTTAGATTTTTTCTTTTAAGACTTTATAGTTATTCTCTACTGCTTTTTGTTCTGTAAAGCTAGAAATATAATTTTCCAGAGTTTTTATCTGCTCCTCTAGTGCTCTAAGTCAGGGGTTCTCATCCTTGTCCTCAAGGGAAAAAAAGAGTCTAAGGTATTTTTTCCCCCTTTTTCTAAACACCTTAGACACACCCAGGTAATCCCCAAATCCTGGACTGGTAGGGGGTCTGAGGACTGGATTGAAAACCCCTGCTCTAAGTGACCTTTTTTGGTAGTTAATCAAACTTGTCATATATTTCTTAGAAGATTCATCACTGGCAGCGGCGTACATACCGCGGTCGCAGGGGTCGCAGCTGCGACCGGGCCAGCACTCCTGCGGGCCCCTGCGACCGGGTACCAGGCCTGTTGCCACATTATGCGGCCCCGGGACGGAGGGGTCCATTGGGTGGCCGCTTTGAGAGCGCGACCAGGCCCCCTGTGATGACATCAGAACTGGGAGGAAGTGATTCCCCGGTTACTCCTCCCAGCTATCAGCCCGCGTGGGAGGAAGGAGGAGGAGGAACTCTGACTCCCATCAGGCTGAGCCACCACTGGACCCCAGGGAAAATAATAAGGTAGGAAACATTTTGTGTATGTGTGTGTTTCTCTGTATGTGTATGTGTGTCTGTGTCTCTGTATGTATGTGTGCCTGTGTCTCTGTATGTGTGTGTCTGTGTCTCTGTATGTATGTGTGTCTGTATGTATGTGTGTGTGTCTCTGTATGTATGTGTGTCTGTGTCTCTGTATGTTTGTGTCTGTGTGTGTGTCTCTCTATGTGTGTGTGTCTCTGTATGTATGTGTGTCTGTGTCTCTGTATGTGTGTCTGTGTCTCTGTGTGTGTGTGTGTCTATGTCTCTGTATGTGTATGTCTCTGTATGTATGTGTGTGTGTCTCTGTATGTGTGTGTGTCTGTATGTTTGTGTCTCTCTGTATGTGTGTGTGTCTCTGTATGTACGTGTGTGTCTACACACAATCCATGGGGCCCCATATGTATGTGTCTGTGTCTATGTATGTGTGTGTGTCTACACACAATCCATGGGGCCCTGTATGTATGTTGAGTGTGTCTCTGTGTGTGTGTGTGTGTGTGCCTTTGTCTCTGTATGTATGTGTCTGTGTGTATATATGTGTGTGTGTCTGTATGTATTTGTCTGTCGAGGGATGTGTGTGTGTGTGTCTGTCTGTGTGTATGTTTGTGTGTCTGTATGTATGTATGTGTCAGAGAGGATGGGGGGCACAGATCTAGTGAGAGAGGGGAGCACGGATCGGGGGAGGGAGGGATGGGGGGGGCCCACGGATCAGTTTCGCACCGAGGCCCCATGGATTGTGTGTACGCCACTGATCACTGGCATTATGCCAGTCATCCATTAACATTTGATCTTCTAGCCCAAAAGCCGGTGTTTTTAAAATTCTTAATCCACGGGGTATAATATCAGAGGCTAAGTATTGTTCTAGGGAAGTCATTTCCCACCATTTACGGGTCTCTCTTTCTAAAAGGTGTACCATCTCCTGATGGTAAAATCCCCTTGAAAAGGGAATCAATTGTTTTTTTCCTTTCATTTCTTATTTCATCGTATACACTTTGAGAAGCCATTATAAACAATAGTGGTATATAAGTGAGGAATAACAATAATGAAAGAAATAGGTATATATACACACTAATAAAAGAATTGAAATAGTATGTGAAAAACTAGGTGTTTCCTAGGTGTACCTCACAAGCACCCAATAAACAGATTAGAGCAAAAAAAGTGGGAAAAAAACACCCAGTATACGTAAAATAAAATACAACCTGGAAAGATGAACCAGGATTAACAGAATTAATATAGACCTGTCCCAGGACATACTTGAAAACAAGAGAAATCTCAATGTATCTTTCCTGGTAAAATATTTTATAAATAAATAACAATGATAAACATTACATAGCGTAATACAGTTATAATAAAATAAAGTGCGTGATGTTTAAATATTGCACTCACAAGTAGGCTTCTCACCCCACCAGGGGTTAAAACTAATTGTAAAGCTGGCAGATTTCAATCCTCATAAATTCCTTAAATGGATGAAGGAAAAAGAACCATACATTGTGCAGTACAGTAAAATCACAGAAAGATTTATTAAGATTGCACTTACAAGCAGGCAGAAAATCTGGACATGTATCCACACAATGTGGAACCAAGTTACAGCGTGGTAATCTTCACAGAGTGATTATAAGCAAACAAATAAAACAAATCAAATTAAAAGTCCATATAAAGTCCAAATTGTAATGTCCATCACGTTTCGTCCAATAGGGGGACTTCCTCAGAGATCTGGAGTTGTTCTTCCATAGAAGGACTTCTTATACTGGTGACAATCATAATTCATTTGTTGCATATGTTGGTGTGCGTTCCATCCATGGAACACAATGATGTGTGTGCTGTGTGACTCAGGGAAAAGATAGATGACATAGTCGTGAGGAATAGAACAGTGAGAACAGACATAGAACGCGTGCGCATGAACGAAAGGGAAAAAAATGAACGTCATGCGCATGCGTAACTCATGATTTATACCATCCACAATAGAAAGTGAGAACAAATAGGCGAACGAAACACGAAACATAATGTATATATGACACAGATATTTTTACATACACTGAACTGGATTTTATATGGTATATGCCAAGTGACCCTATGTAGGAGGAACAGTCCCTTTTCTGCTCTGTGTCAGTGTGTATCAGGGATCCTTAGGATAGGTGTCAATCCATATCTGCCAAGTGACCCTATGTAGGGGGAACAGTCCCTATTCTGCTCTGTGTCAGTGTGTATCAGGGATCCTTAGGATAGGTGTAATTCCCTATTTGCCAAGTGACCCTATGTAGGGGGAATAGTCCCTATTCTGCTCTGTGTCAGTGTGTATCAGGATCTCTGAGGACAGGTGTCAATACATATGTCAAGGTGTCAATATGTCATATGTCAGGTGTCAATCCATATCCATTGTGATTTAGGAATTTTAGGTGGTTTCTGCCCTTTATGTATTAAAACCAGACTCTGCATCAACTGTGTAATTTTCCATGAGTTTTGCCATGGATCCCCCTCCGGCATGCCACAGTCAATGTGTTAGTCCCCTTGAAACAACTTTTCCATCACTTTTGTGGCCAGAAAGAGTCCCTGTGGGTTTTAAAATTTGCCTGCCCATTGAAGTCAATGGCGGTTCGCCCGGTTCGCGAACATTTGCGGAAGCTCCCGCTCGCCGTTCACAAACCGAAAATTTCGTGTTCGCGACATCACTAAACTGGTATCTTGTGTAGAACTAATCCTACTATCTATGTCTTCTGGTATATGTTCCATTTTATCTAGAGTGTCAGACCTCTCATGTTCTCTACTTTAAAAAACAACTTTGATAGTTAACTTTCTTAGGAATCTTTGGTTGTCTAAATATAAATCGAAAGACTTGGAATTAGAAGAAGGAGCAAATTGTAATCCTTTCTTTGACAAAGATAGTTCATATGGTGAGAAAATTGCATCCAATAAATTAAAAATACCTTCTGTGTCATTTAATTCTATCTGGAATGGGATGGGATGGTGTAATATCTTCCTCTACTTCTGAGTATGGTCTTTTCTTTATTGGTGATCTGAGCGCTTGGAACCTGTTTTGAGTGTGAAGGGAGTATCATGTTCGTTCTGATTTTCGGTCTGGCTCCCTGTCTAAAAAAACTCCTGATTGTCATGGGTATATCTTGATTGAATTTTGTGGGGAGATGTAGCAGTTGGAATCTTGTTCAAAGGTCAAGAATTCGAACTATAAAAATTATCACGATTAGAATTAGAATTAGAATTACGATTTGACGCATGATTATAATTAGAATTTCGATTAGAATTATAATTAGAGGAATTGTGTCTTTTTTTACCCATATACTGTGACTTATGGGAATCTGAAATCATTTGATTGTTCATTTCTTTTTCATGATTAGGATGACTTTGGTATTTGGGTCTAGACCAATTTCTTTGATAACCCTTTTTATAATCATCCTGATCTCTCTTGAATTTTGTAGATTTGGTGTTAGAAACTTTCTCATCTACGATTTAGATTTTTTCTTTTAAGACTTTATAGTTATTCTCTACTGCTTTTTGTTCTGTAAAGCTAGAAATATAATTTTCCAGAGTTTTTATCTGCTCCTCTAGTGCTCTAAGTCAGGGGTTCTCATCCTTGTCCTCAAGGGAAAAAAAGAGTCTAAGGTATTTTTTCCCCCTTTTTCTAAACACCTTAGACACACCCAGGTAATCCCCAAATCCTGGACTGGTAGGGGGTCTGAGGACTGGATTGAAAACCCCTGCTCTAAGTGACCTTTTTTGGTAGTTAATCAAACTTGTCATATATTTCTTAGAAGATTCATCACTGGCAGCGGCGTACATACCGCGGTCGCAGGGGTCGCAGCTGCGACCGGGCCAGCACTCCTGCGGGCCCCTGCGACCGGGTACCAGGCCTGTTGCCACATTATGCGGCCCCGGGACGGAGGGGTCCATTGGGTGGCCGCTTTGAGAGCGCGACCAGGCCCCCTGTGATGACATCAGAACTGGGAGGAAGTGATTCCCCGGTTACTCCTCCCAGCTATCAGCCCGCGCGGGAGGAAGGAGGAGGAGGAACTCTGACTCCCATCAGGCTGAGCCACCACTGGACCCCAGGGAAAATAATAAGGTAGGAAACATTTTGTGTATGTGTGTGTTTCTCTGTATGTGTATGTGTGTCTGTGTCTCTGTATGTATGTGTGCCTGTGTCTCTGTATGTGTGTGTCTGTGTCTCTGTATGTATGTGTGTCTGTATGTATGTGTGTGTGTCTCTGTATGTATGTGTGTCTGTGTCTCTGTATGTTTGTGTCTGTGTGTGTGTCTCTCTATGTGTGTGTGTCTCTGTATGTATGTGTGTCTGTGTCTCTGTATGTGTGTCTGTGTCTCTGTGTGTGTGTGTGTCTATGTCTCTGTATGTGTATGTCTCTGTATGTATGTGTGTGTGTCTCTGTATGTGTGTGTGTCTGTATGTTTGTGTCTCTCTGTATGTGTGTGTGTCTCTGTATGTACGTGTGTGTCTACACACAATCCATGGGGCCCCATATGTATGTGTCTGTGTCTATGTATGTGTGTGTGTCTACACACAATCCATGGGGCCCTGTATGTATGTTGAGTGTGTCTCTGTGTGTGTGTGTGTGTGTGCCTTTGTCTCTGTATGTATGTGTCTGTGTGTATATATGTGTGTGTGTCTGTATGTATTTGTCTGTCGAGGGATGTGTGTGTGTGTGTCTGTCTGTGTGTATGTTTGTGTGTCTGTATGTATGTATGTGTCAGAGAGGATGGGGGGCACAGATCTAGTGAGAGAGGGGAGCACGGATCGGGGGAGGGAGGGATGGGGGGGGCCCACGGATCAGTTTCGCACCGAGGCCCCATGGATTGTGTGTACGCCACTGATCACTGGCATTATGCCAGTCATCCATTAACATTTGATCTTCTAGCCCAAAAGCCGGTGTTTTTAAAATTCTTAATCCACGGGGTATAATATCAGAGGCTAAGTATTGTTCTAGGGAAGTCATTTCCCACCATTTACGGGTCTCTCTTTCTAAAAGGTGTACCATCTCCTGATGGTAAAATCCCCTTGAAAAGGGAATCAATTGTTTTTTTCCTTTCATTTCTTATTTCATCGTATACACTTTGAGAAGCCATTATAAACAATAGTGGTATATAAGTGAGGAATAACAATAATGAAAGAAATAGGTATATATACACACTAATAAAAGAATTGAAATAGTATGTGAAAAACTAGGTGTTTCCTAGGTGTACCTCACAAGCACCCAATAAACAGATTAGAGCAAAAAAAGTGGGAAAAAAACACCCAGTATACGTAAAATAAAATACAACCTGGAAAGATGAACCAGGATTAACAGAATTAATATAGACCTGTCCCAGGACATACTTGAAAACAAGAGAAATCTCAATGTATCTTTCCTGGTAAAATATTTTATAAATAAATAACAATGATAAACATTACATAGCGTAATACAGTTATAATAAAATAAAGTGCGTGATGTTTAAATATTGCACTCACAAGTAGGCTTCTCACCCCACCAGGGGTTAAAACTAATTGTAAAGCTGGCAGATTTCAATCCTCATAAATTCCTTAAATGGATGAAGGAAAAAGAACCATACATTGTGCAGTACAGTAAAATCACAGAAAGATTTATTAAGATTGCACTTACAAGCAGGCAGAAAATCTGGACATGTATCCACACAATGTGGAACCAAGTTACAGCGTGGTAATCTTCACAGAGTGATTATAAGCAAACAAATAAAACAAATCAAATTAAAAGTCCATATAAAGTCCAAATTGTAATGTCCATCACGTTTCGTCCAATAGGGGGACTTCCTCAGAGATCTGGAGTTGTTCTTCCATAGAAGGACTTCTTATACTGGTGACAATCATAATTCATTTGTTGCATATGTTGGTGTGCGTTCCATCCATGGAACACAATGATGTGTGTGCTGTGTGACTCAGGGAAAAGATAGATGACATAGTCGTGAGGAATAGAACAGTGAGAACAGACATAGAACGCGTGCGCATGAACGAAAGGGAAAAAAATGAACGTCATGCGCATGCGTAACTCATGATTTATACCATCCACAATAGAAAGTGAGAACAAATAGGCGAACGAAACACGAAACATAATGTATATATGACACAGATATTTTTACATACACTGAACTGGATTTTATATGGTATATGCCAAGTGACCCTATGTAGGAGGAACAGTCCCTTTTCTGCTCTGTGTCAGTGTGTATCAGGGATCCTTAGGATAGGTGTCAATCCATATCTGCCAAGTGACCCTATGTAGGGGGAACAGTCCCTATTCTGCTCTGTGTCAGTGTGTATCAGGGATCCTTAGGATAGGTGTAATTCCCTATTTGCCAAGTGACCCTATGTAGGGGGAATAGTCCCTATTCTGCTCTGTGTCAGTGTGTATCAGGATCTCTGAGGACAGGTGTCAATACATATGTCAAGGTGTCAATATGTCATATGTCAGGTGTCAATCCATATCCATTGTGATTTAGGAATTTTAGGTGGTTTCTGCCCTTTATGTATTAAAACCAGACTCTGCATCAACTGTGTAATTTTCCATGAGTTTTGCCATGGATCCCCCTCCGGCATGCCACAGTCAATGTGTTAGTCCCCTTGAAACAACTTTTCCATCACTTTTGTGGCCAGAAAGAGTCCCTGTGGGTTTTAAAATTTGCCTGCCCATTGAAGTCAATGGCGGTTCGCCCGGTTCGCGAACATTTGCGGAAGCTCCCGCTCGCCGTTCACAAACCGAAAATTTCGTGTTCGCGACATCACTAAACTGGTATCTTGTGTAGAACTAATCCTACTATCTATGTCTTCTGGTATATGTTCCATTTTATCTAGAGTGTCAGACCTCTCATGTTCTCTACTTTAAAAAACAACTTTGATAGTTAACTTTCTTAGGAATCTTTGGTTGTCTAAATATAAATCGAAAGACTTGGAATTAGAAGAAGGAGCAAATTGTAATCCTTTCTTTGACAAAGATAGTTCATATGGTGAGAAAATTGCATCCAATAAATTAAAAATACCTTCTGTGTCATTTAATTCTATCTGGAATGGGATGGGATGGTGTAATATCTTCCTCTACTTCTGAGTATGGTCTTTTCTTTATTGGTGATCTGAGCGCTTGGAACCTGTTTTGAGTGTGAAGGGAGTATCATGTTCGTTCTGATTTTCGGTCTGGCTCCCTGTCTAAAAAAACTCCTGATTGTCATGGGTATATCTTGATTGAATTTTGTGGGGAGATGTAGCAGTTGGAATCTTGTTCAAAGGTCAAGAATTCGAACTATAAAAATTATCACGATTAGAATTAGAATTAGAATTACGATTTGACGCATGATTATAATTAGAATTTCGATTAGAATTATAATTAGAGGAATTGTGTCTTTTTTTACCCATATACTGTGACTTATGGGAATCTGAAATCATTTGATTGTTCATTTCTTTTTCATGATTAGGATGACTTTGGTATTTGGGTCTAGACCAATTTCTTTGATAACCCTTTTTATAATCATCCTGATCTCTCTTGAATTTTGTAGATTTGGTGTTAGAAACTTTCTCATCTACGATTTAGATTTTTTCTTTTAAGACTTTATAGTTATTCTCTACTGCTTTTTGTTCTGTAAAGCTAGAAATATAATTTTCCAGAGTTTTTATCTGCTCCTCTAGTGCTCTAAGTCAGGGGTTCTCATCCTTGTCCTCAAGGGAAAAAAAGAGTCTAAGGTATTTTTTCCCCCTTTTTCTAAACACCTTAGACACACCCAGGTAATCCCCAAATCCTGGACTGGTAGGGGGTCCTGAGGACTGGATTGAAAACCCCTGCTCTAAGTGACCTTTTTTGGTAGTTAATCAAACTTGTCATATATTTCTTAGAAGATTCATCACTGGCAGCGGCGTACATACCGCGGTCGCAGGGGTCGCAGCTGCGACCGGGCCAGCACTCCTGCGGGCCCCTGCGACCGGGTACCAGGCCTGTTGCCACATTATGCGGCCCCGGGACGGAGGGGTCCATCGGGTGGCCGCTTTGAGAGCGCGACCAGGCCCCCTGTGATGACATCAGAACTGGGAGGAAGTGATTCCCCGGTTACTCCTCCCAGCTATCAGCCCGCGCGGGAGGAAGGAGGAGGAGGAACTCTGACTCCCATCAGGCTGAGCCACCACTGGACCCCAGGGAAAATAATAAGGTAGGAAACATTTTGTGTATGTGTGTGTTTCTCTGTATGTGTATGTGTGTCTGTGTCTCTGTATGTATGTGTGCCTGTGTCTCTGTATGTGTGTGTCTGTGTCTCTGTATGTATGTGTGTCTGTATGTATGTGTGTGTGTCTCTGTATGTATGTGTGTCTGTGTCTCTGTATGTTTGTGTCTGTGTGTGTGTCTCTGTATGTGTGTGTGTCTCTGTATGTATGTGTGTCTGTGTCTCTGTATGTGTGTCTGTGTCTCTGTGTGTGTGTGTGTGTGTCTATGTCTCTGTATGTGTATGTCTCTGTATGTATGTGTGTGTGTCTCTGTATGTGTGTGTGTCTGTATGTTTGTCTGTGTCTCTCTGTATGTGTGTGTGTCTCTGTATGTACGTGTGTGTCTACACACAATCCATGGGGCCCCATATGTATGTGTCTGTGTCTATGTATGTGTGTGTGTCTACACACAATCCATGGGGCCCTGTATGTATGTTGAGTGTGTCTCTGTGTGTGTGTGTGTGTGTGTGTGTGTGCCTTTGTCTCTGTATGTATGTGTCTGTGTGTATATATGTGTGTGTGTCTGTATGTATTTGTCTGTCGAGGGATGTGTGTGTGTGTGTCTGTCTGTGTGTATGTTTGTGTGTCTGTATGTATGTATGTGTCAGAGAGGATGGGGGGCACAGATCTAGTGAGAGAGGGGAGCACGGATCGGGGGAGGGAGGGATGGGGGGGCCCACGGATCAGTTTCGCACCGAGGCCCCATGGATTGTGTGTACGCCACTGATCACTGGCATTATGCCAGTCATCCATTAACATTTGATCTTCTAGCCCAAAAGCCGGTGTTTTTAAAATTCTTAATCCACGGGGTATAATATCAGAGGCTAAGTATTGTTCTAGGGAAGTCATTTCCCACCATTTACGGGTCTCTCTTTCTAAAAGGTGTACCATCTCCTGATGGTAAAATCCCCTTGAAAAGGGAATCAATTGTTTTTTTCCTTTCATTTCTTATTTCATCGTATACACTTTGAGAAGCCATTATAAACAATAGTGGTATATAAGTGAGGAATAACAATAATGAAAGAAATAGGTATATATACACACTAATAAAAGAATTGAAATAGTATGTGAAAAACTAGGTGTTTCCTAGGTGTACCTCACAAGCACCCAATAAACAGATTAGAGCAAAAAAAGTGGGAAAAAAACACCCAGTATACGTAAAATAAAATACAACCTGGAAAGATGAACCAGGATTAACAGAATTAATATAGACCTGTCCCAGGACATACTTGAAAACAAGAGAAATCTCAATGTATCTTTCCTGGTAAAATATTTTATAAATAAATAACAATGATAAACATTACATAGCGTAATACAGTTATAATAAAATAAAGTGCGTGATGTTTAAATATTGCACTCACAAGTAGGCTTCTCACCCCACCAGGGGTTAAAACTAATTGTAAAGCTGGCAGATTTCAATCCTCATAAATTCCTTAAATGGATGAAGGAAAAAGAACCATACATTGTGCAGTACAGTAAAATCACAGAAAGATTTATTAAGATTGCACTTACAAGCAGGCAGAAAATCTGGACATGTATCCACACAATGTGGAACCAAGTTACAGCGTGGTAATCTTCACAGAGTGATTATAAGCAAACAAATAAAACAAATCAAATTAAAAGTCCATATAAAGTCCAAATTGTAATGTCCATCACGTTTCGTCCAATAGGGGGACTTCCTCAGAGATCTGGAGTTGTTCTTCCATAGAAGGACTTCTTATACTGGTGACAATCATAATTCATTTGTTGCATATGTTGGCGTGCGTTCCATCCATGGAACACAATGATGTGTGTGCTGTGTGACTCAGGGAAAAGATAGATGACATAGTCGTGAGGAATAGAACAGTGAGAACAGACATAGAACGCGTGCGCATGAACGAAAGGGAAAAAAATGAACGTCATGCGCATGCGTAACTCATGATTTATACCATCCACAATAGAAAGTGAGAACAAATAGGCGAACGAAACACGAAACATAATGTATATATGACACAGATATTTTTACATACACTGAACTGGATTTTATATGGTATATGCCAAGTGACCCTATGTAGGAGGAACAGTCCCTTTTCTGCTCTGTGTCAGTGTGTATCAGGGATCCTTAGGATAGGTGTCAATCCATATCTGCCAAGTGACCCTATGTAGGGGGAACAGTCCCTATTCTGCTCTGTGTCAGTGTGTATCAGGGATCCTTAGGATAGGTGTAATTCCCTATTTGCCAAGTGACCCTATGTAGGGGGAATAGTCCCTATTCTGCTCTGTGTCAGTGTGTATCAGGATCTCTGAGGACAGGTGTCAATACATATGTCAAGGTGTCAATATGTCATATGTCAGGTGTCAATCCATATCCATTGTGATTTAGGAATTTTAGGTGGTTTCTGCCCTTTATGTATTAAAACCAGACTCTGCATCAACTGTGTAATTTTCCATGAGTTTTGCCATGGATCCCCCTCCGGCATGCCACAGTCAATGTGTTAGTCCCCTTGAAACAACTTTTCCATCACTTTTGTGGCCAGAAAGAGTCCCTGTGGGTTTTAAAATTTGCCTGCCCATTGAAGTCAATGGCGGTTCGCCCGGTTCGCGAACATTTGCGGAAGCTCCCGCTCGCCGTTCACAAACCGAAAATTTCGTGTTCGCGACATCACTAAACTGGTATCTTGTGTAGAACTAATCCTACTATCTATGTCTTCTGGTATATGTTCCATTTTATCTAGAGTGTCAGACCTCTCATGTTCTCTACTTTAAAAAACAACTTTGATAGTTAACTTTCTTAGGAATCTTTGGTTGTCTAAATATAAATCGAAAGACTTGGAATTAGAAGAAGGAGCAAATTGTAATCCTTTCTTTGACAAAGATAGTTCATATGGTGAGAAAATTGCATCCAATAAATTAAAAATACCTTCTGTGTCATTTAATTCTATCTGGGATGGGATGGGATGGTGTAATATCTTCCTCTACTTCTGAGTATGGTCTTTTCTTTATTGGTGATCTGAGCGCTTGGAACCTGTTTTGAGTGTGAAGGGAGTATCATGTTCGTTCTGATTTTCGGTCTGGCTCCCTGTCTAAAAAAACTCCTGATTGTCATGGGTATATCTTGATTGAATTTTGTGGGGAGATGTAGCAGTTGGAATCTTGTTCAAAGGTCAAGAATTCGAACTATAAAAATTATCACGATTAGAATTAGAATTAGAATTACGATTTGACGCATGATTATAATTAGAATTTCGATTAGAATTATAATTAGAGGAATTGTGTCTTTTTTTACCCATATACTGTGACTTATGGGAATCTGAAATCATTTGATTGTTCATTTCTTTTTCATGATTAGGATGACTTTGGTATTTGGGTCTAGACCAATTTCTTTGATAACCCTTTTTATAATCATCCTGATCTCTCTTGAATTTTGTAGATTTGGTGTTAGAAACTTTCTCATCTACGATTTAGATTTTTTCTTTTAAGACTTTATAGTTATTCTCTACTGCTTTTTGTTCTGTAAAGCTAGAAATATAATTTTCCAGAGTTTTTATCTGCTCCTCTAGTGCTCTAAGTCAGGGGTTCTCATCCTTGTCCTCAAGGGAAAAAAAGAGTCTAAGGTATTTTTTCCCCCTTTTTCTAAACACCTTAGACACACCCAGGTAATCCCCAAATCCTGGACTGGTAGGGGGTCCTGAGGACTGGATTGAAAACCCCTGCTCTAAGTGACCTTTTTTGGTAGTTAATCAAACTTGTCATATATTTCTTAGAAGATTCATCACTGGCAGCGGCGTACATACCGCGGTCGCAGGGGTCGCAGCTGCGACCGGGCCAGCACTCCTGCGGGCCCCTGCGACCGGGTACCAGGCCTGTTGCCACATTATGCGGCCCCGGGACGGAGGGGTCCATCGGGTGGCCGCTTTGAGAGCGCGACCAGGCCCCCTGTGATGACATCAGAACTGGGAGGAAGTGATTCCCCGGTTACTCCTCCCAGCTATCAGCCCGCGCGGGAGGAAGGAGGAGGAGGAACTCTGACTCCCATCAGGCTGAGCCACCACTGGACCCCAGGGAAAATAATAAGGTAGGAAACATTTTGTGTATGTGTGTGTTTCTCTGTATGTGTATGTGTGTCTGTGTCTCTGTATGTATGTGTGCCTGTGTCTCTGTATGTGTGTGTCTGTGTCTCTGTATGTATGTGTGTCTGTATGTATGTGTGTGTGTCTCTGTATGTATGTGTGTCTGTGTCTCTGTATGTTTGTGTCTGTGTGTGTGTCTCTGTATGTGTGTGTGTCTCTGTATGTATGTGTGTCTGTGTCTCTGTATGTGTGTCTGTGTCTCTGTGTGTGTGTGTGTGTGTCTATGTCTCTGTATGTGTATGTCTCTGTATGTATGTGTGTGTGTCTCTGTATGTGTGTGTGTCTGTATGTTTGTCTGTGTCTCTCTGTATGTGTGTGTGTCTCTGTATGTACGTGTGTGTCTACACACAATCCATGGGGCCCCATATGTATGTGTCTGTGTCTATGTATGTGTGTGTGTCTACACACAATCCATGGGGCCCTGTATGTATGTTGAGTGTGTCTCTGTGTGTGTGTGTGTGTGTGTGTGCCTTTGTCTCTGTATGTATGTGTCTGTGTGTATATATGTGTGTGTGTCTGTATGTATTTGTCTGTCGAGGGATGTGTGTGTGTGTGTCTGTCTGTGTGTATGTTTGTGTGTCTGTATGTATGTATGTGTCAGAGAGGATGGGGGGCACAGATCTAGTGAGAGAGGGGAGCACGGATCGGGGGAGGGAGGGATGGGGGGGCCCACGGATCAGTTTCGCACCGAGGCCCCATGGATTGTGTGTACGCCACTGATCACTGGCATTATGCCAGTCATCCATTAACATTTGATCTTCTAGCCCAAAAGCCGGTGTTTTTAAAATTCTTAATCCACGGGGTATAATATCAGAGGCTAAGTATTGTTCTAGGGAAGTCATTTCCCACCATTTACGGGTCTCTCTTTCTAAAAGGTGTACCATCTCCTGATGGTAAAATCCCCTTGAAAAGGGAATCAATTGTTTTTTTCCTTTCATTTCTTATTTCATCGTATACACTTTGAGAAGCCATTATAAACAATAGTGGTATATAAGTGAGGAATAACAATAATGAAAGAAATAGGTATATATACACACTAATAAAAGAATTGAAATAGTATGTGAAAAACTAGGTGTTTCCTAGGTGTACCTCACAAGCACCCAATAAACAGATTAGAGCAAAAAAAGTGGGAAAAAAACACCCAGTATACGTAAAATAAAATACAACCTGGAAAGATGAACCAGGATTAACAGAATTAATATAGACCTGTCCCAGGACATACTTGAAAACAAGAGAAATCTCAATGTATCTTTCCTGGTAAAATATTTTATAAATAAATAACAATGATAAACATTACATAGCGTAATACAGTTATAATAAAATAAAGTGCGTGATGTTTAAATATTGCACTCACAAGTAGGCTTCTCACCCCACCAGGGGTTAAAACTAATTGTAAAGCTGGCAGATTTCAATCCTCATAAATTCCTTAAATGGATGAAGGAAAAAGAACCATACATTGTGCAGTACAGTAAAATCACAGAAAGATTTATTAAGATTGCACTTACAAGCAGGCAGAAAATCTGGACATGTATCCACACAATGTGGAACCAAGTTACAGCGTGGTAATCTTCACAGAGTGATTATAAGCAAACAAATAAAACAAATCAAATTAAAAGTCCATATAAAGTCCAAATTGTAATGTCCATCACGTTTCGTCCAATAGGGGGACTTCCTCAGAGATCTGGAGTTGTTCTTCCATAGAAGGACTTCTTATACTGGTGACAATCATAATTCATTTGTTGCATATGTTGGCGTGCGTTCCATCCATGGAACACAATGATGTGTGTGCTGTGTGACTCAGGGAAAAGATAGATGACATAGTCGTGAGGAATAGAACAGTGAGAACAGACATAGAACGCGTGCGCATGAACGAAAGGGAAAAAAATGAACGTCATGCGCATGCGTAACTCATGATTTATACCATCCACAATAGAAAGTGAGAACAAATAGGCGAACGAAACACGAAACATAATGTATATATGACACAGATATTTTTACATACACTGAACTGGATTTTATATGGTATATGCCAAGTGACCCTATGTAGGAGGAACAGTCCCTTTTCTGCTCTGTGTCAGTGTGTATCAGGGATCCTTAGGATAGGTGTCAATCCATATCTGCCAAGTGACCCTATGTAGGGGGAACAGTCCCTATTCTGCTCTGTGTCAGTGTGTATCAGGGATCCTTAGGATAGGTGTAATTCCCTATTTGCCAAGTGACCCTATGTAGGGGGAATAGTCCCTATTCTGCTCTGTGTCAGTGTGTATCAGGATCTCTGAGGACAGGTGTCAATACATATGTCAAGGTGTCAATATGTCATATGTCAGGTGTCAATCCATATCCATTGTGATTTAGGAATTTTAGGTGGTTTCTGCCCTTTATGTATTAAAACCAGACTCTGCATCAACTGTGTAATTTTCCATGAGTTTTGCCATGGATCCCCCTCCGGCATGCCACAGTCAATGTGTTAGTCCCCTTGAAACAACTTTTCCATCACTTTTGTGGCCAGAAAGAGTCCCTGTGGGTTTTAAAATTTGCCTGCCCATTGAAGTCAATGGCGGTTCGCCCGGTTCGCGAACATTTGCGGAAGCTCCCGCTCGCCGTTCACAAACCGAAAATTTCGTGTTCGCGACATCACTAAACTGGTATCTTGTGTAGAACTAATCCTACTATCTATGTCTTCTGGTATATGTTCCATTTTATCTAGAGTGTCAGACCTCTCATGTTCTCTACTTTAAAAAACAACTTTGATAGTTAACTTTCTTAGGAATCTTTGGTTGTCTAAATATAAATCGAAAGACTTGGAATTAGAAGAAGGAGCAAATTGTAATCCTTTCTTTGACAAAGATAGTTCATATGGTGAGAAAATTGCATCCAATAAATTAAAAATACCTTCTGTGTCATTTAATTCTATCTGGAATGGGATGGGATGGTGTAATATCTTCCTCTACTTCTGAGTATGGTCTTTTCTTTATTGGTGATCTGAGCGCTTGGAACCTGTTTTGAGTGTGAAGGGAGTATCATGTTCGTTCTGATTTTCGGTCTGGCTCCCTGTCTAAAAAAACTCCTGATTGTCATGGGTATATCTTGATTGAATTTTGTGGGGAGATGTAGCAGTTGGAATCTTGTTCAAAGGTCAAGAATTCGAACTATAAAAATTATCACGATTAGAATTAGAATTAGAATTACGATTTGACGCATGATTATAATTAGAATTTCGATTAGAATTATAATTAGAGGAATTGTGTCTTTTTTTACCCATATACTGTGACTTATGGGAATCTGAAATCATTTGATTGTTCATTTCTTTTTCATGATTAGGATGACTTTGGTATTTGGGTCTAGACCAATTTCTTTGATAACCCTTTTTATAATCATCCTGATCTCTCTTGAATTTTGTAGATTTGGTGTTAGAAACTTTCTCATCTACGATTTAGATTTTTTCTTTTAAGACTTTATAGTTATTCTCTACTGCTTTTTGTTCTGTAAAGCTAGAAATATAATTTTCCAGAGTTTTTATCTGCTCCTCTAGTGCTCTAAGTCAGGGGTTCTCATCCTTGTCCTCAAGGGAAAAAAAGAGTCTAAGGTATTTTTTCCCCCTTTTTCTAAACACCTTAGACACACCCAGGTAATCCCCAAATCCTGGACTGGTAGGGGGTCCTGAGGACTGGATTGAAAACCCCTGCTCTAAGTGACCTTTTTTGGTAGTTAATCAAACTTGTCATATATTTCTTAGAAGATTCATCACTGGCAGCGGCGTACATACCGCGGTCGCAGGGGTCGCAGCTGCGACCGGGCCAGCACTCCTGCGGGCCCCTGCGACCGGGTACCAGGCCTGTTGCCACATTATGCGGCCCCGGGACGGAGGGGTCCATCGGGTGGCCGCTTTGAGAGCGCGACCAGGCCCCCTGTGATGACATCAGAACTGGGAGGAAGTGATTCCCCGGTTACTCCTCCCAGCTATCAGCCCGCGCGGGAGGAAGGAGGAGGAGGAACTCTGACTCCCATCAGGCTGAGCCACCACTGGACCCCAGGGAAAATAATAAGGTAGGAAACATTTTGTGTATGTGTGTGTTTCTCTGTATGTGTATGTGTGTCTGTGTCTCTGTATGTATGTGTGCCTGTGTCTCTGTATGTGTGTGTCTGTGTCTCTGTATGTATGTGTGTCTGTATGTATGTGTGTGTGTCTCTGTATGTATGTGTGTCTGTGTCTCTGTATGTTTGTGTCTGTGTGTGTGTCTCTCTATGTGTGTGTGTCTCTGTATGTATGTATGTGTGTCTGTGTCTCTGTATGTGTGTCTGTGTCTCTGTGTGTGTGTGTGTCTATGTCTCTGTATGTGTATGTCTCTGTATGTATGTGTGTGTGTCTCTGTATGTGTGTGTGTCTGTATGTTTGTCTGTGTCTCTCTGTATGTGTGTGTGTCTCTGTATGTACGTGTGTGTCTACACACAATCCATGGGGCCCCATATGTATGTGTCTGTGTCTATGTATGTGTGTGTGTCTACACACAATCCATGGGGCCCTGTATGTATGTTGAGTGTGTCTCTGTGTGTGTGTGTGTGTGTGTGTGCCTTTGTCTCTGTATGTATGTGTCTGTGTGTATATATGTGTGTGTGTCTGTATGTATTTGTCTGTCGAGGGATGTGTGTGTGTGTGTCTGTCTGTGTGTATGTTTGTGTGTCTGTATGTATGTATGTGTCAGAGAGGATGGGGGGCACAGATCTAGTGAGAGAGGGGAGCACGGATCGGGGGAGGGAGGGATGGGGGGGCCCACGGATCAGTTTCGCACCGAGGCCCCATGGATTGTGTGTACGCCACTGATCACTGGCATTATGCCAGTCATCCATTAACATTTGATCTTCTAGCCCAAAAGCCGGTGTTTTTAAAATTCTTAATCCACGGGGTATAATATCAGAGGCTAAGTATTGTTCTAGGGAAGTCATTTCCCACCATTTACGGGTCTCTCTTTCTAAAAGGTGTACCATCTCCTGATGGTAAAATCCCCTTGAAAAGGGAATCAATTGTTTTTTTCCTTTCATTTCTTATTTCATCGTATACACTTTGAGAAGCCATTATAAACAATAGTGGTATATAAGTGAGGAATAACAATAATGAAAGAAATAGGTATATATACACACTAATAAAAGAATTGAAATAGTATGTGAAAAACTAGGTGTTTCCTAGGTGTACCTCACAAGCACCCAATAAACAGATTAGAGCAAAAAAAGTGGGAAAAAAACACCCAGTATACGTAAAATAAAATACAACCTGGAAAGATGAACCAGGATTAACAGAATTAATATAGACCTGTCCCAGGACATACTTGAAAACAAGAGAAATCTCAATGTATCTTTCCTGGTAAAATATTTTATAAATAAATAACAATGATAAACATTACATAGCGTAATACAGTTATAATAAAATAAAGTGCGTGATGTTTAAATATTGCACTCACAAGTAGGCTTCTCACCCCACCAGGGGTTAAAACTAATTGTAAAGCTGGCAGATTTCAATCCTCATAAATTCCTTAAATGGATGAAGGAAAAAGAACCATACATTGTGCAGTACAGTAAAATCACAGAAAGATTTATTAAGATTGCACTTACAAGCAGGCAGAAAATCTGGACATGTATCCACACAATGTGGAACCAAGTTACAGCGTGGTAATCTTCACAGAGTGATTATAAGCAAACAAATAAAACAAATCAAATTAAAAGTCCATATAAAGTCCAAATTGTAATGTCCATCACGTTTCGTCCAATAGGGGGACTTCCTCAGAGATCTGGAGTTGTTCTTCCATAGAAGGACTTCTTATACTGGTGACAATCATAATTCATTTGTTGCATATGTTGGTGTGCGTTCCATCCATGGAACACAATGATGTGTGTGCTGTGTGACTCAGGGAAAAGATAGATGACATAGTCGTGAGGAATAGAACAGTGAGAACAGACATAGAACGCGTGCGCATGAACGAAAGGGAAAAAAATGAACGTCATGCGCATGCGTAACTCATGATTTATACCATCCACAATAGAAAGTGAGAACAAATAGGCGAACGAAACACGAAACATAATGTATATATGACACAGATATTTTTACATACACTGAACTGGATTTTATATGGTATTAAACTTTTATATAATTAAATAAGATGAAGAATTATTTAAATTGGTTATTTATAGTAAACTTGATACCAAGTTGTGCTTCACAGAAATAAATAAAAGAAAAAGAAAATAAATCCCACTCCAACTTGGAGACTCACTAAACCATAGTATTCCTAGCTATCCAGTTCCCAGTTTGAAACAGTTTAAACACAGCACTTTAAACATACAGGCTTTTACACAGTACCTTTTCAACAGTATCTTTTCCTTTAGAGCAAGCATGTCAAACTTGTGGGCCGCATGCCGCATGCCGCATGCGGATCACAATAATTATCTTTGCGGCCCAGCGAGCCGCGAGTTTTTTAAACAGTGGCCAGGGTTTAGTAGAGGGGGTTGCTGGGATTTAGTAGAGGGGGTGCTGGGATTTAGGAGAAGGGAATGCTTTTTTTTTTCTTTTTTTTTCTTGTGGCCCACATAAACTTAAACCTTGTTTATTTGGCCCATGCTAGCCTATGAGTTTGACATCCTTGCTTTAGAGACTTAGGCTTAACTGCTTCCTTTCTTCCAGCTGTTCGACTCTGTGGTGCTTTCAGAGGCTGACCTTTTAAATCACTAGTGCAGGTTAATTCCTCTCACCTGAAAGGGCTGACTTTCACCAATTAACCCTATCATGCTGGGAATAGAGAGCGCTCCCATCTGTTACTCACATAGAAAACCTCTCTGACCCTGCCACGTATCCTCCCACCCAGCTTAACACTAGTGTGTGAAGCGGACTTCTAGATAATGCAACCGCATTAGCATGTAGTAAACCAGCCCTGTGCTTTACAAAGAATTTAAATGGTTGCAAAGAGAGGAACCTATGGGTGACCTTAGCATGCTTGTTTTTGTTGTTTTTCATCCACCGTAGTAGAGCATGCTCAGTGATAAGGGTGAAAGATCTGCCCAACAGATAATATTTCAACGTTTCTGTTGCCCATTTAATGGCTAAGCACTCCTTTTCTACTGTCACATAGTTTTGTTCTCTTGGCAGTAACTTGCGGCTTAGAAATAGCACTGGGTGGGGGCGTGGCTTGACCGGGAACCAAGCTGGACGCATCTGTCTAGCGCTCCTCACTAACCCCGTTACAGAAAGCTCATAAAGGCAGAAAATAGCACGAATTTGGGTACATCACCTTACCCACCCTACTTTCCAAACACCATGGACAAACGCACGCCTCGCAGACAAACCAAAAAACAACCAGGCGGGATGGCCACGGTGAGAGATCTTTTCGCGGCCTCGCGGCAAACCCGCCAAGATGGCGGCCGGACCAGCCCGAGGGCCTCAGCCTCACCAACGGACAGCGAACCCGACCAACTACAGCATACCCCAACATCGGAAACGGCCCACATTATAGCCGAGATGGCTGCAATGAAAACCTTCCTTGCCCGAGAAATCGAACGCAGCTCTAAAGCGGTAATGGCAGAGATCCACACACTAGGGGCCCGGACCGCTGAACTAGAGCAACGGGTCGAATCCACCGTGGTAGCTCACAACTTGGCCACAGACCACATCAACCGTCTTACCACACGGTTGGAGGCTTCAGAAGCAGCGCTGGACGATCTAGCAAACCGCTCACGCCGCAACAATGTGCGCATACGTGGCCTCCCCGAACAAGCAGATGAAGGCCCACTGTCAGCCACCATCCTCGCAATTCTCCGACCTCTATTGGCAGACATCCCGGATGAGCACTGGCAAATCGATAGGGCGCATAGGGCCCTACGCGCTCGAAGAGAGGATAACACGAGGCCCAGGGATGTCGTCGTGCGCTTCCTCCACTACCAAACGAAGGAAGCGGTGCTGCGACGGGCCCGGGAGATCCCGGTGAAACACAACAATGCGGAACTGGCTTTCTATCAAGACCTAACTCCGCTCACCCTCCAACGCAGGAGAGACTGGCGACCGGTCACAGATCTATTAAGGGCTAACGCAGTGTGGTACGTGTGGGGTCATCCCTTCAAGTTACAAGTTTTCAAACAGGGCAGACCCCACGTCCTCCTACCAGGGGCAAATCCAACCCCCTTTCTACGAAGCCTGGGTATTATACCACCCGACAACATCACTCTACCAACCTCTGCGCTCCCGGCCCTGCAAGCACTACCTCGAGATTGGTATGATGCAGCCGAGTAAGACCTCTCCGCCCGCAATCCTGTGCCCTCCCTATACCTCAGACTTACCAAACTAATCGTGCACCCACCCCTGCATAGGACTCCAGTCACGCAGACTCTCTCATAGACATTTTGCGACTCAGCAAGACACTCTTCTCCACACATCACAGACGACCGGCAACGAGAGAAAGAGCAGCCCTGATCGACACTTGCCCCAACGCTTCAACCACCCGCCTCCCCTGAGATCCTTCTTGAGACACCTGCTGCAGAATCCCCTGATACTCCAACCCACCATGCGAATACCTCAGCGGTCCACCGCAGCACCCTCTCAGTGCGAGGGGAGTTGGGGGGCTCACCAACGGACAGCGCAGCAGCACAGCCCAGCAGCACAGCGGACACTGACGGACCTTCACTGCCCGATTGATGGATTAGGAAGATGTTGTCACCCATCAGGACCGGACTGATTGGCCTCTCACCGGAACTGTAATGTATAAGGTTATATGATGCACCAGATACCAGACACCACTGATCACACACCTAGATAAAACCGCTAGGCACACACAGCACATCAAACATATGTGCCCCTACCAACGCTAACCCGGCTCAGCGTGAGCGAGCCTTTGGTAAAGGCCTCGTAAGCTATTTCACTATTCTGATACGACTCCGCATGGTTTTGCCTTGACGTAACTTACCCCCACGCTCACCTCACTAGTGGGCCCTGGGCACATTACCGTTTCCATATTCGACCACAGACAGAGAACACCTATAATACACCCTCAGACAAAACGTCCTGACGATACCTATAAATACAAAAAAAAAAAAAAAAAAAAAAGAAACAAGTATATATAATACTAAGACTGCATGTCTCAGACAATGGGAAAAGGAAAAAAAAATAAGTAAAAAAAAAAAAAAAAAAAAAAAAAAACAATAAAAAAAAAAAGGGGAAAAAAATAAAATAAAAAAAAAATAAAAAAAAACACTGTAAAAAACAAAAACAAAAACACACATGCAAAAGACCTAGCGGATCATATAGCAACATAACGACAAAAGACCTGACACTCTAGCTTGACAACATGACCGAGTGCAAAGAGGCAAGAGATCGAAGACCCGGACTCTTATTTCTACAACAATTCCACACGGACAAGACCGCAGTATTCTGCGGAATGAACGAACGTTTGATATAACCAAATATATGTTGTCCAAATATGCCTTGTATTAATGCATGCTTACGCTACCAAACTATGCCTCTACCTATATCACGCTGACCACCGCTCACACTCAATGAACCGACCCTTCCCCCACTCGCCCCACCCTAGTAACAGGCAGACCCGCTCCCCCACCGCCACCTCCCCCCCAAAAAAAAAAAAAAACTATATAACCCCCCCCCCCAAAAAAAAAAAAAAAAAAAGGAAAAAACTAAATAAACAACACAACATTAATACAAATTACTCTTCTTGGTAAGGGGAAAAAAAAAAAAGTGTCGAGAACGCTGGCACCCAAACCGGCATCTCTTCAGCGGACATAGCGGCTTATCTGCTCTGTTTAGACATATGGTTCCATGATGGGATCCTCTCGTTGCTACCCCGTCCTATCCAATCTTCACATTCCCACAAAAAAAAATAAAAAAAAAATAAATAAAAAATAATAAAAATAATAAAAAATAAATAAAAAATTAAACCCTGCACGACTAGGACACGAAGACCTCCCCCTCCCTACCCCCCTACCCACGATTCGTGAACAACCACCCCAAGCGGCACAATATTGCTAACCTGAGCTTGGCCATAGCAGATCCTGGCCGCATTACACTCAAGACCAAATGAAGTACCAAAGGTAACGGGGATATATCCTTAGTGACGAGGTTCATGTCCCTAACCCCCACGACGGCAGAATCCCGACCGGAGATTAGGGCTCAAGTACCCCCCAGTAGCCTGGCAAGAACTAAGACCAGGCGATTCACTTCCCACTCTCCCCACCCCCTCCTCCTCCCCCCTTCCTCTCTACCCATACCCACATACCAAGATTGGTCATCCCAACCCCAAATACCCAGCATCCTGGTCAACCATCGACCTAACAACCTTTTACCGATCACCTATATTAACACCAGCTCAGAACAAGGGAGCAGAGGTGGGAGCAGATCTAGCCCAAGACCCTTCCCTGCCACTAACACCACACCAGAAGACAGCTTCACACCACTAACATGGCCATGAAGATATCCTCTCTCAACGTCAAGGGCCTCAACGCGCCTCGCAAGAGACGTACGCTGTTTAGGGAATTAAAAAGACTAAGCCCGGATGTCGCATTCATCCAAGAAACACACCTACCCAGATCTACACAGGTCTCTCTCAGGGACCACATATACCAGGTAGCCGCTGAGGCTCGTGCCTTTCAAAAACGAAATGGAGTGGCGATTCTAGTCCACAAAAGGTGCCCAATACAGCTCACACACACAACTATAGACCCAGAGGGTAGGTTCATCATTGCACATACACGGGGCACATACACGCACAACCCATCCACTTAATCAATGTATATGCTCCCAACAGCCCATCGCTACAATTTTGGAATAACCTGTCAGACGCGGTTTTGTCCTTGCCAACAGGAATCCTAATCTTAGGGGGCGACCTGAACGCCACACCAGCACCAGCCATTGACCGAAGCACACGCCCGGGACTCCTGAGATCCCACGGTATGGGTACACAAGACAAACACCTACACCACTTCCTCCAGAAAACCAAACTCATTGACGCATGGAGGGCGCAACACCCTAGCTGCAAAGACTACACATACTACTCACCTCCCCATGACACTTACTCCCGCATTGACCTGTTCCTTACCAACCACACCGGATTCGCAAAGACCCAAAAAACTGAGATCGGATCCATAGCATGGTCAGACCATGCAGATATTGCCTTATATCTGGCAGACCTTCGCGGTCCCACACCATGGACTTGGAGACTTAACACTTCCCTTTTAAAAGACCAACAAGTCGTAGACGACATTAAACAACAGATAAATACATATTTCGCAGACAACCTGACTCCAGATGTCCCAATCGCAACGGTGTGGGCCGCCCACAAAGCCGTAATTCGCGGCCATCTCATCAAAATTGCGACACACAAAAAGAAACTAAAAACCCAACGACTAACACAATTACTAGACACCCTACGCACAGCAGAACAACGACATAAAACAGACCCAGACCCGCAGACGTTGCAACACCTGCTAGACACTCGCAGGACCATCAGACAACTATTGTTGGACGAAACAGCCCGCGCACTGACCTGGACCAAAAGGACATACTATGACAAATCTAATAAGATGGACACACTTCTCGCCCGCACACTGAGACCCAGATCACATCGCTCCCACATCACATCCATACGAACCCCAGACGGAAAGCTACAAACCTCACCATCAGAGATAGCGCAAACATTCACATCCTTTTACAAAGCACTATACAACCAGCCCACAACCAGGGACCGTGCTGACGTAGGCCCCCATCAGGATACCTCAAACTTCCTAACAAAGCTGAACCTCCCGAAGCTTCATACGACAGCTATTGCAGAACTCTCAACACCGATCACCATAGACGAAATTAACTTAGCCATATCCTCCCTAAAAAGCAATAAAGCCCCGGGCCCAGACGGCTATGAGGGAAGCTACTACAAAACTTTTAGAGAGGAACTGCTCCCTCACATGGAAACCCTATTTCGGGACCTCATGAACGGAGCAGCCCCCACCAAAGACATGACACAAGCCAACATCATACTCCTACCCAAACCAGACAAGGACCACACCCAACCAGAGGCATATAGACCAATATCACTCATAAATCACGACAGCAAAATACTAGCCAAAATACTGGCCACACGGCTCAATCCTCACCTGACACACTTAATCCACGCAGACCAGGTAGGGTTCATCCCCAACAGGCAACTATTCGAAAACACCAGGCGAAACATAGACACCATCTGGACGCTCACCGCAGCCAAAACACCGTCCCTAGTCCTCTCCTTAGACGCCGAAAAAGCGTTTGACCGCGTGAACTGGCCCTACATGTTCACCCTCTTGGACCACCTACACATCCCCCCTCCGTACATAACAGCAGTTCGTGCACTATATACAAACGTCACGGCACAAATAATGATAACAGGGGCACACAGTCCTCACTTTGACATAAGCAATGGCACCCGACAAGGTTGCCCACTCTCCCCTTTACTATTTGCGCTCACCCTCGAACCCCTCCTCCAAGCAATCAGAGAACACCCAGAAATAACAGGAGCCACGATAGGAAACCAGGAATTTCTGGTCTCCGGGTACGCGGACGATGTACTCCTCACCTTAACCAACCCTATCCCCTCCATGCAAGCTCTACTGCCCCTCCTCCAGACGTATAGTGAGCTATCGGGATACAAAGTCAACATGGAGAAATCCAGCGCCCTCCCTTTACATCTTACACAATCGGCCATACGCCAAATCGCATCAGAGTACCACATTCGCATATCGACCACCGCACTCACATACCTCGGTATAAAGCTACCGGCAGATCCTACAATGCTATACAACCTAAATTATACACCGCTCATAGCCAAACTCATTAAGGACATGGAAACATGGACGGACAAACCAATATCGTGGATAGGGAGGATCCACTCGATCAAGATGAATGTCCTACCCCGCATCCTATTCCTATTTCAAGCCCTGCCCATACCAGTCACTAAACAGGACTTAATACCACTCCAGCGGACAATAGACCGCTTCATATGGCAAAACAAAAGGCACAGAGTAGCCCGCAACATACTTTACCGCCCCAAGCCGAGAGGAGGCCTGGGACTCCCCCACCTCTACTTCTACTACTTAGCAGCCCAACTATCCCAAATAGCGATGTGGCACACCCCCCCAGATACCAGAAGGTGGGTGGACCTCGAATCAGCACTCATGCAATCAGATCTCCCGCAATTCTACATTTGGACACCCAGGGAAGACAGGGCACTCCCCAGAACAACATGCCCAGCCATCACTAACTCCATTCACTTGTGGGACAAAACGGCCATAAAATACGGTTTGACAACCACCACCTCCCCCCTCACCCCTATATTAAGAAACAGGGCCTTCACCCCGGGTATGCGACCCAGGGACTTTAAAGGCCTTGAAAGAGCGGGCCTCCAAAGGGTCCTTCACCTATACATAGGAGACACGATAGTCCCCTTTGCAGACCTACAAACCAGAACTACCCTAACCCCAGCCGACTTTTTTCGGTATATCCAACTGCGCCACTACGCCACCCTAGAGACCGTGAAAAGAGCCGCTAAAACCAAACAGACCTTCTTTGAAAGGATCTGTCACGCAGAACGATACCAACAGGGCATGATCTCACAGTTGTACTCCCACCTCTGCTCCTCCACCCAAGAATGGGGAACACTCCACTACACTGATAGATGGGAATCTGACTTAGGGGAGACCTTAGAAGGCACTGATTGGCAGGATATATGGGAGGCGAATACTAAAACCTCAATATGTGTGACAATGCAGGAACAGTCCTATAAAACAATGCTCCGGTGGTACACCACCCCGGTGCAACTCTACCACATGAAAAAGACACCCAATGATCTATGCTGGCGCAATTGCGGTGAAAAAGGGACCTATGTTCACATGTGGTGGACTTGCCCCAAGCTAAAACCCTACTGGACAGCAATCCAAGCATTGATCTCACAAGTCATAGACAGACATATTGTATTAAACCCTTGGACCTTTCTCCTAGCCAGGCCTGTAGATGACTGGCCCATGTCGGCCCAACGCCTGCTCAACAAAATGACCCTAGCAGCCAGAAGGGCCCTGGCCCAAACATGGTTAAAGCCAGACCCTCCCCCAATATCCACAGTTATATCCAAAATCAAAGACTGCCATCTCATGGACGACCTTACGGCCAGAGTACGTGGCTCCACAAAAGCTTTTGCCAAGACATGGGAACTATGGGAAGACTACCTAAATAGATAGGCTCCATAACCAGACTGATCTACTGCCATGATCGGACTGGCGACCAGGATGCACCCCTCCCCCCCCCTCCCCTCTTCCCCCATCCCACTCGACCTCCACGGGTCCGGGATACCGGTACCCCGGCCCAGGTCTTTTACAAAGTTATGTTCTGTTTTCACAAATTTTGTTTAGTTTTATTTTTAGGTTACTAAAGCGATGATACTTGGTACATGACACAGGCACGCAATTGAGAGCTGCCCTACTTTGGGCTCATGTATTAATACACCAGCAAGCTGTGTAACCATAACCCAACGGTATATGGGGCTCTTGCATGAGCCAAATCATACAAGCCTTACTTTGTGTCATTGCAGAATATCACGTGTTACTGTCTTGTGTTGTTTTTCTGTTAACAAAACGATGACACCTGGAACTATCATGTGCTTTGTCTCTTATGCTACTAAAACGAAGACACTTGGTACAGGACACACGTACGCAAACGAGAGCTGCCCTACTTTGGGCTCAAGTATTAATGCTTCAGCTAACAGTGTAACCATAACCCAACGTAAAATGGGGCTCTTGCGTGAGCCAAACATGTCATCGCAAAATATTACGTGTTTTGTTTTGTTTTGTTTTTTATGTTACTAAAACGATGATGCTTGGTACAGGACGCAGGTACGCAAATAAGAGCTGCCCTTCTTTGGGCTCATGTATTAATGTTTCAGCAAACTATGTAACCATAACCCAACGAAATGTGGGGCTCTTGCATGAGCCAAACTGTACGAGTCTTGTCTTGTGTCATTGCAAAATAAAGAATTACAAAAAAAAAAAGAAATAGCACTGGGTGTTCTTCATCCTCAACCATCTGAGATAGTACTGCCCACATCGGAAGCATCTTTTTGCAAAAAGAAATGCGTCTTAAAATCTGGGGCTACCAAAACAAGGTACATGTATAAAGCTGTACGCAAGTCTGTAAAAGCTGTTTCTGCCTTATCATTCCATTTCACTATATCAGGGGCCTTTGCTTTAATCAAATCAGTGAGATGGGCAGCTCGGGTTGCAAAGTGGGGAATGAAGCATTTATAATAGCCAACTAGTCCTAAGAAAGCTTTGACCTGCTTCTTTCTTAGAGGGCGTAGCCAATTTTTAAGTGCCTTAACCTTTGTGATTTGCGGCTTTACCAGTCCTCTCCCTACAGTATAGCCAAGATATTTGGTTTCCATACAACCAATGGAACATTTGGAGGGATTAGCAGTATGACCAGCTTTCCTTACTGTTATGGTTACTCCCAGGCTAGCTGGAAGCTGGACCGCTTGGAAAGTTTGGATCCCAGTTTAGAGAGAGAAGCCGCTTTGTCTCGATATCCCGAAGGATCCTGTAAGTGTAGAACAATCCCACTAGCTATTTTACAGCTAAGATACTCTTTCCCCACAAAACGAGTAGAGGCTGCGATTTGAAGGTCAAACAAGAACTGATTTAAATGGCACACATGGATCGGTATTTATGCAAACTCTCAGGTCCAGTGACAGCCCCATCTGGAACTGATGGGATACATGGATAACACAAGGCATCAACCAATGAGAATACAATGTATCATTTGAATTTGATACCGCCCAGCTTGGAGATAATGAACTCAACGGTTACAGTAATACCATTATCTCCAAGCGCCCAAAACCCACGTTTATTTTCCACACAGAAAACACATTAAACATACATAACTCCAACAGTTTCATAGATATTTCGGCACTTTCACCACTCATTTTATAGCTCTGGTCCGTATGCACTAATCTACCGAATAACGACTCAAACCCCCAGCTGTATTCCGTCGAAATAAAGTCAGTTCGTGTATTTGGGTCGCAGGCTGAAAATGGCGGCCATGTTTTTATGTGCAACAATAGGCAGCGGGACCTCGGCGTCAACTCGTGGAACTAATATCGGCCAGAGTTGTGCCCGAATCCCCGCTCTCTGTCTGGATGTGGTCGCTGTTCTGTATCCGAAGTTAGCCCTCGGTGAAGGGCCACTTAGTCTGCGGTTAACCGCAACGTTCTATGTTCTAATTGCTGCCACACGCCAGATTGAAGGTGGTCCCCGTTCGTGCCTCTTTCGGTAGTTTAACCATCGGTAGATAAGGCACGAACGGATATATACTGGGGCCGTCAATTAGCCTGCGGTTAACCGCAAACCGCAACTGATGGCACACGCTCTCAGCCGGGTGGTCGGTTGTTCGGTAGTTGGAGAGGTGACCGGGGTTAAGTGGCGGCACACACCAGGAGCTGGGTGGTCGATTGTTCGTTTGACGAACCGGTGTATTTATAGTCCATTCGGGAAAAAGATGTAGCATTCACGAACCGAAGCCAAAGTATTATAAAATAGTCAATATAATCCAGGTTAAATTACAGTTTTGTAACACTTAAACTGTTTAATACTTTTCCAAATAGAAATCCCAGTCTTGGCTATAGATGACTACATCATCCAAGTGTGCTGAAGCATACCTGGAATGAGTCCTTAGCAGTTTGTTCATTACCTCTGAAAGGTTGCAGGGGCTCCATGAAGCCCAAAGGGTAAGATCGATTACTGGTACAGTCCTTCAGGGGTCACAAATGCAGATTTTGTCAGCGGGATCTGCCAATAAACTTTTTTTAGGACTAGAATACTTAAAAACCTGGCCTGTGCTAGTTTCTCAATGAGTGCACCCTCTCAGGGCATAGGATATACATCAAATTTAGAGTGTTCATTAAGTTTTCTAAATTCATTACAAAAACATACCGATCCATCTGGCTTAGGTACTAAGATTATGGGGCTAGACCATTGGCTATGTGAATGCTCAATAACTCCTAGTTCAAGCATTTTTGCTACTTCCGTTTGTATCGCCCCCCCCTTGTTGCCTCAGGAATTCTATAGGGATTTAATTTTACTGTAATTCCTGGTTCTGTGATAATATCATGACAGATTTTGGTATTTCTGCCAGGAATGCTAGAAAATACATCTTTATTTTTTGATATCATTTCTTTGGCTTCTTTCTGCTGTTCAGGGGGTGAGATCAGCAAATATAAAAACATCAGGAATTGG